>NC_047084.1:261220080-261525379 GCF_902459505.1 Geotrypetes seraphini
TTGGAAGGCAGCCAAAGTCTCGCCCGCTAAACATGGTAGCAATCGTGCTGCCCACTGTTCCTGCGGCCAACCAGCGGCATTGGCCGTCCTTTCAAAGGCTGATAAAAAGTCATCAGGTTCATCAGTGGGTGTAATTTTATGTAAGTGCATCCAAGCCAAAGGATTGGCTCCTACCAGCTGTTGGGGTGCTGGATTTAATAGTGGTGCACCCATCATCGGTTGCCTTGGGGCTTGAAGAAACTGTGCAAACAGTCTTGATTGCTCCCCCATTGCAGCCATGAGTTCTTGGTGCTGTGTCTGTGCGCGGTCCTGCGCCTGGTTCCAGCGGTCCTGGCTTGTCTGGAAGACCTCCTGCATCTCCTGGATCTGCTTCTGGCGTTCTCCAGCTATCAGGGCCAAAACCTGCTGCTGCTCCATCTCCAACACCTGAAATGGAACAAAAAACAAAACAAAAACCAAGTGTGGCTCCTTTTAAGTTTTGCCTGACCCTCCTCCCACAGTGTAGCCGACCAGCCTCCCTGAGTGATACTTTTATCCTCAACAGCCCGTTAGATTAGGTACTCTTACCCGCGGTACTGATGAGTCTGCGCACTGTATCACTCTGGTACTCGGGAACACTCCGACTCTGGTCTGGATACCACTGCTCCTCCAGGATGGGTCTTGCGTCCTACTCCGAGCCTCTCTGAGCTTGGAACTGCTCTCCCAAAAGAACTGGAACACCGGCTTCCAAGGTCCCAGCGCAGCTGATTTCCGGTTGTCCTGTGGCTTGTTTTCCGGTGTCTGTAAGTCCTTAGTCCACCAGCATAAGTCCACAGCTTTTCAATAATCAGCTCCAACCAAAAATTCAAAAGTAAGCCCAAAAAAAAACAATTATTATTTTTTTTTTTCCAAAAAAAAAAAATTTTCAACAGGGGGTGCTGTATCCCACTCTGATACCACGTGTAGCGTGGCCGGCCCTCAAGGCTCGCGGTAACCGGCCCACGCTTACAATAGTCTCCCCAGCGTGCTTCCCCAAGATGGAGGAAGTCCCTGTTGTGCAAAACTTATCTTATGAGTTTAATCAGAATGGCCTCACACAGGTAAGTTATGAAATAACAAAAATCAAATTTATTGTTCAATTCCCAAGTCCAAACAAAATGCATCAACAGAAATTGTATTCCAATGGTCTTTGGCAAAAATAACACAAACAAAATATCATTGTAACCAGCCTGGTCTGGATATCTGTTCCAAAGTTCTTTTATCAATGTCCCAGGTATCACAAAGTCTCTGGCAGTTCTTGACTCTCTCAAAGTCTTATTTGAAAATTGACAAACAATTATGTTATACTGCACTGTGCAGCGCTACCCTTTCAAAAACAGAGGCATAAGGCAGGCGGATTTATCAAGGCGGCTCCTTGCTATCAAGGGCAAAATAAATTGCAAACAATTCACTAAGGTGCTGGGTAAATCCTGTTCCAGCTATCAGGATGTTTACCTCTTATGAAAAGAAAATATTGAGGTTCTTTTCATAGCAGCCATCTTGGCAAAAGAAAAAAAAACTTCCCATTAAAGCAAACACATTTTCACTAGCATACATCCCTTTAGCTAGCATGCTTACCAAAAACCTCATGCCCAGCAGAATTGGAAATATTCACAACTTAATTCCAAAAAAAAACAATTCCAAACTAACTGATTTCCATTGCTTCATGCAATCCCACCTCTGGTGAAACACTGTAATCCATATCTTCACATTCTGGATTTACCAAGGTTGTTTCAACTGGTTCAGAGTCCAACATTTCCACATCCCGTGGCTCTGGAGGAATTGGAGGCTCCTTCCACATGAGAGCTTCTCCAGTCTTCTCCTTTCTCTTGGTCAGCCAGCTCTCTAAATGCTGCCAAGCTGCTGTACCACGCCCAGCCCTACTCCGGGGCTGAACTTCCTTCAGCTGTGTTTGCCTTTTCCCCTGCTTAGCCAGCTTTCCACAAAATGGAGGATTTAAAGGGGCCTTACCAGATTTCACCAGGCTGTGTTCTGCATCAGGTCTGAACACAGCCTGTGCTTTCTGGTCTTGTTCCTGCCTATCAGGGACACAGTGATTAGCCCGGACCAGTTTCAGGGGATGTTTTCTTTCATTCTTCTCTGGCACAAGGCCGGCATTGGACTCGGGCTTGTGACAAAACCCACGCTGCTCCTTGTGACCATGGGCAAGTCACTTAATCTTCCCATTGCCCCAGGTACATTAGGTAGATTGTAAGCCTGCCAGGACAGACAGGGAAAATGCTTGAGTATCTGAATAAATTCATATAAACCGTTCTGAGCTCCCCTGGGAGAACAGTATAGAAAATGGAATAAATAAATAAATAAATATATTATCTTAAACTGACAAAATGGCCACAAAATTCAAATATATTAAAATAAAAGAAAACTTCCCATAAATAACAAAACAAAAATTGTCTGGCTTCTCATCCCCAATTGTCACACAGTGGTGTACCAAGGGAAGGGGCTGGCAGTCCACCCTCAGTGCAATCCATGAGGGGTTGCTCCCGGGGTCAGCATCATGGTCCAGGAACTTTGTTGCTCTGCCAGCATCAGGCCTTCCTCTCTACCCGGTCCTGTTTTTGCGGAAGCATGAAGTAGGCAGGACCAGCAGAGAAGGCCCGATGCTGGCAGAGCAGTGAGTTAAGGCTGCCGACATAGAGAGAACTCACATACCTCTGAGCCTGCCTTCTAAAGCAGCAATGGCAATGACTGGCCATTGGAGGCAGGGCTCTGAACAGGCTTTTTGGGGCCTTCTCTCTGCTGTGTTACTGATGGCATAACTGATGATGCGGCAGAGAGAAGCCCTGGCAGAGAAGGTCGCAAACAGCCTATTTGATGCAGTTTCTAACGATCGGTCACAGCCACTGCTGTCGTTGGAGCCCTAAAGGAATGTTAGACCTCACGGGGGAGGGGGGTGTCTGGAGGTGCTACACAGGGGGATGGGAGGGAGGGGTGCAAAAACATAACATAACATAACATCGTACTTCTTAACCATAAGTTCTACATGGTTTACAAAAGATTAAAAAGATAATTTAAGGATGACAAAAAGAAATTATTTGATCAAGTATTTTGAAAAGAGATAAGTTTTCAGTTGAGTTCTGAAATGTTTGTAAGAATAGGCTCCAAGCAATAACAATCGAAATTCTCTATCAAGTGAAGCTGCTTGAAATGCTAAAGTATGGTCCAGAAATTTCTTGCTTTTACAGCCCTGTACTGATGGAAAGGTAAACAGGGCATGGGATTTTCTACTATTTTTATACGATGCTAGAGAGAATATATTAGCCATGTAAGACGGAGCGGTACCATACATAACCTTATACCAAAAACAACCCAACTTAAACAAAACACGAGCTTCCATTGGCAGCCAATGCAACTCACAATAAAATGGAGTCATATGATCATATTTTTTAAGACCATAAATCATTATAACTGCTGTATTCTGAATCAGTATGAGTCTAACCATATCTTTCTTGGGACTTGTTAAATATACAATATTACAATAATCCAAGAGACTCAGTAATAAAGATTGTACCATAAGTTTAAAAGCAGAAAATTCAAAAAAGGATTTTAATGGCACACAGTTTCTATAATGTATAATAACCCTTACGTACCACAGCATCTATTTGTTTTTTCATAGTCAGATGATGATCCAAAACGACTCCCAATATTTTAATTGTTGGTTGGATTATATACAAGGTAGAATTTATACTAATCGATGGCTGGCGAATAATCTTATGTGGCAACACAACAAAAAAACTTTGTCTTATCAGGGTTAAGCTTCAATTTGAAATCCTGCATCCAAGAGTTCATCAATTTCAACACGGGGATTGGAGGGAGGGTTGGAAAGTTGCTGCACATGGGTGGAGAGAGAAAGAATTGTTGGACATGGGCTGGAGAAGAGGAAGGGAGATGCAACAAAGAGGTAGAAAGGGGTGAGAGGGATAAATCCTACTTATAGTGATGGGGAGGGAGACATGTATGGAGAAGAGAGAAGGAGAAATGTTGGACATAGGGAAAAGAACAGGGAGAGATGATGCATGGGGAGAGAGAAAGAAATGTTGTGCATGATAATGGAAGGGAGTAAGGGAGAGATGCTACATGGAGGAGAATAGAGAGGTTTGATTCAGGGCATAAGGCAGGAAAAGAGAGAGAGAGATGGTAGACAGTGGGAAAGAAACAGAAATGTTAGATATGGCAATGGAAGGGAAGGCACCGAGATGGAAGATGGATGGTGAGCATGTAGAAAGAAGAAAACATCAAATGGGCAGGAGACCCTGGCGAGCAAGTTAACAGAAGACAAACAGAAACCAGAGCCTGGGACTAACATGATTTGAATAATAAGGTGACCAGACAACAAAAAGTAGAAAAATCATTTTATTTTCTATTTTGTGATTACAATATGACACATTTGAAATGTGCATCCTGTCAGAGCTGGTGTTAGACAGCAAGCATGAGTAGAGAGAGGAAATGCCATTTTTTGTTTGTTTTGTTTACACCACAACGCTGGCTTAGGGTTGGAAAGGTTGTAATGTTATATTGTAACACTGTGAATATTAAACTGTAACCCATTCTGAGCTCTTTGGGGAGAATGAGCTACAAAAAAATAAACAAACAAATATACAGTACAATTACTAAAAATGTTTTTTTTAATATGGGGGGATTAAAAAATGATTGGCTCCGGTTGTCACATACCCTAGGTACGCCACTGTTGTCACATCACTAGCAATGAACCTAGTTTTAATTATTTCTAAAAGTAAGGCTTGAATCTTTCTCTTTAGTGATTTCAGGCTGCTGAAAATAATGCTTCTGGTAGCAGATGGCACATCGCTGTGAATACAAATACTGAAGTGATCTAATTCCTTCAGTATATTAAAAGGAAGCAGCTGTGTATTATTTCCTTCAAAAGGAATAATCTCATTTCTGATTATTCTCAGAAAATTGCACACTTTGATTGAAAGACAAAGTCAAAATGAAGTTTTCATATTTTTTCAACTCATATCAACTTAGTCACCACATTCCTTTGATATAAAACAATCTGGCAAGTCAAAGAATGCTATACATAGGAGTAAAGTTTTATTCTACCTATGGTCTATTGACAGTTTTAGGATGCTAATATGAACCTCTATCTAATAAAGTAGCAAAGAGTTCTTTATTGTGTCAGATAAGAAAAGAGGAACATATAATCCATTATACTGAATTTATTTAAAGAGAATGAATTGCACTAAAAGATAATTTATTTATTTCAGTTTCATAACTGAAGATGATGGGACAGGTTTATAGAAGATCTTTCACACACAAAGGCCTGTTATGTGCAAAACAGGCCTTTTATAAAATTACCTCAGATACTACATTTTTTTCCTAATAAAATTACCCTGTCAAAGTCCAATAAATTGATATGCAAATTGTTTGAGTAGACCAGAATTTAGTCTTAGGCCGACTGTTTCCAATGCTGTGGGCATCGGAGCACCACTGCCGGTTCCCATGCCTAATCTCAGCCTACTAACACATCACATTTTTTTTAAAATATAGAAGTGTTGCAGCACAGCAGCAGCAATTCCTGGAGTGAAATTCGGTGCAAGGTCTGCAAGTTCTCATACATTGACAGGCCCTGGAGTGTCATGTCAGAAGTTTTCATGGAGACGGAAAGCTTGTGCAATACAAGGGATATCAGCATTTAAGACCTCATAGCTCCTCTACTTACTGCCCAATATTTAACTGCTGCAGTCAGTGTCAAGCAAAACGCTGGCCCTCTGAGGACTGAGGTTAAATTGAAACCAGATGTTCACCGTCAGCTGGCACTGAATATCTGACTTAGCACTGATCTGGAAGCATGATGAAGATGGTGGTCATGTTTAGACTGCTACCAAATAGATAACCAGATGGTTTAATAAATTTGATATTCCACTTTATATAAAATATCATGTTAGGGTAGTCTTTTTCTTATCCTAATGTAATCCTGATCTCACTCCAAGTGTTCTGGGCACCAGTTAGCTCTTCAGGTACCTGAACCAGGACCTACAAAACAACGTTTATTTTTTCAAGCTGGGTGGAGGCCGAGGCTGGATTCACTCCAGTAGGCCAAAGGATCATTTTCTCTGGTATCCAATCACTTCACCAAAAATTGATAACTTGAACTGTACTTGAAAATCTGGGTTGCAATTTTAACTTTTAAACTATGTACAAAAGTCTTTCAATCCAAATCTTCACTAAATTTTCAGTACAATGCCCTTTTCAGTAAATCCCTCTCTGTGTTCCCAATCTCCTCACAGAAAATCCTTTTTCTACCTGTGGCGAACAGTCACACTTCCTACCTCTCTCATTCTTCCCTTTCTATCTTCACTCAGTATCTCTCACTTTCATACTTCCTCCTTATCTCCAACAGTAACTTTTTCCTCAGTCCTTTGAAAGTATTTTGAAAAATTATTTCTGGCTTTAAATATGGTCCTGAATTTAGGCCCTCTTTTACTAAGGTGCGCTAACCAATTAGCACGCGCTATTCAAATTAGTGTGCACTAAAAGCTAATGCGGGCATGTTAGTCAATGGACGCATTAGCGTTTAGCGTGCGCTAATTCAAATAGGGCGTGCTAATTGGTTAGCGCACCTTAGTAAAAGAAGGGGTTAGTGTTGAACAATATTCACCTGCTTTGCTCTTCTGCCAAATGGCTTCCTTTGACCCTGGTCTTAACACACATATTCAGTATATCAAGTTCCTTTATTTCTCCTGGGTATTTTTTTTTGGGGGGAGGGGGGTTGTTTCATGTATTTATTTATTAGAATGTGTTTTTACCTCCTTTTTAAGGAAATTCACTCAAGGCAGTGTACGTTCAAGATCAATCTCAACACAAGCAATACACAAGATCAAGAGAAAGAATATTCATATATCACTACGTATTCTGGCATAATATCCAGTCTGCACCTCATTATTTAAACTAATTATCTTGCACACCACAGCAGCTGGTGCTCTGTTCTGTTTTACTTCTTGTTTAGAGCAGGCATGGCCTCTTAGTTAAATACTAGCACTCAATTGGATTATACTGCTCTCTGTTAATATCTTTTCCTTTGTTAGTGAACATCCCATTTCTTTTACATACTCACTAGATAGCTTCTCTTAATATCTAAAAGAGAAATAAGACCTCTTCTGCTGTCATTATTGAGGGGCTCTTTTTAGATTCGACCCAAATGGTGTAAGGGAGAGTGTGGCACAGTGGTTAGAGCTACAGTGTCAGCGCCCTGAGATTGTGGGTTCAAACCCATGCTGCTCCTTGTGACCCTGGGCAAGTCACTTAATCCCCCCCATTGCCCCAGGTACATTAGATAGGTTGTGAGCCCGCCAGGACAGACAGGGAAAAATGCCTGAATAAATTAATGTAAAACTTTTATGAGCTTCCTGGAGAGAATGGTATAGAAAATTGAATAAATAAATACTAATCTTATAAAACTTGAGATGGCCAGACCAGTTTGACAGTTCCTGTACTGCACCATAGAGAATGACATGGGGACAGGGACAAACTTTGCCCTTGTGTCATTCTCTACATACTTGAGACTAGTAAACATTTAACACATCTTAGACAATTGGCAATTGAATTTGATGATCAAAAAAAGCTGTTTTTGGATTTCAATGAACTACTGTTAAATGACATCATTTGAGTCTTGTCTGCCATCTGCAATGGCCTTCCATCATTTGCCCAGCTTCTCGAACATCTTACTGTTATTACAACTGATTCATCCATTGTTGCTGGCATCAAGGAGCATTTCCAACATTTAATAGACACTTAGGGCTCCTTTTATAAAGCCTTGCTAGGGCCTTAACGCGCTTAATAGCACAATCTAAATTGCCACACGTGCTAGCTGCTACTGCCTCCTTTTGAGCAGGTGGTAGATTTTCGTCTAGCATGCGCTGTAGCATGCGCTAATCCATTCCGTGCGCTAAAACGCTTAGCGCACCTTCGTAAAAGGAGCCGTTATTTTCCTGCTCATCTACTACACGGATTAGGTTCTCTTCTACACCCATGTCTGAAAGACAATCCAATTGCCTTCCAGATGATAATAATAATAACTTTATTTTGTACACCGCAATACCACGAGCAGTTCAGAGCGGTTTACAGAGGAAGAGACTGTACACAGACAACGATGTTACGGAAAATACTTTCAATTACATTAGTAAGCCGAGAGGAGTTTGGTATATCCGGGAGTATGTCAGAGATACAACAAGTATTTCAGAGATAACACAGGCAGGAAGGAGTCAGAGAAATTTATCAAAGAGGTAGGTTTTAATTGATTTCCTGAAGGATTGGTAGGAGGGTGAAATGAGGGTGGTTAGACATTTATTCCATTTGCCTGCTTGGAATGACAATGATCTGTCAAGGAATCTCTTGTAGAAACAGCCCTTCAGGAAGGGGAAGGCAAACAGATTGACAACTGAATCTTTGGGAAGGCATTTATACAGAATGTTGTCCTTTTTTATAAGAACATAAATAAATAAGAATAGCCTTAGTGGATCAGAACAATGGTCCATCTAGCCCAGTATCCCATCTTTACAAAACCCAAATAGTAGCAGCATTCTATGCCATCGATCCAGGGCAAGCAGTGGCTTCTCCCATGTCTGTATCAACAGCAGTTTATGGACTTTTCCTCCAGGAATTTGTCCAAACCTTTTTTTTAAACCTGCTACATTAACCGCTCTTACCATATCATCTGCCAAAGTATTCCAGAGCTTAACTATTCTCTGAATGAAAAAAATATTTCCTCTTATTGGTTTTAAAAGTATTACTCTGTAACTTCTAGTGTCCCCTAATCTTTGTAACTCTTGATGCAGTAAAAAATCAATCCACTTGTACCCATTCTACACCACTCAGGATTTTGTGGACTTCGATCATATTTCCCTTCAGCTGTCTCTTTTCCAAGCTGAGAGCCCTAACTTCTTTAGTCTTTCCTCAAATAAGAGGAGCTCCATCCCCTTTATCATCTTGATCTCTCTTCTTTGAAACTTTTCTAGTGCTGCTATATATTTCTTAAAGTAAGCAGACCAGAACTGAACACAATACTCCAGGTGAAGTCACACCATTGAGCAATACAAAGGCATTTTAACATTCTTAGTCATGTTTACCATCCCTTTTCTAATAATTCCTAGAATCTTGTTTGCTTTCTTGGCCGCTGCTGCACTTTGGGCGGCCGACAGTCGACCGAGAGAGAGAGTCGATGGTTCGGGAACCGGTATACCCGGAGGATATCATGCAAGAAGATAGAGGGAAAGACTCACCGGATCACAGGAAAGACTCACCGGATCACAGGAAAGACAAGTTGAAAAGAGCACAAGAGGGAAGAAAATGCAAGAAAGAAACAGGTCGCAAACTCAAGTGTATGTATACGAACGCACGGAGCCTTAGAAACAAAATGGGTGAATTAGAAGCTATGGCACAAAAAGATAATGTTGACATCATAGGCATCACGGAAACCTGGTGGACTGCGGAAAATGTCTGGGACACTGTGCTACCGGGATACAAACTATACTGCAGAGACAGAGTGGCTCAAAAAGGTTGGGGCATTGCCATATACGTCAAAGAAGAAATTGAATCTACTGGAGAGAACATGCCACAACTGACGGATAAGTTAGAGTCTCTATGGGTCGAAATTCCAAGGACAAATGGCCTGGAAACAAAGATCGGCATCTACTACCATCCCCCAGGGCAGTCCGAAGAAATTGACGGGGAAATGATAGACGACATTAAACATAACTGCAAGGGAGGCAACGCAGTTATCATGGGTGACTTCAACTATCCAGGAATAGACTGGAACTTAGGCACCTCTGGCTACGTTAGAGAGACCAAATTTTTGGATGTTGTAGGCGATTGCTTCCTGGAACAACTTGTCAAGGAAAATACTAGAGGAAATGCAATTCTGGACTTAATTCTAAATGGCCTGCGAGGACCGGCACAAGATGTAGAAGTGGAAGGGATGCTGGGAAACAGCGATCACAATATGATCCGCTTCGATCTGGACGCAGGGGAGAAACATCGGCCCAAAACCACATCCATGGCACTGAACTTCCGAAAAGGGAATTACAAAGGGATGAGACTCATGGTAGGGAAGAAGATTAAGAAGAGGATAAGCACTATAAAAACGCTAGAGCAAGCTTGGTCCCTTTTTAAGGACACAGTCACGGAGACGCAAAATCTATATATACCACATATCAACAAGGGATCAAAGAGGAAAAGAACAAAGAACCGGCATGGCTCACTATAGAGGTGAAAAAAGCGATCAGAGACAAGGAATAAAAAAGGTCAAACACGAACTAAAACTGGAACAAGCACAAACATCAACGCAGGTGCCATAAGGCGGTAAAAGTGGCCAAAAGAGACTATGAGGAAAAAATAGCCAAGGAGGCGAAGAATTTCAAGCCGTTCTTTCGATATATTAATGAGAAACGACCCGCGAAAGAAGCGATGGGACCGTTGGATGGCCATGGAATAAATGGAGCGCTAAAGGAGGACAAAGCAATCGCCGACAAACTGAACACATTTTTTGCATCTGTATTTAGCGAAGAAGATTTACACAGCATACCGGAACCCATCAGGCTATATGCTGGAAGCGAAGACGGGAAACTGACAGGGCTAACGGTCAGTCTAGAAGAGGTATGCAGGCAGATTGATAGGCTCAAGAGTGATAAATCCCCAGGACCGGATGGTATCCATCCGAGCGTTATCAAGGAACTGAGAGGGACTAATAGCCAATCTGTTGATCAAATCGGGAAAGATTCTGGAGGACTAGAAGGTGGTGAATGTTACGTTGATCTTCAAAAAAAGTTCAAGGGGAGACCTGGGAAACTACAGACTGGTGAGTCTGACCTCGGTACCGGAAAAGATGGTAAAGGCACTGATAAAGGACTGCATCATTGATCACCTTGACGGACATGATCTGATGAGGAAATTGGTACGACTCTCTTTATTCCATGGTAATCCAACGGCCCCACCGTTTCTTTCGTGGGTCGTTTCCCCTTAATATATCGAAAGAACGGCTTGAAGTTTTTTGCCTTCATGGCTATATTTCCTCATAGTCTCTTTCGGCTCCTCTTACTGCCTTATGGCACCTGCTTTGATGTTTGTACTTTTTCCAGTTATTGTCCGTTTTTGACCTTTTCCATTCCTTAAACAAAGTCTTCTTGTCTCTGATCGCTTCCTTCACTGGTAGAATGAGCCCCGCTGGTTCCTTGTTCTTTTTCCTCTTGGATCCCTTGTTGATACGCGGTATATAGAGATTTTGTGCCTCGGTGACTGTCCTTAAAAAGGGACCATGCTTGCTTTAGTGTTTTTACAGTGCTTATCCTCTTCTTAATCTTCTTCCCTACCATGAGTCTCATCCCTTTGTAATTCTCTATTCAGGAGTTTAGTGCCTTGGCCATCGTTTTGGATCAATGTTTCGCCCCCGTGTCCAGGTTGAGGCAGATCATATTGTGATCACTGATTTCCAGCGTCTCTTCTACTTCTATATCTTGCGCCGGTCCTCGTAGTCCATTTAGAATACTTATTCCCAATTTTATTCAAATAGTCATTCTAGGCATAGGCAGCGGAACACTTTTTGTTTGGGGGGGGCCTGATAGCTCTGTCCCAGACTCTACCCAATCTCCGCCCCAGACCACACCCCCATAATAGTACTAATTGTAATACCATTTTTTCCATTCATTTTTCATATATACACACAATATAATCTTATTAACAGCACATAATTGTTAACTACAAAATTAAACTACACAAAGCACACTGTATGCTTCTCAACATTCATTCATACCAGAACATGTGGCCTTGGTCACACATGCAGAACACAGATAGCCCCTAACCTCTAAGCAAATACAGGACCACAAACTAAAAGTACAGTCAAACCTTGGATAGCGCGTAACGTGGTTTACGAATGTTTTGCAAGACGAGCAAAACATTTTCTTAAATTTTAACTCGATAAATGAGTGTTGTTTTGCAGTATGAGCACATATAAGTGCGGCATGTCAAATATGCACAATATATGCACTTCGCATCACTGATCGTGTCTGAATGTAATACGTGCACCTGCAGTTCAAGCGCGCACAACATATGCACATCTTACGCTGAGTGCAGCTGAACGTAATAAAAGCATCACACCCAATTCACTCCCAGTGTAGTGACTGTTCGAAATGAGTGAGATCTTGCAATACAAGTACGCACAAGTACTGTATTTTTTATTAAAATTTTGGGGATGTGGAACAAATCGTCCGAGTTTCCATTATTTCCTATGAGAAAATTCTCTTTGATATAAGAGCGCTTTGGATTACAAGCATGCTTCTGGAACGAATTATGCTCGCAAACCAAGATACCACTGTACTAATATATACAAACAAAACCCTAAGCTGCAATACTCTGCATGCAGTACAACCCCAGAGAAATAGAAATGCATTTCTTCCTGAACAGTGCAAAATATAGACAACAGATATAAATTCTCAAAACTGACACAATTCAGTCACTAAATTGAAAATAAAATCATTCCTCCTACCTTTGTTGTCTGGTGATTTTGGTTTTCAAACTATCTTTTTCCAGTCTCTGCCTCCACTTCCTTCTGTCTGTGCTCTTAACTGTGTATTCATTGCTGTGTATCCATTTGCTGTTTTTCTCTCCTTCACTTTCTACCATACATCCATTTTTATCATTAACGTTTAACATTCAACTTTCTTCCATATTTCTGCTTTCTTCTTAAAATCTATCTACTTTCCATGTCTTCCCTTCCCATCTATCCATGTGTACCATCTCCTCCCTCTTTCTTCTCCCTTATTCCCATTTATCTGTAAGAAGCATTTCCTCTTATCTCTTCCCTGCCGCACCAATTGCTGTGCACCATCTCCTCCCTCTGTCTCCCCTTCCCCTCCATCCCTGTGCATCATCTCATGCCTCTCCCATGGTCAGACAACTGTCTTTCCCATTCCCCCCTAATATGGTCTGGCACCTTTCTCCTTTCCTTTCCATAGCCTGGAATCTCTCTCCTCTCCCATGGTCTGGCATCTCTCTCTTTCCTTCCCTCCCTCTTCCCAAGGTCTAACATCTTTTTCAATCTCTCCTTTCCTTTCTGCGGTCTGGCATCTCTCCTTCCTGCAATCTGGCATCTCTCTCTCCTTCCTTTCCATTTTGTGGTCTGGCTTCTCTCTCTTTTCTCCTTCCATCACCCTTCTCCAGAATCTAACATCTCTCCCTTCTCTGAGCCATCTCTCCTCCCTCCCAGTGTAACATTTCTCCCTCCCTCCTCTCCACCACTATCATGTCCAACAATTCTCTCTCTTCCCCATGTATACCATCTCTCTTTCCCTCCCACTCCACACACTTATGTCCAAGAATTTTCTTTTTCTCTTCCCTCACCCACTGGCAGCATCTCTTTCTCTCCCTTCCTAACCCCCAGCCTGTGCAGCCTCTGTCCTTCCCAACCCCTTCCCAGCCCGTGCAGCATGTCATTCCCTCATTCCCAACCCCAGCCCTCCCCTCTCAATTGGATCCTCCGCTATGACCTGTCCCCAGTTCCTGACTCCCCCACCTACCACCTCCCCATCACTGAAATTTAAAATCTCCCACAACAAACTAAATATAGCTCAACAGGTTTCCTAGGAGTCCTTAAAAAAACAACCCAACTACTACCTCTTCATAGCACACTGACATGGGCATAGAGATGGAATCAAAAAAAAAAATTAAAGTTCACATAAACAAGTTCAAACTCCCTGCACAGTTACTGCTTTCACAAAAAGTGTTTTTGCAAGAAAATGCAAAAAGAGTTTAAATTTCCTCCCAACAGCAAACTTTCAGTTCATACTTATAGCAGATAATTTACTTCAGTAATTTAATAATCATTTTTTCTAGGACACCATTTGTTCAAGATGCTGTGGCTGTAGCTCTCCTTCAGTGACCCTCTTCCTTACTCCTATTGGTGTTTTCCCAGGGAACAATGGGTGGCTCCTCCCCTCCCCAGCCTCTTTATGACTCCATGGCATATTGCTTAGTCTTAGTTAACCAGGGGAACGGGGCTTGATCTAAAACCCACCCTTTCCAGGAGGACTGACACTTTTGCTTCCAGCAAGTACTAGAGACACTCCATTCTCGGGGCTATGCCAGATTTTCCCCCTTACTGCGGGTTCTCTACTTATCCTGTTCTGTATGTATCCTGAGAAAAACTCAGATCAAGAGCTTTCAGGAAAGTTACTGCAAATGTAATAGTAACATAGTATGACAGTATGGATAGTTTATGTGTATAAAGTTATTCCCACTATTTCTGTTTCCAGACCAGAACACCTCTGTTATCAGGAGAGCTGCTGAATTTGACCATTATCCATATAAATTAATACCCCTCCTGCAGACTACCCCTAATTGTGATCCTGCAATGTCTTGTATAGCCAAAAAACATCTGTTCTTTAGGCCAACAAATTTTCGAAAAACCCTTATACAGCCAGACCTTTGAATACTTAATGATTATGACCAGCTTTTGGAGTTGTCTTGAGCAATGCAAAGTGACGCTATTGGATAGAGTCCTTGGTCACCCTTGCATTTATATATATATATATATTTTTTTTTTTTTACATAGTTCACTGCCTCAGCTCTTTACATTAAATGAACAGTTAAATAAATGCTGCAGTCTCTAATCTATCCTAAATATTCTTGTCAAAATTTTTCGGGTCATTGCACATGCTGTTGTTAGTAATGCAAATGAGAAAATTTGCATTGCTAATCAACAGTATCCTGCAAAGCTTTCGTTTGTAGCTTGTTTTTGTACTAAAAGTTGATATGCTTGGAATGACTGCTAATACAATTGGACTATGTACTAATGTCAAATCCAGCTGCGTACCATACCCATCAATTTCCATTGTGCAATAATTACAGGCATTAAATAAATTGTGTTAATAAGAATCCTATGATAAGTCACTTCTAGTTAAGGCATCCAAGACCTCACTTTTCCATACACTTCCCATTGTGTCAAAAAGTCTTCTAGTGTGTTATTACTGCCTTGATATTTTGTGGCATCTTGTCAGAGCATGAGTCAGTTCTGTGAACAACATAATCAGTACTACACTAGTTATTAAACAGGAGGCAGTCATCTATTCGAGCTTATGAAATCATTGTGTGTAATACTGCCAAGGTTTGTTTTCCACTTGAGTAATTCTGCTTAAAATGCAGATCATTATTTAGGAGCTTGGTGACGACACTTCATTGTCCTTCTTTACCTCCTTAGCATGCAGTTGGTGACCAGTAGCCCCTCCCACTCTTTTCTCATTGAAATCCTCATCTGCTACTCTCACCCCTGAATACTCTAGAATCCGAATCATTAGAAAAACAGGAGCACAGCTTGTCCCTTACAATATACACGACATCTAAACGGCATTAAGAATTCAACATATATTCATGGTTACAAATAGAATTTGATGCTAAAATCTAGCTATAGCAGGTTTTTGTAAAGCAGAGAAATGCCACTGTGTAATTTCTGATCATTTTGAAGATGGCACCTGGGAACTTTCTGGATATGACCAGAGCTTCTGGGGCTAATTACCCAAAAATAAAGCCGAGATTGTTGCAGTTGTCTGAAGCTCGCCACGTCTGGGTAGGTTTGTATTCTTCTACTGGGAACCTTCTAAGAAATGTTTGCCCATAATTTACAAGTAGAAAATACTTCCATCACTAAATAGCACTTTCTCCTGTTCTTTCTTGTTCCAAATGGAGTAATTTTTTTGTCCATGCTATACTGCCTTTTTCTCTGGTCATCTGTCAGCAGTAGCTTTCTCTCTGCTCTGCAACCTCTCAATCCACATTCCAAGCATCTTCTCCCTACAGTTGAACTGCAAACATCAACTGGGGGCTCCTTTTACTAAGCCACACTAGGGCATTAACGCGCAGAATAACGCATGCTAAATTGCCACGTGCGCTAGACGCTAATGCCAGCATTGAGCTGGCATTAGTTCTAGCCATGTAGCGTGGGTTTAGCGCGCGCTACAATCTGTGCGCTAAAAACGCTAACGCAGCTTAGTAAAAGGAGCCCTGAATGTTTCCATTCTCTTAGGGGTCCTTTTACAAAGGCGCGGTAGCGGTTTAAAGCACAGAATAGCGCACGTTAAACCGCCTGCCGCGCTAGTACCTAACGCCTCCATTGGCGAGGCGTTAGGATTTTAGGCTGCCACGGGGGTTAGCGCGTGATGAAATGTCCAACGCGCTAACCCCCGTAGCGCGCCTTGATAAAAGGAGCTCTTAGTAGTTGAGGAGAGGTGGGCTTCCATATGATTCTTCAGACTATACTTTGATTACAGAAATCTATCAACTTTATTCCCCTCCTTATTTAAAAAAAAAAAAAAAAAAACCCCAACCTACCTCATACTTGTAAACCTGGTCTTACTGAGATAAATGCATTTTGACTTTGTTGTTATCTTTCAACTACTTTCCAGACTGACCGACAAGCATTAAATGCTTTGATAATTCCCACAAAAATTTATGCTGTCTGAGCTGTGCTTCTAGCTAGAGAATGACACAGGGCCAAATTTTTCCCTATCCCCGCAGGAACTCAATTTTCCCATCCCTTCCCCGTGAGTTTTGACGCTTTCCCTGTCCCTGCCCCATTCCTGTAACCTCTGCCTTACTCACACAAGCCTCGAATACTTATGATTTTAAAGTGTGTAAAGCTTGTGCAGATGAGGACAAAGCTTGCAGGAATGGGGCAGGGACAGGAAAAGAACTCGCCGAGACAGGACGGGAAAATGAGTTCCTGTGGGAATGGGGAAAAATGTATCCTGTGTCATTCTCTACTTCAAGTTTCATTAGGATTTTATATATACCGCCTATCAAGGTTATCTAAGTGGTTTTACAATCAGACACTCAAGCATTTTCCCTATCTGTCCCGGTGGGCTCACAATCTAACGTACCTGGGGCTATGGAGGATTAAATGACTTGCCCAGGGTCACAAGGAGCAGCGCAGGGTTTGAACCCACAACCCCAGAGTGCTGAGGCTGTAGCTTCAACCACCGCGCCACACACTCCTCCTTCTAGCTGCACTGTGATTGGCTAAATGTTATGCATTTCTATTGGAAGACAATCCTATTATTTGACTAATCCAGAGTTTACAGTATGCATTCAATCTCTACAATGCATATAAAGTGTGTGGCACAGTGGTTAGTGTTACAGCCTCAGCACCCTGAGGTTGTGGGTTCAAATCCCTCAGTGCTCCTTGTGACCCTGAGCAAGTTACTTAATCCCCCCATTGCCCCAGGTACATTAGATAGAGTTTGAATCCACTTGGACAGATAGGGAAATATGATAAAGAACCTTAATGTAAAACCACTTAGGATATAAGTGGTAAATAAAGTAAAATTTTATAAAGCCACTCAAAATGATATTAATTTATGAATTAAATAATGTATGCTATGTATATGTTTCTGTGACATGCTTAGCTGATACATATCTCTTTCACAGCACCGTATCATAAATAAATGTATGAGTGACAGGTGTGAGAGGAAGTGGTGCAACAGCTAATGTTAATGTGATTAAGGACGTGACGTCAGAAGGGAACTAAGGTGGGTGCGAGCAGCAGGTGGAACATTTCAAGAGGTATGTAGAGAAGAGCATGGGGCAATGCCAGGCACCTCTGCCCTGGGCGCTATCCTCCCTATTTACGCCACTGGACAGATTGGATGGGCCATTTGGCCTCTATCTGTCATCATATTTCTATGACAAACAGATATGGGTGCTTTATAGGTGGGTCGTGTTAAGACTTAAAGCAGCTTCAAAAAAGTAGGCTTCAGCATAGATTTGAATACTGCCAGAGACGGAGCCTGCTAGTACAAAGTAATCTAATAGCACAGAATAAGATACAAGCCATCAATTAACTTGCAATCCCCATGATCTTGCACAGTTTTAGAATCAAGGCTGGCACCAGAAAGACTTAGACCAATTGAATATAATATGAGAAGAAAACTTCTCCAAAGGCACAGAAAATCTATGAAAACCTGATTATTTTGAAATGTCTGTATCCCAAGAGGATAACATTTGCCAGAAGGATGCTAAGCTGTATAAAGAGAGGCATAACCAGTAGAAGAGTGTAGTGCAGGGGTTAAAGCTAGAGCCTCAGCGCCCTGAGGTTATGGATTCAAACCCACACTGCTCCTTGTGACCCTGGGCAAGTCATTTATTATTATTTATTTATTTATTCAATTTTCTATACTGTTCTCCCAAGGGAGCTCAGAATGGTTTACATGGATTTATTCAGGTACTCCCTGTCTGTCCTGGTGGGCTCATAATCTATCTAATGTACTGGGGCAATGGGGGGATTAAGTGACTTGCCTAGGGTCACAAAGAGCAGTGAGGGATTTGAACCCACAACCTCAGGGTGCTGAGGCTGTAGCTTTAACCATTGTGCCACACATCCCCTTTATCTTAATCCCACCCCCATTGCCCCAGGTACATAAGAAAGAGTTTGAGCCTGCTGGGACAGACAGGGAAAAATGCTTCAGTGCCTGAATAAATTCCGGTAAACTGTTCTGAGCTCCCCTGGGAAAATGGTGTAGAAAATTGAATAAATGAATAAAGAAAGAAAGAAGGTGTTGAGGTCCTACTTGGAGTAGTGTGTTCAGTTTTGGAGACCATATCTGGCAAAGGACATAGATGGGCCATTTGGCCTTTATCTGCCATCATGTTTCTATAAGAAGACTTGAAGTAGTCCAGAGGAGGGCGATGAAATGGTAGGAGATTTGTGCCAAAAGATGTCTGAGGAAAGACTGGAAGCTCTGAAAACGTATACCCAAGAGGAAAGGAGGGACAGGGGAGATATGATTCAGATATTCAAATACTTGAAAGGTATTAACATAGAACAAAATCTTTTCCAGAGAAAGGAAAATGGTAAAACCAGAGGGCATAATTTGAGGTTGAGGGGTGGTAGTATCAAGAGTAATGTAAGGAAATTGTTCTTTATGGAGAGGGTGGTGGATGCCTGGAATGTGCTACCGAGGGTAGGTGGTAGAGAGGAAAACGGTAGTCAATGACAGAATTAAGTGAAAACAAAACCATAAATTTATAAACCATTTCACCAAATACAGTGTCATAGAAGCGTGCTAAAATCCAATCAATACACAAACCTCACAGCATGCACATGTAAATTCAAACTGAGGAGGAAAAAGCCTCAGAAAAAGTTTTCACCAGCTGCAACAGCAGCTCAAGGTGAGACCGGTAAATACCTCATTGGCATTAGAAAAAAAAACCCTTCCATTTAAATGTAACTCTATGCAATGCAAATGTGAGAGAAAACAATTAAGTGGAAAAAAAACTACTTATCTGCCGAGGATCGGTGCACCCAAAAACTTCTTCTCTGCAGGAATGCAGAAGCTAGTTGAACGATATGACAAATGTGTCATCTTGCATGGGGGCCATGTAGAAAAGAAATATGTTCAATTGCTTACAGCTACTTCTATTAAAGCCATAAAATGTGTTTTGCCTTTACTTTTTGATTTACCCTCGTATTAAGGTATCCATATAGGGCAGGCCATTCCTTTCTCAGAGATGATTGTTCCCTGAATGCTGTTTCTAGGTGCCCCAGACGGTTGCAAATGTTCCTACCCCACTCCCATCCCTGTGCAGTTTAGTCTTCTTCAGTAAAAAGGACAACAAAAATTCCTCAAATAGGTGTTTTTTAAAAAGCTGTTTGTCTTTTCTCACTTCAGAGACAAACAACTTTAGCAAGCTTTCCCTTTTCCCCCTGAGAGAGAGGGTTAGTCTATGTCAGGGGTGGGCAACTCCGGTCCTCGAGGGCCGGAATCCAGTCGGGTTTTCAGGATTTCCCCATTGAATACGCATTGAAAGCAGTGCATGCAAATAGATCTCATGCATATTCATTGGGGATATCCTGAAAACCCGACAGGATTCTGGCACTTGAGGACCAGAGTTGCCCACAGCTGGTCTATGTTCTCCACCCCCACCCCCATCTAATTCCTCAGAGGATGGCTGGGAACCCTAACAGTGTTCTTTCCCTCCCCTCTCCCATGGCTTAACCAGGCTTTTCTCAGGTTAACCCGTAGCTTTAGATTTCTCCCTCAGCCTCTTCAAGTTTTCTTTTCAGCTATCTCTTGGATGTCCCAGTGTGTTCTCACACAGTGCATATCCCAGAAACGCTCTTTTGGCATTTACACTTCTTTGGAGTTATTAATAATCCTTCAGAAACTTCTCATTTCTACCTGGAGTTTGGAACAAAACTTGAGTACGAAATTGTTTAATTCTTTGGACTTCAAAACCACTTTCCAAATGCAAAACGTTTGAGATGTAGAGGACGGTGGAGTAGCTGGGGAAGTTAGCACCAGCATTGCCGCACCGTCTTTTCCCCACATATAAGCACTCCCCCCCTTCCCTCACTTACCTCTTAAAATGTTTGCTAGCGCAAGCAACATCTTCCACCTACTGTTCACACCAACTTCAGCTCTCTTCTTATGTCACATCCTGGCCCCAGGAACATGATCCCCTAGCAGTAGTAGTGCAAGACTACTGCTAGGGGCACCATTTTGACAACCAGCACTGGGGGAGGGGGGGCAGGAGCAACTGGGGGTCGTCCGTGTACTGGGACCACTAGCCCACCAGGCCAGAAAGGTATAGGCATGGGGATGGGGTAGGAGGGAATTATGGAACTTGGGGGCTTCCATTGGGGAATGGAGGGTATTGCATTGGAGACAGGAGCTTCCATCAAGGGGTGGAGAGGTTGCATTGAGGATAGGAACAGGATCAAATTTAGAGCTTGCATGGGGTAAGGGATTACATCAGGGATGGGGATTTGTATCAGGGGATGGAGAGGGAGAATGTCAATCTCTGGTCTGGGAGCATCAGGCTACAGCTTTATGACCAGATGCTCCCAGTCTGCTGGAATAATGCTGCTTGTAAGGTGGCTCATAAGCAGTGTTATTCTTTTAATATGTGATTCAGCAACCTGCAGGACTGAGACACCACAGGCTGCTAAATCCCATGGGAAATCAAGGTGTAGAAAAAATGGCAATCTTATAGGGTTAACAGATTTTCCAGAACTAAAATCTAGACCCATGGCCCCACCCCCAGGCCCATGAGTTCAGCCCATCCCCACCCAGATCCATCCCCATCCCCGCCCCCCTCAACCTGTTTACTTGTCAGTAAAGCATCTGCGCATGCTCTGGTGTGATGCAATGACATCACACGCATACGCATGATGTCACCACGTTGCATCTGCGCAAGCGCAGATTTTGTCCTGATGTTGCTCCAAACTGGAAGCTTTTCAAAACCCGGACAAAGTGCTGGATTTTGAAAAGCTGTCCGAACACCCAGACATGTCCTCTAAAAGGAGGACATGTCCGAGGAAAATCTGGACGTCTGGTAACCCTACAGTCTTTTACCTCCCCTCAATAACTATCTGCCTAAAGGAAATTTTAAAGAAGAACTGTGCCCCAGATCATAGGCAGCGGAACACTTTTTTGTTTGGGAGGCCCAAAAGCTCAGCCCAGACTCCACCCAAGCTCCGTCCATGACTACACCCCCATAATAATGATAGTATTAATTGTAATACCATTTTTTCCATTCATTTTTCATATATACACATATTATAATCTTATTAACAACACATAATAGCTAAACACAAAATTAAACTACACAAAGCACACTGTATGCTTCTCAACATTCATTCCTACCAGAACACCTGGCCTCGATCATACATACAGAACACAGATAATAACCCCTATGCAAATACGGGACCACAAATTATAAGTACTAATATACACAAATGAAACCCTAAGATGCCAGACTCTACATGCATTATAACACCTGAGAAATAGAAAGAAATTAATTTCTTCCTAAACAGTGCAAATATAGACAGCAGATATAAATTCTCAAAACTGACACATTTCAATCAGTAAATTGAAAATAACATCATATTCCCAATCTCTAGTTGCACTTCTTTCTGTCTGTGCTCTTATCCATTTGCTGTTTTTCTCTCCTTCTTCGCTTTCTGCCCTACATTCATCTTTGCTGAAATACTTTCAGGGATATGAAATTTATAGACTCAAAGCCAGAAAAAGCTATCAAAACTACATTCATCTTTGGCATTAACTTTTAACATTCAATTTTCTTACATTTTTTTGCTTTCTTCTCAAAATCTACTTTTCCATGTCTTCCCTTCCCATCTATCCATGTGTACCATTTCTCTTTCCCTTTCACTCCAAGTACCTATGTACAATTTTCTTTTTCTTTTCCCTCTCCCACTGGCAACATTTCTCTTTCCTTCCCTTCTTTGCACCCCAGCCAACGCAGTATCTGTCCTTCCCAACCCCCTCCCAGCCTGAGCAACATCTGTTCTTCCCTGCCTTCCCACCTCCCCCAACCCGTGTAACGTCTGCTCTCCCCTGCCTTCCCACCCACCCCAGCCCTTGCAGCATCTGTTCTCCCTATCTTCCCAGTCCCCTACTCCCAACCTGTGGCGTGCAGTGTATGTTCTTCTTTCTCCCTCCTCCCCCCCCAGCAGGACCCTGTGGCATGACCTCATCAGCTCCGGACTTTCCCACACCTGCCCCTCCCCCCCGGATCGCTGTTATTTTAAATGTTCCAGCAGACACAGTACAGCGTCTACCAGATGAGACTTGTGCCATCGGCCTATCATGGAACTCTTCATTCAGCAGCCACCCGCCTAGATGGGAACAGAAAGTTACTGCTGAATGAATACTTCCGGGGCAGACCAATAGCAGAAGTCTCATCTCATGGACTCTATGCCATGGCTGCTGGAATATTTGCAATAAAAGGGGGGAAGGTATGGGGAAGTCTGGAGCTGATGAGGTCGTGCTGCAGGGTCCCGCTGGTGGGAGAGAGGGAAGAAGGACGAGGAGGTAAGGTTGGGGAGATAGAAGAGGAGGAAAGGTTGGGGAACCGAACCATGGCCAATTTTGAGAAAGGCCACGGCCCCTGTGCCGCTGCCCCCCCCCCCCCACCCACCCACCCACACCATTCCAAAGCCTATGATGCATAAGCCTGGATACAGGTCAAAATCTTTCTGCTGTTATCTATGCTTTTTTTCATATGTAGATCTGCTCTGCAGTTAAGATGATCTACTTCTGCAGTTCAGCAAAAGCCTGCAGATAGATTTTCACCAGCATTTATCAGGCAACAAGTATTATGGTGACACTTAAGCTTATGAAGCATATTTCAATTTATTCTTCATTGACACATTTTACCCAGCTATATAAAAAAACAAAAAATAAGGACTCGCTGTTTAAATGTATTCTTAATGATATCCAGCAAATATATGCAAAGGGTTCATTTCCAGATAATTTTAGAAATGAATCTACAGTTTCTTCAAAATGATTCTCTGCAGCACACTTCTACTGATGTAACGCATTGTCATTTCTAGCACAAAAATACAGTTTTCATTATCTCATTTCCATTCCTGTAATATATCATCTAGGTTGACAACAAAGTTAAATAGTGGTACAGTCATATTCACTGTCATATTTCATTTCTGTGTGAAAAAATGTGGCCTTTCCTATTCCCAGTGGCCCACTTTCACTACAGTGTTGATGGAATCATACATACAGTACAGTTTCCAAATGTTTTGGTTTTAGTCATTCTCACTACAGAGTTAACCTCTGCATGAAACATTAATATCCTTATACAATAATGTCTTTCTGCGCCCTTAAATCATAGATTGACATTTGCAAACACTATCGGGTCATAAAAGCAAAGGCGGCGGAATGGGGGAGGCCAAAGTAGCCATAGCCTCTCCAAAAATTGACTGTCAGAAGAGTCAGTTATGGCTCTACCCCCCCCCCCCCAACACCCACACACCCACACCTCCTCCCGACCGCTGTAATTTTAAATCTTTGGGCAGCCGTTGCACAGCATCAACAAGCAGGCCTGCCCTAGAAATCCTTCATTCTACAGCGTTCCCCCCTATGCGGGAAGAGGACATCGCTACAGAATGAAGACTTCCAAGGCAGGCCTGCTCATTGACACTGTGCAGTGGCTGCCCAAAGATTTAAAATTACAGCTACCGGGGAAGGTAGGTGGGGGAGTCACGAGCTGGAGAGAGAGGTCATACCATAAGATCCTGTTGGAGCTAAGGCAGTGCTTTTGGGCCCCTCCCAAACAAAATAGCGTCCTGCTGCCCACCTGCAATGGTCCAATTTAAAAACATTGGCTGCTGTGGGATTTCTATGCCTGGATATTCAGCCCCAGGACATAACACTGAATATCCGGGTTTTGAAGGGCTGCCAACAGCCATCTAAGTGTGGAGGATTTTCAGACCAGTTCTCAGATATTTATCTGAAAAAGTTATGATTGAGTTAGTGGACTGAAAATTGCAGCTAAATTGGTAATGCCTGACTTCGCCCAGATTCCGTCTCCTGACCACCTCAGAATTGCCTGGAAAGTGCTGGGTCAGTCTGATAAGATATGTAGCAACCTTATTCAGACAGGTGCTGCTAAATTATCTGGGTATGATACAGTGGCTAGGAGTCATCTGGGCAGAAACTGCTTCTACCCAGAAAAGGCTTGCTGAATGTTGCCCGCTCTTTTTGTTGTACTTTAGTCATTCATGCACCATGATCATGTTTTTCAAGCAGTTTCACTTCCTGCTAAATGTTTAGTACAAACTTCCAGACTTCTTCCTAAAGAATTCTGGTTTGATAATAGCAGACTCACTCCTGAACTGAATGTTCTCTCCTTTCAGCTAGGTAAGAAACATTGGAAATTCTATTTCAAACCAGTTATTTTCAGCATCACTAATCAGTTATTATATATTGTACTCCACTTGAATGGCTTCAGCTCACGAGTTGCATAGCAAATAAAGAGAAACATGAAATCTGCAGGAACACACATTTCAGATAACTGAAATTCTTACAGCTAATGGATCATGGACTGAGGATCATGGTCTTTTTTAATTTTTTTAATTTGCTGTTTTTGTTTCCTTTTTAGGGGATCCTTTTGCTAAACCGTGGAAGAGCTTCTTACCATGGGCCAGCGAAGTAAATGCTCTGACGCTAATTCAATTCCTATGAGCATTGGAGCATTTACCTTGCCAGCATGCGGTAAGAAGCTCTTCCGCAGTTTAGAAAAACCCAGCGTTAGTAATGGGAGTTTCAAGTTAATGAATCTTTACTTTAAAGGTGCTCTACTATACCATGATCTTTGGAGTTGATATTCAGCCAGTGGAGCTCAGTGTTTTGCTGGCCACCATCAATGCTGGGCTACACCCAGGCTCAAACATTGATTCAGCACTTAGGCCCTGATTCTATAAAGTCTGCCTAAAGTTAGGCACTGATATCAATGCCTAACTTAAATGATCAGTAGGTTTAATTGGGGTCAATACTGGCACAACACCTCACAATCAACTTTCATTGGACTCAATTGAAAATTAGGTGTCTAACTCAAATGATTCTATAAAAAGTAGGCGCCTAGATGAGCGGGGTCAAGATGGCAGCTTGACTTCTGGCAGCATGTGCTAGCGTTTCTTGGTGACTGTTATTTACCTGCTTTGGTTTTACCTTTAAACTTGTCTCATTGTAAAAGAAAGGGCATTGTTAAAGCTGTGTCCTCTCCAGCTCGGACATCTTCGCTGACTCAGCCTACCCTCGACCACTTTGCTGTCGGACCTGTTCTGGAATTGCTGGTGTGGAGGGCTCTGACTGAGGAGATTAGTGAGGGAACACTTTTCTCCTCTTTGTGACTTGATATTACACTCTCCCCCCTCCACCCCCATTGGCATCTAATTTACCGCCATATCCAACAGATCTATGGGTCAACTTGACAATTCCACAAGGAAGGATGACATCAATGAGATTATCGACTGAGAGGAAGGAAAGCCCCATCAATTGACTGTAGAGGACATATGCAAAGGAGCATTGGCAAGTTCCAGTGTTTTGGGGGTTGTTTTCTTGGTAGAAATTTAGACAATCTTGAAAAAGCTGGATACTAATATGGAAAAATCTTCTCAAGAGATAACCAGATAGCTGGTAAAATCGAGGCTTTGTCTAAAAACATGGATTTAGTGAAAACAGAATATTTGGGCCAAGTAAAACAGGTTCAAAATGAAATATATATACTTAAAGAAACAGTCTCTAAAGTTATAAAGGTTAAGACGGTGATTCATCAAAAGATAGAACAGATAGAAATCTATAATAATGGGCTTAATTGAATTTTCCCAAATCTATTCTACTTCTAAGGATTTCTTTAAGAAATATTTGATGGAAATTCTTTTGTTGCCTGACAAGCTATTCCTCCAATTAATAAAATATATTATTTATCTCAAATATCATTGAAACAGAAAACAGATTTAAGTAAAAGTCTAGTTCAATCTCAGGGACAAGCTCAAGAAGAATCAAGCTCATTGGGAAATATTTCAAATATATTGGATGCTTCTTTAACTGAAGTACAGGAGAGAGCAACTCTTATAGTTTCACTTGTGTTTGAGCAATAGTCAAAAACTGGTTTGTGGACAAAGGATTTGGATATATCCCAAACGCCATGTTCCTAAGGCCCCGCCCACAGGAGGGGCCTAAGGCTCCCGGGCCTATTCTGATTGGCCCAGGCGCCTTAGGCCCCACCTGTGGGCGGGGCTTTAGGACAGCTGGGCCAATCCGGGCCCATTCTGGCGTCGGCTGCCTGCCGGACGGGTGGATTTGGCACCCATCCGTCCGGCCAACTTTAAAAGGTACGGGAAAGGGGGTGGGGGTGGGGGGGTTGTGGGGTCGGCCGGGGGGTTCGCGGGTTGGCGGGGGGGAAATAAGGGTTCTGGGGGGCGGTCATTGGGGGGAGGGGGGTTGCGTCGAGGGCAGGAGGGTCTGGGATCCCTCCTGCCCGTAATGTAGTGGGTGGTGGGGGGTAAGGGGTCGCCGGGGCCAGGAGGGCTTGGGCTCCCTCCTGGCCCAATCCAGTCACTGGGGGGTGGTCGCTGAGGCCAGGAGGGCTTGGGCTCTCTCCTGGCCCAATCCAGTCACAGGGGGTGGTCGCTGGGGCCAAGAGGGCTTGGGCTCCCTCCTGGCCCAATCCAGTCACTGGGAGGTGGTCGCTGGGGCCAGGAGGGCTTGGGCCAATCCAGTCACGGGGGGGGGGGGGGGGTCACTGGGGCCAGGAGAGCTTGGGCTCTCTCCTGGCCCGATGTTAATCGGCAGGGCATAAGGGCTTGGGCTCCATCTTGCCCTGATATTGTCGGAGGGGATCACGGTTCGACAGGGCAGGAGGGCTTGGGTACCCTCCTGCCTGGATCATTGTGGGGGAGATTCTGTAACTGGTGTTGTTTTTGACAGACACCGGTTACAGAATCCAGGTTTTAGGCGAAGGACTGGCTCCTCCTTCGCCTAAAAGCCCTTGTGTTGGACGTTTGGGGCTTAGGCGTTTTGTTGGTTCATTATGGACAAAAAATGTAGACGTCGTGGAGGTGTACTTGTAGACGTAGTGGTGATCTGGGCGTTTAGGCAGAGGAAGGCCATTATCAAAACAAAACTCCTTTTGGACGTTTGTTTTGATTATGGACATTTTCCCTGCTTCTGCTTTGAACGTTTAAGGACTTAGGCCAAAAGGGGACTTAGATGCTTTTTTTGATTATTAACCCCTTAGCCTTCGGGGTTTTAGCTCCGTCACCCATGCAAATGTATAGTGGATTATTCTTCACAGAAATGTTTTCTTTGAACCTTTCCAGTTGACAATTTTTCTATCGTTATCACGCTTGGAAAAAAAAAGATGTTTTGAATATTCTAACTGTCAGATTTGACAGTTGGGAGGGTGATTGGATCTGTATTCAGGTAGTCTGGTTTCTATGCCTTGTGAGAAGGTAATTATAGCTGGTTTTATTGAATTTTGAATAGGAACTGGAGGTTTTGGTTGAAGTTGAGGTTTGATATATAGATTCTGGTATTTATCCAAGGGTGAAAACATTTCTTTCTGGCTTATGTGAAGAATTGTTTTATCTGTGAAACTATTTGATGCTAGAAATAGTCTGTGAGAATCTGGGAAATGTTTGAGAGATTCTCTGAGTAACAAATCTGTGGTGCTGATTTTTGGAGAAGATTTTATGTGAGGTCCTGTGACAGATTCCTGTGAAATGTTGTGAAGGAATATTGGTGATGAAAAGTTGTGAACTGCTTTAAAAACCTTTTTCTAGGAATATTTTCTGTAAAGATTATTGAGATTTTGAGCAAAGATTTATAAAATGTTTAGTGAAAGTATGATTTTTGTGATTATAAATAAGAAATTTTGGGGAGGGAAATAGTATAGGAAACATCAATTATCTGTTTTTTTCTCACCTAAGGGAGTATTTAGGCATCTTTGGGGTTTCTAGACATAGGATAAGTTTTTCTTATTGATTTGATTTTAGTCAGTTCCAGAGAGCGAGGATCTACTAGCAATAGCAACACAGAAAGGACAGAAAGCTTCAAATACACTATCCTGAGGAAGAAGGAGAAGGCCGAGAAGCTGGTGGTTGTATGATAAATTATTTAAAGAAAGTTCTTAGACCCTTCAGTTAGTCAGATCTGTTAGTGAAACCCTATTGTTCGGATCAAAAGAAAATTTTATTGGGACATTTGGAGAACTATTCAGGAAGTGAAGCTGAAGCTGAATCTCATTATCTAGTGTTGATATACAGTATCTGGTTATTAAATCTTATGTCTATATTCAATTTAGAGTCCTTAGTGCTTCTTTTTATCTATTTTATTATATGTTTAATAAATATTTTTATTTCAAGGTTATACCATTATATTATTATTATTTATTTTATATAATTCACTCCTTCTGGAAAAAGGTATCAATTTAACCCTTGGGTGTTCACGACTGCAAACAGTTCTTATTCCTAGAAGGGATTCCTTTTTCCTCAATTTGAGAAGGAAGGGGTTACACTAAATAAATCACACACATTAGAAATAGGTGAGATATGAATATCTAAAAACACTTCTAAATGCCACATATGTCTAGATCTGACTTGTTTACAAACCATTCCAAATAATGCTATTAGAATTCTTTTCAATGCTCATAGATATGATCACATTTCTCCATTTTTTTTAATGAGTATCATTAGCTTCCTGTGAAATATCGTTTGATGCATAAGGCTTTAACTTTAGCTTTTAAAGTGCTACAATCAGGTCAACCTGATTTATTTGGCGAAATTAGTCCCTTATAGGCCAACCAGTAATCTGCGCTCAGTATCTGCTGATCAATTGTCCTTACCTTCGGTTCATTTAGTTAGGTTAGCATCAACTCATTAGTCTGCTTTATACTTTATAGAATTCTCTATCCAAAATTTAGGTCTCTTTTAAAGACCTATCTTTTTGGTCCAGCTTTTCCTTCACTTGCATAGTTTAGGATGGAGTCTGATCTGAGGCAACTATTTGACTGACTTTTTTAAAAAAAAAATTTTATTTTTTTTTTTTACTTTGATTTAGAATGGCATTCCTTTTCATTATATATTATTGTAAACCACGCTGATGTTAAAGCAAAGTGTGGTCTCTAAATACTAATAAACATAAACATTTTCCAGTCTATTTTTTTTTAGTGAATTAAGAACTCGTACTCTGGAGGATATATTAAGGATATGTATATTTGTATAATTTCATTTTGGTGCAAAACAGAACACACTAGTTCACTTAAAAAGGGGCCTATTTACTAACTTGCAGCAATGTTTTGCAGTTATTATGTGGTATCAGTAAAACCTTTGCTGAAATATAATTTTATGTTAACAGTATGGTAGATAAAGCTGAGCACCCAAGACACAAACTGGAGAAGTGCCCATAATATGGCTATGCTGTCCTTCCCTACCTCTCCTTATTGAGAGATCAGGCAGGTGGCCTGAAGGGGAGTGCGGGCTCAGTTGGAAACAGAGCTGGAGAGGCAAAAAAAATTTGGATTGATGCTTGGGGGAAGTTCAAGCACAAACCAAGTTCAGGGAAAAAAGCAGCCTAAGAGTGGGGATTTGGGTGAACTGTCAGGGAGTCCAGGAAGAAGTGGCATAGTGAGAGAGGTTGGCGTCCACGACCAGGAAGTGACATCATAAGGGAACTGAGGCCAGCACGAGCAGCAATTGCAAAATGCTGCTTGTGCCGGCAAACATTTAAAGAGGTACATAGGGGGCAGAGAGGAAGGGAGACCCCGGCGCCCCCCATAAAGACAGTGCCCAGGGTGCTCCACCACCCTATCCCCTTACTATACCACTGCCAAGCAGACAGCAGTTTTTCAACCACCAGCTACCCCTGACAGACTGGCTGGGAGTGTGTGGGTAGGTGAGTGGCTATGAGGACATGGGTAAAAGGGCAGGATAGGGTAAGAGATAGAGGCATTGCAGCAGCAAGTTTAGTTAGCCATCCCATTTTATTGGATTATGGAGGGATAAAAATTATCTGTCTGATATTCAGTGCTATTTAGCCATCCAGAAATAGCTCCTGCCTGGCTAAATAGAACATAGCTGCCTAAATGCTAATATTCAGTGTGAGATGACTGGCTATCTGCAAAATTCAGACAGATGGCCAGCTATGTCGAGTGGCCAAATAGGACCACTTACATAGCTGGTCTACCTTTGCCTGCTTTGAACTTAGCCAGTCAGTCCTGAATTTCAAACTGGCCGCTAAATTTTTAACAGTCAAAAATAGACCGGATATTCAACGCCAATCATCAGAAATGGCCCAGCATTGAATATCTAATCTCAGCACTGACCACAGGAGTCAACCCAGCTAACTACCACAGTCTGAAAATTGGCCCTAAAGACTCCAACTGGGGTCATCAGACCTGTCATTGATATAGCCCAGAAGTACAATGTTAAAATCCACTCCTACGCCGATGACATCCGGCTGCTCCTTCCACTTGGCGAAAATTGACCATCCCAAATTGCCAACCTCCAACACTACCTCTCCGACATGAAAACCTGGATGACAAACAACAAACTACAGCTGGATGCCTCCAAGACCGAACTTTTATGGATTAGGAAAAAAAGTACCAAATACACAAGTCCAACACTATTTTGGGACTCCACCTTACTAACCGCAGCAGACCAAGTGCGCAGCCTAGGAGTAACATTAGATGGCCACCTGTCCCTGTCCACCTCCGCTAGTGCTGCCCGATTCAGGAAAAAAAAAATTTGATTAGATTTGATTCGATTCAGCCTATTGAATTGGTTTTCTGATTCGATTCGATTTTCCTGCCCAATTGGGTGTTTTTTCAAACATCCTGGTGGGTTTATTTTATAGCCTCTTCACCCCCTTTGCCCTCTGCTACCCACACTGGCGCTGTGGTGTAAAAAAAATAAAGAAACAAAAAGGACTTTTCCTCTCTCTGTTAAATCCTAGGTCACGTTTGCAGTCTAACACCAGCTCTGGCAGGATACACTTTTCAAATCTGACATATTGTAATCACAAAACAGAAAATAAAATGATTTTCTACCTTTTGCTGTCTGGTTGTCGTCTGATAACTCACTTCTTTCTTCTTTCTCCGTGCTAACCATCCATCTTCCATCTGTGTCCTCCCCTTCTATTTCCATTCCTTCCATCTGTCTCTCCCTCCCTCCCCCACATGCCCTGACATCTCTCCCTCCATGGTCTAGTATTGCCTTTCCTTTCCCTCCCTCCCATGGTCTTGGCATCTCTTTCCTCTCCTTTCCCTTCCTGGGCTTCCTTATCCCTCCTTCCCTCTCTCCCCAATTGGGTGCAGCAACAGCATTTATCTTCCACCTTCCCCTCTCACTCTCCTCCTCCACTGCTCTCCCCTCAGTCCTGCTGCAGCTTTCCCTCTTCCATTTTAAGTCCAGCAGCACTCTCCTCTGTTCCCAATCCAGCAGCACCTCTCCCTCTCATCTCCCTCCTCCACTCAGCTCCAACAGTACCTCTCCCTCCCCTCTACTTCTATTTCCCCCACCAACTAGCTGCAGCACCTCTCCTTTCCACCCCCAGGGCAAGCAGCACCTCTCCTCTCCGACTAGCAGGGCTCCTCTCCCTTCCCTTCCCTTTCCCTCCCCTCTGACTAGAAGCAGTACCTTACCCACTCATCTCCCAGGTCTAGCAGCATCACTCACTCTTCTCCTTGCCTCCTATCAGCCCCTTACCTCTTGTCTCCCAGGTCCATTGGCATCACGCCCCCCTCCCGATTAACAGGCTCTCACCGGCTTGTGGATTCCCCAGCCTGACTTGGCACAGCCTGAAGTTATGTTTGACTCCAGTAAAGAAAGTACAAAAGAAAAAAAAACAATCACTTTTTCAAACCCTCCCCGTAACACTAGCCTGTATTAGCAGCTGCACCACTCTCTTCTTCCTTAGCTTTAGCGAGTCAATTTGCTTCTGCAGCCTCAGAGCCTCTGCTAGGCCGTCCTGCCTCTGAGGAAGAAGGAAGTTGCATCATCAGAGGCGGGACGGTCTAGCAGAGGCTCTGAGGCTGCAGAAGCGAATTGACTCGCTAAAGCTATGGAAGGAGAGAGTGGTGCAGCTGCTAATACAGGCTAGTGTTATGGGCAGGGTTTGAAAAAGCGCCTGGTTTTTTTTCTTTTGTACTTTCTTTACCAGAGTCAAACACAACTTCAGGCTGTGCCGAGTCAGCCCGAATCCACAAGCCGGTGAGAGGGTTTTTAAAAAAAATGTTTTGAGTGGCAGGATTCCTGAGCGCGATAACAGCCAGGCAAGAGGAGGTTGGGCCCCGAATCGGAGAGGCCGATTTTTTAAAAATACACATCGATTCGAATCGATTCACCCAAAGTGAATCGGTGAATCGATTCAAATCGGAAATCGGGCAGCACTAACCTCCGCCAACTGAGAAGGATCAAACCCAACATCTCCACACCTGACCTAGCCCAACTCCTCTATGCCTATGTCCTCTCCAGGATGGATTACTGCAACTCCCTATTCAATGAAGTAGCCAAAAAAGATCTCAAGTGACTCCAGCGAGTACAAAATGCAGCAATCCGCCTCCTTCACAACCTCGACTACCACGATCCCATCTCCCCAGCCCTCCGCGCTGAACACTGGCTTCCAATTAACCAACGCTGTGCATTCAAGGCCCTGGTAATAGCACATAAAAGAATTTACGCCACCATCCCTACCTACATAAAATCCAAGCTAGCCCTGTACACTCCCACCCGCCCCCTCCGTTCAGAAATGGAGAAACGCCTATGCATCCCCCCAGGAAGATTCCTCCTGTCAGAAACCTACCGTAAACGCTCATACAGCCACTTCATCCCCCAACTCTGGAACCAACTCCCCCCTCAAATCAGACTACAGAATTCATTGATGACCTTCCGGAGAGCGGTAAAGACCCTCCTCTTCAGCTAAAATTCAACCAGCCTACACCTCTCCCCCTTAAACCCCCTCTAACCTCTCTCCCCCTTTGAAGCCTCTACTTAAATTGCTTTACAGTCCATTCTTAACCTGTACTAAATTACTGTATAGTCCTTGTACTAAACTACTGTATAGTCTTGCATTGACCAAATGTATTTAAACTCCTGAATAGTCTCTGTATTTTCCAACTATACTCCAGTGTGAATGTTTGCTTGTATACCGTTCTGAGCTACTGGGAGGACGGGATAAAAATCTAAATATCTAAATTAAATAAATAAATATTTGTGTCGCCATCATGGGTCCTCAGAGAACAACTACAAAAATGTGGGGCGAAACTATTAATATAAAAAATCAAAATTCATTGTTAATTAAATGCTGAAAAAATGGTAAGACTGAGCCTTCACTCAAAATATGAGACTTCTTTGTGGTGAGACCTCAGAAATTCATACCCTAACTCACTATATGGCAGCTTAAGCTGGTCCATTCAGGGGGTTTTGTTTTCAATCACAGGTCAATTACCACATCCAACCTAATTCAATGTGTTATCATGTTAAAACAATAAATATCATAAACATTATAAATATTCTGTAAACATTGTAAATGTGGAACTTAGCTTTGAATAGCAATGAAACTTCAATTCAATTGTGATCCCAACAGGGCCCGTTTCGCCCTTGGCTTTATCAGGAGATCAAGAAAATCAACTATATCTAAACATGTTCCAACCACATTTAAAATCCAGTGACCAATTGGCAGAAAATTCAATTTTGTCCATATTGATACAAAATCATCCTTTCTGGGACTTATACTCAATTTACACTACAGGAACTGCTGCCTTTAATGGCGGCGGCATGCATAGATGCCATGGCAAAATTAAGGAGCCATCCATATTCTCAGAGAACAGCCAAGTTTGGCTTTACCCGCAGGCCTTGTCATGAGGGAGTTATTCATAGTGTGCTCGTTTCAGTGGCACTGGTTGAGTGCTTTTATGATATTCATTGACATCCAATTAAAATTTTTTCTGCAAAAATAATTTATCTTGTGCAGTGACATCAACAGGAATATATGTGACAGTGGCAAAAGCTGCCAAATCCCACAGCCTGGTGACCAACTATTAAGCAACTGATCATTCTTCAGAATCCTATAGCGATGCTTTTTCAAAAAGTCCAAAAAGGAGCTGTCTGAAAAGCCCATGGGAACTGCTGAAACTTTGTTGATTATTCTCAGGTGGAAAAAATTCTATTAGAGCATTCCTCATAAATTTCTGTTTTTAATTCTTAGGATATTAAGAGGAATGTGTTGGGGGGGGGGGGCAGGAGTGGTTTGTAGTTTAGGAGCCTTTTTATTAAGCCATGGAACAATCTGGACTTAGCATTGTCTAACATTGGACTTTCCAACATGCTAAGTCTACTTTTAATATGGCAATATTGAGGCCATCTTAAATATATATATTTTTTGCAGATCCTGCTCTAATTTTTCTTTAGTGCATGGGACTTGCAAAAATAATTAATGCAGGAACACGTGGGGCCTGATTCCGTCAGTGGTGCCTGATGTGGTAGGTGCCTGGAAAATGGATGCCTATGGTCAGTGGCATCATAAGGGTGAGCGGTACCCGGGGCAGTGGTTTCCCTCCCCCACCACCCTGGGGCGCGCACGCCCCCTTCCCTTTCCAACTTCTCACATCGGTGTCAGCTCACCCTTTGACGTCACTTCCTAGGTGCAGATCCCCGAAGTGACGTCAGAGAGAGCGCCGATGCTGATGCGGCAGCAACCTCACGCCAGAGAAGAAAAACAGCATGGGGGAAGGCAAGGGACGCACGCACGTGGCAAGGAAAGGAGCGGGGAGACAGAAAGGAGGAGGGATGCTGCACCCTTAGGAAGACCGCGCCCTGGGCGGACTGCCCCTCTCCGTACTCCCTTACGACACCACTCATTACTCTGTGTCAAACATGGACAGGCACCATGTACAGAATCATGGCTAGCAAGTACCCTAGGTGCTGGCAATGTAAGCTAGGGTTTTTGTTGAATCGAGGCCAGCGGCACCTAGTGATACCGAAGTCCAGCGCCGCCCTTAAACGTGCCCACTTCCGGGCTTCAGCACAGCTAGGCTCCATGGACTCAGGTGCTGGTTCTGGAGGGTGCCTAGCGGCGCCTAAATTTTATAAAAATCTGTTTTGTTTTTTAAAGGCGCGATCCAATTATCATGCCACTTACAACCAATTAAAACGCTTAAGTTAAGCGCTAGCTAGCTTTTTTGACAATCCGTCCCTAAGGGGCTGATTCTTTAAGTGGCACCTGATGCAACAGGCACCTTGAAAAATGGCAGGTGCCAGTTTTGTACCACGGACAGCTGCCACATACAGAATCATGGCTAGCAAGGACCCTTGGTGCCAGAAATATTTGTCAGAGTTTTACAGGCTTACATTTCCAGCACTTAGGGTCCTTATAGAATTGTGGCCAGCAGTGCATAGTGATGCCAAAGTCTGGAGCCACACCTAAACATACCCGTTTCCGGGCTTCAGCATCACTAGGCATCATGGACCAAAGCACAGGTCCCAGAGGGTGCCTAATTTTTGTTTAAGTGTTTTTCATTGGTTTTAATGGCATGACCAAATATCATGCAACATAAAACCTACTAAAACACTTAAGTTAGGTGCCAGTAGGCCTGATCTAGGTGCCTGCCAGCACCTAACCTTTGGGGATGTTGTAAAAACTCTGAGCCTGATTCTGCAAATAACTCCCCTAATTTTGTGTCTTTTGTTAATGACAGTACAGTGGCACAGAAAGTTCACACACTCCCTTTCACTGCATTTGACAGACTACAGATATCTAACAGGCTTGTGATAGGGAGGTTCTGTGTCATTGCTTATATTGAATCTTTCAAATGAATTTGATCTAGTAGATCATGGCTGTTATTTTGGGGAAAGGATTATTCAATTGGTAGGCTTCCTTACATTTAGGGTGAGTTTTCATGGCTGTAGTTTTAAGTGCTAATAGGTGTTGGGTTCCAAAGAGCTCCACTCTTTCTTCAGGTAGAGTGGTCTTGTTATGAATATTCATGGAGATTTTGATATTTAATAAAGATATTTTCTAATAAATTACTACATAGAATACCCATCTTGTATTATTTTTGATGGTTTGCTTCTGCCTTTGTTTTATAATACCAATGTGAGTGAGTAAGGAGATCTCCCTCACAATTATATCACTGGGCAGAAGAGGGAGCCAGCCCAGAGGTAGGAGAACTACATGTCCCAGAATACCCTATGCTCTGCAGCTTAGAACCGAGCCATAGTAAGTTAGGCCAGCCTTGATGAGTCAAAAAGGTGGGACTCAGGTAGGAAGGAGAATATATGCCCCAATCTGGACTACTTCCAGAGAGGTCCCAGAGGAAATAAAGAACCCAGAAGGAAGAGAGGAAAGGAGGGTTCTGACCTGATGTTCTAGACTGTTTCCCACATACTACCTGGCTGGGGTAAACCACTTTTTGTGGAGTTGTGACTTTATTCTAGGAGCTGGCTGTAACCAGACCTGGAAAAGATGGTAGGGGCGTTGATAAAGGATTGCATGATTGATCATCTTGACGGACACGGTCTGATGAGGACCAGCCAGCACAGTTTCAGCAAAGGCAGATCTTGTCTGACAAACTTGCTGCACTTCTTCGAGGGAGTGAACAGGCAGATAGACAAGGGTGACCTGGTCGATATTGTATATCTGGACTTTCAGAAGGCGTTCGACAAGGTTCTGCATGAACGACTACTTTGGAAAATTGCGAGCCATGGAATCAAGGGTGAAATACTCACATGGATTAAAAACTGGCTGGAGCATAGGAAACAGAGAGTGGGGGTAAATGGACAATACTCGGACTGGAAGACCGTCACCAGTGGAGTGCCGCAGGGCTCAGTGCTTGGACCCGTGCTCTTCAACATCTTTACAAATGATCTGGACATAGGTACGTCGAGCGAGGTGATTAAATTTGCAGATGATACGAAGTTATTCAGAGTAGTGAAGACGCAGGGGGACTGCGAAGATCTGCAATGTGACATAATCAGGCTCGAGGAATTGGCATCGACATGGCAGATGAGGTTCAACGTGGACAAGTGTAACAAAAATCTTATGCACGAATACAGGATGTCTGGGGTGGTACTTGGAGAGACCTCCCAGGAAAGGGACTTGGGAGTTCTGATCGACAAGTCGAAGAAGCCATCCATGCAATGTGCGGCGGTGGTGAAAAGGGCAAACAGAATGCTAGGAATGATAAAGAAGGGGATCGTGAACAGATTGGAGAAGGTTATCATGCCTCTGTACCGGGCCATGGTGCGCCCTCACCTGGAATACTGCGTACATCACTGGTTGCCGTACATTAAGAAGGACACAGTACTACTCGAAAGGGTCCAGAGAAGAGCGACTGAGATGGTTAAGGGGTTGGAGGAGCTGTCGTACAGTGAAAGATTAGAGAAACTGGGCCTCTTCTCCCTTGAACAGAGGAGATTGAGAGGGGACATGATCAAAACATTCAAGGTACTGAAGGGGATAGACTTAGTAGATAAGGACAGGTTGTTCACCCTCTCCATGGTAGGAAAAACGAGAGGGCACTCTCTAAAGTTGAAAGGGGATAGATTTCGTACAAACGTAAGGAAGTTCTTCTTCACCCAGAGAGTGGTAGAAAACTGGAACGCTCTTCCGGAGTCGGTCATAGGGGAAAACACCCTCCAGGGATTCAAGACAAAGTTAGACAAGTTCCTGCTGAACAAGGACGTACCCTGATAGAGCTAGTCTCAGTTAGGGTGCTAGTCTTTGAAAAGAGGGCCGCCGCGTGATCGGACTGCTGGGCATGATGGACCGCTGGTCTGACCCAGTAGCAGCAATTCATATGTTCTTATGTTCTAAACCTGTGTTTCGGTTATGGCAGCGGCTAGCCAAATGAAGAATAGTTTGTTCCTTTATACTAGAACCTTAGTCCCTGTGAGGCAACAGGCAAGATTTGTATGCCCATAAACACTTTCTGTTCATTTGCAATGCATGTCCAGGTTTTATTAGCAGGGCCTTCTCCTATAACTTTGTTCTACTATGTCACACTTCTTATCATTTAATAATAATTGAGTTTATGTATAAAAAGTTATTTGATATAGATCTTCCTGGTGGATTTTATTGCCCTTTTATTAAAGTTCAAACATTTTTTTTGATGCAGATGATATTCAGCTATTTCCTTTTTTAAGGGAATCTTTTTCATTCAAAGGCATTTTTTTATTAATATTTGAAAATTACACATAAAAAACAATAACCAAATATATCCCACTTCTACCAAATGTGACCTAATATAGATAATGAAAAATGAAAAAGAAATACTTTAAAGAAAAGTAAAAATAATTCACTAAAGTCCACACAAGGGGAGGGGACCATTAGAGCTCTATTATCAAGATTTCATCATACAAAATTTAAAGAAAAATATAGATGGGAGCATTCAGCATAATACTATTAATCCCTCTGTTTCCCAGAAGAGCCTGCAGTCATTGAGATAACAAGGCAGCTAGCAGCAAAAAAATACAGCCATCTCAGCAAGTTGAAAGAAAACATATTTAACAGATCTGTATTTAACAAAACATTTTATAGAGTAGATTAAGAAAGACTCTTGTTGCAATACTCCAGGAAGCAGGAAAAGAAAATCCCTTGTTTTGTTTCCTTGGTCATATCTGGAAAGATTATTTTTACAATCAAGAAACAAGTGATCTTTGTGCTTAAAAAAAAAGATGCAGCAACCAGTCTCTGTCAGACTTCAATGCCATAAAAGCTATCATAGTATCAGTAGTTGCCAAATTGGTATCTGAAGTCTCCATGATATTTGATACATCAAAAGGAGGAAGAAGGGAAGTATTAGGTACAGCAATGTGTAATCTTTGCTTACCAAGTGGCAAATTAATAGATTTGGTCAACTGGAGGCATAATTTGTGGTGTTATCTTCACTATATCCATGAAATCATGTAAGAAGGTCTCTCAAGGCGTTATCAAAGGCAATTTAGGCCCTCTTTTACTAAGCCTCTATAGAGGTTTCTACCAAGGCCCAGGGCGCTAAATGTTCCAATGCTGCTCCAGCATTCATAAGAATTCTATGAGTGTCAGAGCATTTAGTGCTCCAGGCCGTGGTAGAATCTCTACCATGGCTTAGTAAAAGGGAGGGGAGGGGGGTGTTAGGAAAGTTTAACAAGCGAAGATTGGAAAACCTTGTTTGGTTTTCCTTTTTACCTCTTAATAGGGCATTATCTTTAATCACTGCAGCACCTTGTAACACTATGATTTCTGGGTAATAACTAATTAATTTAAATAATATATATTCTGCACTCTCTATAATTCTAGGTGGATTACAAAATGCAGAATGCATACAGAATCCATTCTATAACATAAAACACCAGTACTGTAGAACAAATTATTGCCATAAAATTACACACTATCCCCTAATATATGGCGCTCAAAACTGTGCATGCAAATTTGGGGGGGGGGTTTAATTTGCACACGCAATTTAATTAAACAGTGAGCCAAAAATGTGATGCTAGCAATCATTTGGCATTTATTGGCACAAAATTTACATGCATATCTTTTTAGTCAGTATGCTATACATATGCACGTGTGTAAATTTTATGGGTGGATCCAAAATGAGATGTGGGAGGGTCAGGGGCATTCTGAGAATTTGCACACAGTGTCATAGAATAAGGCAGATCTCTACCTAATTTAGGCACAAAGATTTACACTAACCCCCTCTTTTACAAAGGTGCGCTATGCTTTTTAGCACGCGCTAAGTATTATCACATGCTAAACACTAACGTGTTCATGTTATCCTATGGACACGTTAGTGGTTAGCGCACGTGTTGATTCAGCGTGCGCTAAATCCACGCTAAAACGCTTAGCACGACTTTGTAAAAGAGGGCCTAGGTTTCAGTTGGTTAAATCCTCACACCTAAAATTGAGCGAGGACCTCGGCTTTGAGCACTGTTTTTAGAATAGTTGTTAGCACTCATTTTTTGGCACAGAAATTTGGCACCAATTATAGAATATATATTCCTGGTTTTCCCTTCTCTGGGGGCAGACAGGCCTTAGCCCAGGGATAATAGGCTGGCAGAGTTTTCTTTTCCATGATACTTTCCTGGGTCCCGGGCTGGTATTCCCTTCCCTGGATATACTTGTTTCTCCCTTGAGACCCTATTCCTCAATCACTTGCAGATATATTTGTACATAAATTGACAAATTTAAGATCCATATTCACTCTTCATTCCAGTCCTCCAATTACCTCTTCTCCAGAAAAGCACTCATACTTCTGACAATTCAAATATAATCTATAGTAATTTTTACTATTTAAAAAAAAAGTACTTAAAACTTTTTTATTTCAGAAATTTAATCTTAATAGTTAATAATGGAATATTGTCTTGTTACACATGTACACTGTGAACCAAAAAAACCCATACACCACAAGGTAGTGTTTCTGTGCATATCCCATAGCAACAATTTATTGTCACATGGTAGTGCTGTTGTGTGGTGGGAAATATTTACAACATTTTATATCAACTTCATTAAGGATATGACACACTAAGGACTCCTTTTAATAAGCTGCGCTAGCGTTTTTAGCACATGCTAACCCCCACGCTAAGCTGAAAATACTAACGCCAGCTATGGAGGTGTTAGCGTGTAGTGTTTGCGGCAATGTAGCGCACTTAAACCGCTAGCGCAACTTAGTAAAAGGAGCCCTAAATCTCATAAGAATAAGAATTGGTCAAGTTCTGTGGAAGATATGACACAAAGCTTTTTGGTGTGGTTTTATTGGGGGGGGGGTTTACATTGTATATCTTAGTTTAATTAATCAATTTCTTTGTATGTAATCCACTATGAACTACCGTATATACTTGAATATATGTTGATTCGAATATAAGTCGAGACCCCCATTTTTCCCCAAAAATAAGAGGAAAAATGGTTGTCCCGAATATAAGATGGGGGCTTATATTCAAGTGCCATGCCCTGCCAGATTCTGCACTCAGTATCCTCTCCCTCATGCCCTCCTCTGCCAGGCTCTGCACTCAGCCTCCGTCCCTGCCAGGCTCTGCACTCAGCCCCCCTACCTGCCAGGTTCTGCACCCATCCCCCTTCCCTCCATGCTCTGCAAAGCTCTTCACCCAGCATCCTTCCCTCCTTGCCCTGCCAGGCTATGTAGCCAGCCCCTCTCACTACTTGCCTCTGCACTGCACCCTGTCTCACCTCCTCTTCCACCTGGTGGTCTGGTGGTAGGCCGGGACAGGAGAGATCCCTCCCGTCTCCTGGCCCAGCCCGGCCGATACTACTAAAAATTTATTTTTAACCCCCATGTACCTTTTCTATTATCCCTGGTGGTCCAGAGGTGCACCTCCTTCTGGACTCGGGGCTCGCAGCGCACAGGCACACAGGAGCGAGCTTCTCAAGCTCCCGCCCGGCCCTTTGCCGGTCACTGAATGACTACTGCCAGTTCTCGCAGGACTTGCAGGACCTGGCGCCAGTCATTCAGCGAGCAGTGCAGGGCTGGGCGGGAGCTCGAGAAGCTCGCTCATGTGTGCCTGTGCACCATGAGCCCCGAGCCCGGAAATAGGTGCACCGCTGGACCACCAGGGATAAGAGAAAAGGTACAGGGGTTAAAAATAAATTAGTAGTAGTATCAGCCGGGCTAGGCCAAGAGACGGGAGGGATCTCTCCTGTCTCGGCCTACCACTAGACCACCAGGTGAAAGAGGAGGGTGCAGAGACTGGCAGGGAGGGGGGACAGGGTGCAGTGCAGAGGCAAGTAGTGAGAAGGGCTGGCTGCATAGGGGGATAAAAATAAGTTATTAGTAGTATCGACTAGAATGGGTCGGGAGACGGGAGGCATCCCTCCTGTCCCGGCCTATCAAAGGCATACATCAAGTCCGGGAGGGGGGTCGGCCCGAATATAGGACAAGACCTCCATTTTTGGGCCCAAAAAATTCATCCTATATTCGAGTATATATGGTATTTGTTGGCAATAGTGGAATATAAATGATTTAACTGTATATATTGTACAAAGTACACTATCTGAATTCAATTTATCTACTATAGGAGATATCAATATGATCATTAAAAATATGAAACTTTTAAAGGTCCCTAATGCTCTTCTTTCTTTTTCAATAGTTAAATATCATTTTACTTTGGTCCATTCATGCATAGCATGATTACCAATATCTTATCTCAAGGCATAGTGCCAAATGCTTGGAAATCCACCATTATAATCCCTAAACTTCAAGATAATAACTTGCCTGTCTCAGATTGTATAAATTGTCATCTGATTGCGAATCTACCATTCCATGCAAAAATTACTGAAAAAAATTGTTCTTTCTCAACTTACAAATTTCCTTGATAAACAAATTACTACACCCCAAACAGGTTTTTGAAATGACCATTCTAATAAAGAAATTGAGGGATTAGAATTTTTAAAATTATTTCATGGGCCAAAACTTCCCGAGCATATAAAAAGAAATCTTGAAGCACCTATATCACTTAAGGAACTCCAGGCAGCGTTGAAATCTCTCAGAGTTGGATCCGTTCAGGGTAGTGATGGATTCAAATCATTTCAAATTATACTTTTACCTCATCTTCTAAATTTATATCAATCACAACTGACTAAAGGTTGTATTTCAGGTACTATGGCAGAATCTTTAACAATTGTTTTGCCAAAGCCAAATAAAGATCCCATGTTAGTTTCAAACTACAGGCCTATTTCTTTAATCAATGTGGATGGAAAACTTCTAGCTAAGTTATTGGCTTTACGCTTGGCCAAGGCTCTCCCTTATATTATTGGTAGGCACCAAACAGGGTTCGTTGCTCAAAGACATTCTTCAAATAGATTGGCATTTCATATGCTAAATCTAGCAAAAACAATGGATGATCCAGCCTTCTCTGTTTCTTTGGATGCAGAGAAGGCCTTTGATCATGTAGAATGGACTTTCATGTATCAAACAATAGATTGGTTTGGTATAGGATCCAGATTTATACAAATGATTTAAACCTTGTATAGTTCCCCTTCTGCCAGATTATATATTAATACTTTTCAGAGCATTTTTGTCTGGAGAGGGGAGTTAGACAAGGATGTCCCTTATCTCCTTTGCTTTTTTATATTGTTTTGGAACCCTTGTTGTTGGCCATTCAGCAGGCAAAGGAGATACAGGGGCTTCTTTATGCAGATCGGGAATATAAGGTCTCTGCATATGCAGATGATATTTTGCTTCATTTGAAGAATTTTGAATCTACCATCCCGCATTTACTGGAATTGATTGATCGATCTGGCAAATTTTCTGGTTACAAAATAAACTGGAGCAAATCTGAGGTTCTTCCTTTAAATGTGCTTTGTGCAAAGGGCTTATTTGATCCATTCCCATTCCTTTGGAAGGAGGAGAATATAAAATATTTAGGTATCATGATTCAAAGAACTTTGGAAGACATGATGACAGTAAATGAAAAATCCCTGTTATTGAAAGTCAAAGAAATGTGTGAGCATTGGAACCAATTACATTTTTCTTGGTGGGGGAGAGTTCAAACCATCAAAATGATGATTTTGCCTTTACCAAATTAGTATGTTGCTGGTTTATTTTCAAGGGTCCTTTTATAAAAAATTGAATTGGATCCTTACAAAGTTTGTTTGGTTGAGTAAATCTGTAGAATAGCTTTAGTATCTTTGCAAAAACCACAATCGGAGGGGTATGTGTGTGTAAATTTTTCAAATTTCTATAGATACCATCAAGCCTTCATTATGCAGCAGGGTATGTATTGGATCCTTCCTGAAGTCTTGGAGCATCTTCCGGACTGGCTGATATTAGAATATCAACTCATGTCCCCATTACGATTGTGCCATATTTTGAGTATCAAGCTGCCAAGGATTTATAAGGATAATAGTATTCTTTGTGCCACATGGAAAATATTAAAATTCATTAACAATTTAACATTTATACCAGTACAACAATCCACGTGTCAATCCTTATGGTTGAACTCCAAGATTCAAATTGGCGAGTCTAAGATCCTCTGGAAACATTGGCTTCAGGCAGGTATACGTACTTTAGATGATGTGTTATTAAATGGGAAAATGCTTGATTTTTCACAACTGCAACAATCATTCGGTATTACAAAATCTCAAATATAAAAGTGGTTGCAGTTGAAACAGGCCATTCAGAAGGGATTCCCTGATTGGTAAAATTTAAATAATCAGTATAGCTTGCCAGACCTATGCTGCCAGACAGATTTCCTAAGGCAACAGGCCACCAAGTGGTATAAATTAATATCTGAGTATTTGAACAAGAAACCTAAAACTAGTCTAAAAAACATTTGGAGCACTGAGATAAAGCAGCAGATTTCTGCTACTCAATGGCCGTGGATTTGGACTTGGAGGATGAGATGTACAGGGTCAGCATCTATGAGACAAACTTGGTTTTTTTTTTGTTGTTGTTGTTGTTGCATAGAGCTTTTTGGTCCCCTGTTCATTTGCAAAAGTTAGACAGTTCAAAGTCTAATAGATGCTGGCACTGTCATCTTGAAATAGGGACACTGGATCATTTGTTGTTCTATTGTCCTTTGATACTCAACTTTTGAAAATCAATTTGGGGACAAGTCAACTTGATTCTGGAATCTTCTATTCCGCTCTCTTATGAGGTGGTCATTTGTGGTACTTTGTTGTCACCTAAACCTCCTTTAGACAAATATAAAAGTAGATTATTTGTTATCATGACTGGGATAGCCATGCAAATGGTTACCAAAAATTGGGATCGGCTTAATTTCCCCTTTTGGTGGGAATCTTCATGTTTATACTATAAATATGAGAAAATGAACTCAGAAATTTTGGGTAATAATAAGTTATGTAAATTAACTTGGAGTCCATTGATAAATTTTGTTAAAGTTGATTAGCTGGATTATTCTCTTGATTTCTTATTTGAATTGCACATCCAGGGAGGGGGTGGGGTGGGCGAAGGGGTATGGTATTTTGATGTCATCATTGATCAATAAGATTGATCTTCACTGAAATAATGCATTTTGTTTTGTTCTTATATTGGGGTGGGAGGAGGGGGAAAATGTTTTTGTTTATTATTTGTATATGAATATTTTAATGCATTGTTTTTGATTGAAAAATTAATAAAGATTTATAAAGAAATAAACATTCTACAGAACTTTCTTTAATAGGTCTGTTCACCTCCATACATACTCTCCTTGATTAAAGAAAATCTGTTCTTCTAAACTCGCAAGATCTTACAGCAGCTTTTGACATCATAGATAACTCCCTCTTACTTCAATGCCTACATGATATTGACATAACAGGGACACTATAAAAGGTTTGCTTCATAGTTTGAGCATCGCACATATCAGGTTCACCATAAGGAAGCTACATCAACCACTTTCACTCCTTGGGACCCCTTGGGACTAAGGAGTCCCTCAAGGTTGCATTCTGGACCTATACTTTGTAAGCTTTTTTTGACCCCACTTCTAATACTTTCCCAGTGTCTTGGATTTACCTCTTATGCTTATGCTGATGATATTCAACTGGTACACCCTACTGAATCCATCAAACCTAATTGACATTCTAATTATCAACCAAAATTCTTTTTTTAAATCACCTCCTGGCTACATAATAATTGTTTATCCCTTAATCCAAGTAAGTTCAAATTACTTTTGTTTACCAGGGACAATTACACAGATTTAGTAAATCCAATTTATCTCATCCAAGTTTCCAAGTTTTATTTAAAATTTGATAAAATGCTTATAAAAAATATTCTAAGCGATTTACAATTAAAAGAACCAGGGTAAAAACACTTAAGTCATACAAGACCAAAACAAGACAGTCACTGATAGGAATGAAAGGAAGGAGGGTAGAACTACAATGTAATAGGAAAGTAACATTAAGTGGGTAAACATTTAAGACAGGGTAGAATGGTAGCCTAAAAAAGCTAGGTTATCACACCGGTACCATTAACTTTACCTACTAGGGTATTAGGAGTTATACTACTCATAGATACTAAATTAGATTTTAGCTTACAAATTTATTCAGTAATTAAAAAAATGTATCTATAAATTGCATGTGATATACTCAATCTCACCTTTTTAAAAACGATCATAGCTCAATATTCTTGTTCACTCTCTTATTATTTCTCTCATTGATTACTTTAATGCGCTATATTCAGGACTTCAACAAAAAAGATATGTACTGATTACGGTTGATTCAAAATACAGCAATAAAATTAATCTCTAGAAAAAGAAAATATGATCATGTTATACCACTTTTAAAATCCACACATTGGCTTCCAGTTAATTATAGAATAGCAAATACATGGGGTCTTTTACTAAGGTGTGCTAGCTGAATTAGCACGTGCTAAATATTAGCTCATGCTAAACGTTAACACATCCATAGAATATAATGGGCGCATTCGCTTTTAGCGCATGGTAATATTTAGCGTGCGCTAAATCGGCTAGCACGCCTTAATAAAAGACCCTGAAAATCCTCTTACTTTCATTTAAATGCGGCTATTTCGTACTCCTGCATTTCTAGATTGCCTCCTTATTTCTTATACACAATCCAGAACTTTATTTTCTACTAAGTAGAGTTTCTTGGATATTCCATAACCTAGGTAAATATTTTATGACATAATAAGAAAAACCATATTCTCAGTAATTGCCCCAACATTATGGAACGCTCTTCCAATTCATCTCTGGAAAGAAACTTCTATCATTATGTTTAAGACTTCACTCAAAACCTTCTTGTTCTCTGATGCTTTCAATACTACACCTCCTTACTTATGATCATTCCGTGACATTAGAATACATATTTTCCTTCTCTTCCTCTCTGCTCATTTCTGAAGGCAGCCTGTGAAAGACTCCCCTTTTTTCCATCCCCTTCTTCCCTTTTTGTTTTTTTCCCTTTACTTGTTGCGGTTTTTTGATCTTTGTTTTGATTTGTTGTTCTCATATAATATTTTTAAATGTAAACTGCTCAGTTTGATGGGCAGTATATCAAATTTTTAATAAACTTGAACAAAATTCTTTAAGCAAAGACTAAGAAAATTTGTGACTCTGTCGCTAGTGCTGTTTAGCACTGTTACCATCGGGACAGGCAGTCCCGCTGCTGCCCGACTTTTTCCAGCTGAGAGGGTCCTTCAGAATCCTTTAAACAGCGGTCCAGCCGCCGAGGGAGCCTGTCGCTAGTGCTGTTTAGCACTGTTACCATCGGGACAGGCAGTCCCGCTGCTGCCCGACTTTTTCCAGCTGAGAGGGTCCTTCAGAATCCTTTAAACAGCGGTCCAGCCGCCGAGGGAGCCTGTCGCTAGTGCTGTTTAGCACTGTTACCATCGGGACAGGCAGTCCCGCTGCTGCCCGACTTTTTCCAGCTGAGAGGGTCCTTCAGAATCCTTTAAACAGCGGTCCAGCCGCCGAGGGAGCCTGTCGCTAGTGCTGTTTAGCACTGTTACCATCGGGACAGGCAGTCCCGCTGCTGCCCGACTTTTTCCAGCTGAGAGGGTCCTTCAGAATCCTTTAAACAGCGGTCCAGCCGCCGAGGGAGCCTGTCGCTAGTGCTGTTTAGCACTGTTACCATCGGGACAGGCAGTCCCGCTGCTGCCCGACTTTTTCCAGCTGAGAGGGTCCTTCAGAATCCTTTAAACAGCGGTCCAGCCGCGGTACGCGGCCCGCGGTTGTGAGCCCCGGGTCGCGAGCTGAAGGGGCGTGGCTAAAGGGGCTTGCCCCTTTTGAGCCCCTTCGGAGCCTAAGAGGAGCAGGGAGCAGGACTACCGATTCTTCAGCATGGGTAAGAGGAAAGCCAAAGCAATACCATCTGCTGGAACAACAGGCCCGATGGATCGTCATCTTGTGGTTCCTATCTTGCCTCCTGTTGAGGAACAGGTAACTTTTAATATTCAAGCTGTCTCCTTATCTTCTGGGGAACCAACACCACCTCCTCAACCATCATATTCCCTACGGTTAGAAGAATCTCCTTCCCCTTTTAAGGAAGGAATAACTTCTTCTTCCCCCCAATCATTGTTATTATCTGGTCTGGAGGTTTCAGGACAATCCCTGGGGCAAGCTAAAGAACTAACCCCAGTGCAGATGATTACTGGGCAAAGCTCGGACGTTCTCCCCAAGGATAAAGTGATCACTTTAAATGATGTTTGGCTTAGCATTAACAGAATAGAGTCATCTTTACAAAAAACCGTTTTGAACTTATGTCAATTTTCATCTGATGTAACTGTGAAAATTAAAGAACAAGATAAAAAAATTGGAGAAACAGCTGTAAAGGTTGAAAAGTTAGATCAGGCAGTAGGTAATTTACAAGCTAGTGCTGTTTCTAATATAAAGGATAGTATGATGATACATGCTAAATTAGAAAAAATGGAAAATGCTATTAGAGTTAAGAATCTTCGCTTGTTAAATTTTCCGATCACACATTACCTCTCTTCAATGGAACTCTTGAGAATGTATTTGAGGGAAATATTACATTATAATAAAGTGGAGACCTTTGAGGTCGAAAATTTATATTACATCTCAAGAGATTCCAAAGAAAAGGTAGATGAAGGTGGAATGGATAGAATAGTATCACCTGAGAGTTTGAATGTATCACAGTTTTTGGAGTCATCTAAAGACATAATTGAGAAACGAGCAACTCTTCTCGTGACCTTTAAGACAGAGCTTGAGAAGCAAGATATCTTGAAATTATATTTCCTGAAAAAGCAAGAGATGTTTTGTGGTCAACGGGTGATAATTTTTCCAGATGTCTCTAGACAAACCCAGTTTAAGAGGAAACAGTTCCTTCAGCTAAAGCCCAAGGTTTTGGCAGTCGGAGCTACTTTCTTTTTAAAATTTCCATGTAAATGCCTGATTTCATATGAAAGTGATAAATATGTGTTTTTTGAGCCAGCCCAGGTGGAAGATTTTATTAAAGAAAAACCTTTGTTGAAAGTTTAAATTCCTAATATTTAGTTTATTTTTGGAGGATGATGTATAATATATATAAAAGCCATTTGCCTGTTCCTAGATAGTAGATAGAAAGATTTGCTTTGATGTTTTATTAGTACTGGCGATCAGCTTTAACGTGGACTAGGATATAGTTGTATTAGTTTCCTTATATATGATGTTACTTCCCGTTTGGGAATTTACATTTGTTCTATTTGTGTTCATTCATGTAGGTTTGTTACTAAGATATTGTAATGAATAATCTAATAAATATAAAATAAAATAAAAAAAAAAAAAAAAAGAAAATTTGTGACTGAAGATGGGAAAAACTGGGATTCTCTCCTTCCGTATGTGTTGTTTGCCATTCGCAAAGTGCCCCATAGCTCAGCAGAGTTTTCTCCAAATGAACTGTTGTATGGGTGGAGGCCATGAGGTATCCTGAATGTGGTTCAAGAAGCCTGGGAGGAAAACCCAGTTAAGAGAGGAATTTGGCTGAGTATGTACTCAAAATGCAGGAGAGACTGGAAAAGGCTGGGGAAGCTGCCAAACTCTGCTTGGAGAAGACTCAGGTGGGGCAAATTTGGGCCTATAACCAGAAAACCATGAAGAGAGTCTTCCAGCTGAGATACCAAGTCTTGGTCCTCCTGCCATTCTCTGAAAGCAAGCTATTATGTAAGTGGCAGGGATCGTATGAGATAGTGGAGGAGACCAGACTTGTTAACTACTTTGTAGCCCAACCCAACAAGAGAGATAAGGCAAAGGTCTTCCATGTCAATCAACTGAAGAAATGAATCCTGATAACTGCAGCTTTAGTCTAAAGAGATAACTTTGGCCCAGAGGTCACTTCTGAGTTGGGGCCCCTACAAGTTCCCTTTAATAATCAACTTTCTCCTATCCAGAGAGCTGACATAGAACAGCTGGTAAAGCAAAACCAAGATGTGTTTTCAGGGAAACTGGGCCAGACTCACCTTGTAACTCATTGTATTATAACATAGGCAGAAATGGTGGTCCAGCAACAGCCCTATCAGATCCCAGCAGTTTGGCAGCAGGCTGTGGCGAAAGAAGTTTCTGACATGCTGGAGCTAGGGGTTATTGAAGAGTTGGTAAGACTAAGATTATCTCATGCCAAAAGTCAACAAGCTCATTGACAGGTTGGGAAGTACCTGGTTTATCTCTACTCTGGACCTGACCAAGGAATATTGGCAGGTCTCCCTTATATATGTGGCCAAAGAGAAGACAGCCTTTTCTACACCCCAAAGCCTATTCCAGTTTACGATGCTGCCTTTTGGCCTTCAAGGAGCTCCCACTAAGTTTCAATGCTTGGTTGATTGCCTTCTCTTGTCCCCTTTTGATGAAAAAAAATAAATGTTCACGTTATACCTGGCTGAAGAAAGATTGTTACAAGAATGTGTTGGGGGCATGGCTGTCACACGCCATGGACCATGTCTTGGGTTTTGTCAAGGTCAGGCTTATCTCAGAACTTTTAAACCAAAAGACTGTTCCTTGTATGCCTGACCATGTGAAGTAATAGGGTGCAGGATTTTCTTTATAAAGAGTTTTTTTTTCCTTTACCTTTAGTGCATGTGTTTGACTGTGTACCGGCCCAAGCCCAACCCCCGCTCATGCTGTTACAGGGCCCTAAAGTGACTGACTGGGTTAGAAACTGGTTGAGTTGAAGGCAAACAAAGGTAGTGGTAAATGTAGCTCACTCAGAGGAAAAGGATATTACCAGCTCTTTGTAACATTTTTGTAAGCGATATTGCTGAAGGGCTGTCTGGTAAGGTTTGCCTCTTTGCGGATGATATTAAAATCTGCAATAGGGTAGATACCACTGTTTCCTCTAAGCTGTTTCACTATCACATTTTCAATAGTGAGGGACAGACAAGCTCTATGGGACTGCAGGGAACCTGCCTGTTTCTAGTAATTGAAAACACAATATTGAAGTACTGCTCCCCCACTAGTAGAAATGCAGTTAGAGAACTCTTGCTCAGCTTAGAGGGAACAGTGGTAGACATCCCTGATGGTGTGGATAACATAAGGAAGGACCTAGCAAAGCTTGAAAAAAATGCAGGGTCAGTACAATTTAGGGGGGGTGAGGAACTTTTGTTTATGAAAAAGAAGTGGGACGTGAGTGTGATTGTATATGAAAATCTTAAGGTGACCAAACAGGTAGAAAGCTGAGAGCGAAAGCTAGAAGGATGCTTGGGTTCATAAGAAGAGGAATGGCTAGTAGGAAAAAGGAGATGATGATGCTCCCACTTAAGATTCTGGTGAGACCTCATTTATAGTATGGTGTACAATTATAAAGCCAAAACAAAAAAATTGATCCTAGGAGATCCACAGAGAAGAAAATCCAAGAGAAACCAAAAACACTGTGGAGTGACGATGTTCCTGAAATGAACTTTATTGAAAATTTAAAAGTTCCAAAAGTCTACTTAAGCAATCCACATAAAAGTAAAATAATCCACATAAAAACCTTAAGGACCTAGTCCACTGAAAGGTTTTTATGTGGATTATTTTACTTTTATGTGGATTGTTTAAGTAGACTTTTGGAACTTTTAAATTTTCAATAAAGTCCATTTCAGGAACATCGTCACTCCACAGTGTTTTTTAGTTTCTCATACAATTATGGAGACTGCACTTTGAAAAAGATAAACAGGATGGAGTTGGTCCAGAGGATGGCTACTAAAAAGGTCACTGGTCTTAGTCATAAAGCATATGGAAAAATACTTTGAGATCTCAATATGTATACTTTGGAAGAAAGGCGGGAGAAAGGAGATATGATAGAGATGTTTAAATACCTATGTGGCATAAATTCACAGGAGGCGAGTTGAAAAAGAAGCTCTGGAATGAGGGAGCATAGGATGAAGGTGAAAGAGGATAGACTCTGAAATAACCTGAGGAAATACTTCTTCATAGAAAGGGTGGTTAATTCATGGAAGAGCCTCCTAGTGAAAATGGTGGAGACAAAAACCGTATCTAAATTTAAGAAAGTTTAGGACAACTACATAGTACAGCTTTGGTCACTTTGGATTCTAAAGAGCTCAAGAAGAACTACCAAATATCTTCCCATGTAGGGCCACATCATTGCCGTCCAGTGTGCGTCAATAACTTCATCCCCACCAGTCCACCTTCAAACGTCATTCAGGGTATCCTCAAGGTTGTGAGCATTTCAAAATCCATTCTTTTATCTATTGAGAAATGCCTTGTCCTTCATACATGTGGCTCTGCCCCCATCCAATTTTTGCTTTCTCTCCTGAACAGCAGCAGCAGAGTAGCAGAAAAAAAACCCAAAAAAGACAATGGGGCCACTATGGGTCCCCGTGTCTTGCATTTAAGAACATTGGCATAGATCTCTAAGAAAGTGATGGACAGATTGGATAGTCTAGGCTAGGATTTTGCTCTGTTTTCTATGTAAGAAAGCAAGGACCTGGCTATTGCTCAGTCATGATGGTTGGGCACTGTTCCTGGGGGTTCAACTGAACCGGATATTACAAGGATAATGTATGATAATGATGCTGATGCTAATAAGTGATTGTTTTGATTATATCCTTTGGTTCTTATAGATTATTTGTTCTTCTTTTTGATTCTTATATATATATATATATACTAGTGTTTAAGCCCGTTACATTAACGGGTGCTAGAAAGCAGCCCCCTTTCCCTCTCCCCCTCCAGTTCCTCCCTGACTGTCTCTCCGTGGCCTCCCTTCTGTCTTCCCCCCTAAGCAAAACGATCTGCCTCCCAGCACACCCCTCCACTCGAAGCAGCCCCCTTTCCCTCTACCCCTCCAATTCCTCCCTGACTGTGTCTCCGTGGTCCCCTTCTGTCTCCCCTCCCAAGCAAAGCTGTCTGCCTCCCAGCACACCCCTCCTCCAAAGCAGCCCCCTTTCCCTCTCCCCCTCCAATTCCTCCCTGACTGTCTCTCTGTGGCCCCCCATTCTGTCTCCCCCCCCCCAAGCAAAGCTATCTACCGCCCAGCACACCTCTCCCCCAAAGCAGACCCCTTTCCCTTTGCCCCTCCAGTTCCTCCCTGACTGTTTCTCCGTGGGCCTCCTTCTGTCTTCCCCCCGAGCAAAGCTGTCTGTCTCCCAGCACACCCCTCCCCCAAAGCAAGCCGCTTTCCCTCTTCCCCTCCAGTTCCTCCCTGACTGTCTCTCCGTGGCCCCCCTTCTGTGTTCCCCCCTAAGCAAAACAATCTGCCTCCCAACACACCCCTATCCCAAAGCAGCTCCCTTTCCCTCTCCCCCTCCAATTCCTCCCTGACTGTCTCTCAGTGGCCCCCCTTCTGTCTCCCCCCCAAGCAAAGCTGTCTGCCTCCAAGCACACCCCTCACCCAAAGCAGGCCCCTTTCCCTCTCCCCCTCCAGTTCCTCCCTGTCTCTCCGTGGCCCCCCTTCTGTTTCCCCCCTAAGCAAAATGATCTGCCTCCCAGCACACCCCTCCCCCCGAAGCAGCCCCCTTTCCCCTCCTGTGAGAATTTTTACCTGCATGGGCCACCTGCAGCACCCTCCAGCCGTTCCTCTGAGCTGAAACTCCTTCACGCGCCTCCCGCCTACAAACTGTTGAAGATGCGCGCCATCCCCGCAGTCTGGCCAGGGAAGGGGTAAAATGCGGACCTGGCGGACCTCGCGGATCTAAACCCGCATGTCCTTAAAAATCTGAGGTCCGTGCCACTTGTAGTTAGTTTCTGGCTCTGACAGACCTCGATGACAATTTAGCGCTGACGGATCCGTCTCAGCCTAGGGAGGGAAAAGTATTAGGATCCGTCAGCGCTAAAATGTCATCGAGGTCTTTCAGAGCCAGAAACTAACTACAAGTGACACGGACTTCAGATTTTTAAGGACATGCGGGTTTAGATCCGCGAGGTCCGTGAGGTCCGCGTTTTACCCCTTCCCGTCTGGCCAGTTCCCCTAGTCCGGGGGTCGGCAACCTGCGGCTCCAGAGCCGCATGCGGCTCTTTTCCACCTTTGCTGCGGCTCCGGTAGTGTGTCACGCAGGCATGCAGCTTACAAGTCCATCGTCGCGGCGGGAAATAGCCATGCTGAGCAGTGAGCTCAGCACATACACAGATGAAAGCCTTGCTTGCTGATTGGTCCGGCGGCCCCGCCCCGCCGCGCCGCCGGACCAATCAGCAAGCAAGGCTTTCATCTGTGTAGTGCTGAGCTCACTGCTCAGCATGGCTATTTCCCGCCGCGACGCTGGACTTGTAAGGTGCACGCCTGAAAAAGAAATCATCCTGGCCGGGGTCGGTGTCATGCTCCGGAGATCTACAGCCTTCCTATCTCCCTCTCCCTTCTACCTGCTTCCGGCCACATCCCCTACTCCGCGGCTCTCTTCAGCAACTCAGCAGCAGCGATCGACACAAGCTTCTGACGTCAGGGCCTACCCTCTGCGAGTCCCGCTTGTTTCAACTTCCTTTTTCCACAAAGGCGGGACTCGTAGAGGGAAGGCCTCGATGTCGGCAGCTTGTCTTGATCACCGCTGCTGACGAGTTGCTGAAGAGAGCCGCGGAGCAGGGGGGTGTTGCCAGGTGCAGGTAGAAGGGAGAGGGCCAGATGCAGGACTCGTGGGTGAGGGAGCAGAAGAGAGAGAGAGAAAGAGAGAGGGGAGGGAAACAAAAGGAAATATTTCATACTGGGCTGGGCCGGAGTGGAGGGAGGGTGGAAAGATTCTAGCTACAGGGTGCAGTAACAAAGGAAAAGGGGGGAAAGCTGAAAATGGAGATAGTGACACAAAGAAGAGAAAGGGTAAGCAGGACCTACTGAATAAGGATAGAGATACAGAGGGGACATGAAGAGGAGGTGAAATAGAGACATAGAAGTAATGCTGAAAAAGTGTGTGGGGGGAGATAAAGACATTGAAAGGGCAAATGGTGAACATGGCGTAAAGATAAGGACAGAGACAAATGAAGATTCTGAAAAAGTGGTGAGATAGGGATATAGGTGAGATGGACACAAAGAAGGGTGATGCTGGAAAATAGGTGGAATGGTAATTCTGACAGACACAGAAGGGAAATGCTGGATCAAGGAGAGATGGGGCTCAGGCTGGATGGAATGAGGAGAAATGCCTTGTTGGCCCGGAACTTCCTCTCCTACGTCAGAATTGACGTCAGGGAGCGGAATGCTGGTCAGCGCAACACTTCTGCAGGGAAAGCTTGGGACGGCGGTGGCTTGGGGGCTGTTCCCCGATTGCGGTGGCAGCAAACCGAGTGGCTTGGGGGACGGCACGGAGACAGAAAGAAGGGGGAACAGGGAGACAGAAAGAAAAAGTTGGGGGAGAGAATGAGGTCTGGAGGAGAGGAAACATACAGGAGGCTGAAAGAAAGGAAGAAAGATTGGATGCACAGTCAGAAGAAGAAAGTGCAACCAGAGACTCATGAAATCACCAAATAGCAAAGGTAGGAAAAATGATTTTATTTTCAATTTAGTGATCCTGTATATAGCATTAAGATAAGAAACAATATATGCAGTGTTAGATTTGTTTTATAATGGTTTTGCGGCTCCAAGTTTTTTTTTCTTTTCGAAAACGGGTCCAAGTGGCTCTTTATGTCTTAAAGGTTGCAGACCCCTGCCCTAGTCCCTTGCCACCGCCGCCCTTTCCTTCCCGCGGTCGACAAACCTCCTGGCTCCAGCAGCGGCCGCAGTACTGTAAACACGTTGCTTCGCAGCCTCTACTGCCCTGATTTGCTCTTCCGTGTCCCTGATGACATCATCAGAGACGCGGCAGAGCAAATCAGGGCAATAGAGGCCACGAAGCAGCGTGTTTACAGTGCTGCGGTCGCTGCTGGAGCCAGGAGGTTTGTCGACGGCGGGAAGGGAAGGGGGTGGCGGTGGCGGCAAGGGACTAAGGGAGCCAGCCAGACCGCGAGAAGAGAAAGTCAGATAGGAGGGTCAGACCGTGGTGGGAGGATCAATGGGGGTTTGGGTGGGGGGGGGCGAAGTTTAATTTTGAATGTGCCATGGCGGCTCCCCTCACCGGCCAACCCTAGCAGAAACAAAGTAGTGAAAGAGGGTGGCCTGCAGTGGACAGAAGACGGCAAAGCGAGAAGGAGGAGGCTTTGGCGGTGGTGGTTTTGGCGGTGAGTGAGGGTGGAATGGGTGAGTCGCCGGATGTGCTGTGCTTTTGCCCACCGCATACGCACTCTGACCACGGACCTACGGATCACAGATCACGCAGGTCTGAGTGCACATGCGCGGCTAGCTTTTTATTATATAGGATTTGGTTTATGTTGATTTTGATGGCACTGATTCTGCTGGGTGAGGAAGCAGTTAATCCATATGTTAAATAAATTGTTTTAAGGTAATTTTATTTTGTGCCCAGAGCAAGCATTTAGGATGAATGGGCAATAAATGCACTAAAGCAGAATAAAAATAACTAAATCAAACAAATAAATTAAAGACTCCCAGAAGGGCTAAATCTGCTCAAAAGAGCAAACCCTTAGTAGGTATAATTTTCTTTTCACAGCATCGTTTTACTGAGTATTCAAATCATGTGCTCACCCTCTCAGACCTTCAAAACACTCATGATTATCTTTGAGATCTTTTGCATGCATATTTATATAGTTTTGACATGGATTATTTCATGAGGCAGTAGGCATGTCTACAAATTAGCATATTAAGTGAGTCGCTGTTCTGCTTGTTTTGTAATGATAATGTACTGTAAAGCAACCAGCATAGCATGCAAACAGCTACAAATAAGCCATATTTGTACTGCATTGTACATGCTGATGGAAGGAAAAGAAAACAGTTGTGCCTATTACTCAAAATGCATGCTTTACTTTTAGTCCTGCACATTCTTTCTTCTCTTATTTGGATTTCCTGCTCAATCACAATAAGAGTGTGTCATGGATTTGATATAACACCTGGTCCTTCTAGGATTCTGCACTTACAAAGTCTTGATCTGGTCACTAATCATTACTGTTGATGGACAGCTAGAAAACATTTGCTTCATTTTTTTTTTCATAAGAGTATTAGAATTGCCCTAGTGGGTCATACTAAAGGTCTATTTAACCCAATAGTCTGTTTCCAAGAGTGGCCAGGCCAGATCCCAAATATCTGACAGAGTTCAAATTGTAGTAATAATCCATGCTGCTTGACCTCAAGAATAAACAGTGGCTTTCCCCAAGCCTACTTTAGTAAGTTTGTGGACCTTTCCTTCAGGAATTTGTCCAAACTTTTTGAAAATCCAGCTACATTAATTACTTTTACAACTTGCTCTGGAAATGATTTCCAGAGCTTAAGGGGCTAATAATCAAAACAGAAATACGTCTAAAATCCCACCCAAATCGGCACTTGGACGGCGTTAAAGGCATTTTTGAAGGAGTGGTGAGTGAGGGAGGTAGGCAGGATGTGGGCCGACCTAGACTTAGTCGTCCTGCAGTGATAATCGAAAGTTCAAGACTTCCTAGAAGGAACTTGTACGTTGTGACTTAGGCAATCTAAAAACAGGTCTACGTGCCCAGAAGGTATCCAGAATGACCAGGTAACCACTGCAGACACAAAATACAGACCCACACACACTCCCCCAGTGATCACTGACACCCCCCTCGCCCCCCCACTGCCATATAAATCAGAATAAAAATGTACATACCTGCCTCCAGAACATCAGCACCTGGCATAGGAAAGCCTAGTAGAGCTGCACAGAGGTGGCTTAAGTAGTCTGGGGGGTGGGCTAGTGAACCATAGAGAGGAGGATCCAGGCCCATAAGCCACTCAAACCACTACATTCATAGTGAAACATGTGCTCCCATCAAAACTCCCCAAAACCCTATTGTACTGTCATATAGTTGGCACCTGCAGCCATAAGGGCTATTGGGGTGGTAGATATGGGTCTAGTAGGTTTTGGGGGTGTTTTATGGGGCTCACCATGACCTGCAAGGAAGTTGTGGTGAGATGTTTATGTGGCATCCTTTTTGTGAAGTTCACAGCAGTGCCCTGTAAGGTGCCCCACTACTCTGTTGCAATGTCTGGGTGGCTAGTCCATCACTTTATTGGCCTCTCCCATATCCAAAAGTCTTGTTCTAAGTGTTTTTGACTTGGATGAATTTGTGAACAAGAATGGGATATAAAGATAGATGACTTAGTGGTCTGGATGATCAAACAGCTGGACATACAAGTAGACAATTCTCAAAAAAATATATATATTTTGGATGTATTTTTCAAGAATTCACTTTGGACATGTCTGAGTTTGGGCAACTAGCAACTTAGGCCCAAAACGGATTTTTTTATTATGCCCCTCCAACAATGGGATCTTTTTACTAAACTGTAATAAGAGCTAGTATGAACTTATAATGATGAAAAAAACAAAAAAAGAAAAGGGCTGCCATCCCATAGTAAATTTGCCTATCTGCACGTGTATACCATATGTTAAAATAATTTTTCTGAATTTTCTCTAAGGGGACATTTTTGGGGGTTAGACAGTGGGCATGACAGCCCTAATTCTTCCCTTCCCCTGTGAGCACACTGTCTGGACTGTTGTCCACAAGCTCATAACCTCACGCTTAGACTAATGCAATATAATAATAATAATAATATACTTGTAACAGGTCTTCCACTAAACCAGGGGTGCCCAATACATCGATCACGATTGACCAGTAGATCGGGAAGGCAATGTGAGTTAATCGCGGAGCCCATCCCAGGCTCCGTGATAGACTCATGTTGCCGTCCCGATCTACCGGGCCGATCAGCCTTCTTCTCCCCGATGTCAAAGATGATGACGACGGGCATCTGGACAGCTTTTTCAATTTGACACTTTAGTCTGGTTTTTGTCATTTTGGTGGGGATATAGGTGAGATGGACACAAAGAAGGGTGATGCTGGAAAAGAGGTGGAAAGGTAATTCTGACAGATACAGAAGGGAAATGCTGGTTCAAGCAGAGATGGGGGCTCAGGCTGGCTGGAATGGGGAGAAATGCCTGGCAGGCCTGGAACTTCCTCTCCTACGTCAGGATTGACGTCGGGGAGCAGAATGCTGGTCAGCGTGATGCTTCTGCAGGGAGAATGAGGAAGGGATGAGAAGTCCTGCAAGCCCAAGTGAAGACCCCTGAGAATTTCCCCAATATAGCAGGAACAGGCCAATACAGCTAAAACCTAAAATGGTTGCTGAAAGTAGCAAAATGGACACTCTGACTAAAAAACAGCCGGCTCTGGAAAGACACTTCTGCTTTTCTTGAAAGCAGGGTCAAACAAAAGGCACAGCTGGAGAGAAAAGTAATTCTAGGGAAAGAGAGATCTTAGCCCTATAAAGGTATGAGAAGCTTATGAAGGTTTCACAAGAAGAAGGACGAATGCTGCGCAGGAAACAAGAAAGCTGACCACAGAGCTGTAAAACCATTAGGCCCAGGTGCTCGAGGGAGGTTCTTGATATATTAAAAGCACATTTACAGGGAAGTAAGGGAGAAGTAGATGAAAAAGACGTGACACAGTATCACTCAATTATGTTAACCAATCTATAGATTAATAAATGAGATAAAGAATATGATTAACCAATGAAAGTGTGAAATGTAACATGCACCAACATGGGCCAGAGCTGTCAGAATCATATAAAAGAAAGCTCCTTAAACCAAGGTGGCAGAACTATTCAGAAGTTCTCCATCAGTCTGGCCAGCCTGGTGTATGCTCTATTACTCTGTATGATGTGTGATTTGTTCCTGTAAGCTATTGCTATTTGATTATTAAACTCATATTATTTGTATCAGCATAAAGAGAGTTGAGTGGTCTGTCAGTGGAGGCCTTAATAGCAGGCTCTTCAAGAGCTTGGGGCGGCAGTGGCTTGGGAGCTGTTCCCCAATTGCAGCGGTGGCAAACTGAGTGGCTTGGGAGAGGGCAGGGAGAAAGAAAGAAAGGGGACAGTCAGGGAGACAGAAAGAAGTGGGAACAGGGAGACAGAAAGAAAGGGGGCATGGAGAGAGAGAGAAAGAAAGGGAGGCAGAAAGAAAGAAGGGGGCAGGAAGAAAGAAAGAAAAAGTTTGGGGAGAGAATGAGGACTGGAGGAGAGGAAGCATACAGGAGGCTGAAAGAAGGGAAGAAATATTGGATGCACAGTCAGAAGAAGAAAGTGCAACCTGAGACTCATGAAATCACCAGACAACAAAGGTAGGAATAATGATTTTATTTTCAATTTAGTTATCAAAATGTGTCCGTTTTGAGAATTTATATCTGCTGTCTATATTTTGCACTATGGCTCCCTTTTACTAAATCACAATAGCGGTTTTTAGTGCAGGGAGCCTATGAGCGTCGAGAGCAGCGCGGGGCATTCAGCGCAGTTCCCTGCGCTAAAAACTGCTATCATGGTTTAGTAAAAAGGGAAGGGGTATTTTTGTCTATTTTTGTATGGTTGCTACTGAGGTGACATTGCATAGAGTCATCTGCCTTAACCTCTTCGAAAAAACCCCAGAATATGAATGATAATTAACCTTTTCTCTGCCTTTCAGTGTGCTTTTTGTTTTGGTTTTTTTTTTTAATTTTATTGTTGGTAGATCATTTTGACTTGGTCATTTTAAAAGTAGCTCGCAAGCCCAAAAAGTGTGGGCATCCCTGCACTAAACTGTCTCTTCCCCCTGCAATCTGTGCAAAGCTCTGCTGCATGACTTATCTTCTACAAACCTTGCTAAACTCACGTTACCCCTCTACTCAAATCACTTTACTGGCTTCCTATCTGCTTTCTCATACAGTTCAAACTCCTATCGTTAATGTACAAGTGTGTTCATTCTGCAGCCCCTCAGTATCTCTTCTCTCTTGTCTCTTTTTATCTTCATCCCTGAGAACTCCGTTTCTCAGATAAGCTTTTATCTGAACCCTCTCCTCCACTGCCAACTCCAGACTTCATTCCTTTCACCTCACTGCCCATATGCCTGGAACAGACTACCTGTGTTCATGCATCAACCCCCTTCCCATGTTCAAAAATAGACTGAAAGGCCACCTGCCAGAAGAACTAACAAGTCGATTCTGGAGGAGATCAAGCCGGTTATGTCACTTGAAGCCCAAATGAAGAAGGTATGACTGTCTTATTTTGGTCACACCATCAAAAGAGAGAGATCACTGGAGAAGGACATCATAGTTGGGAAGATCAAAGGAACCAGGTGAAGAGAGTGGCCTGCAATCAGATGGCTGGACATGTTGAAAACAACCATAGGGATGACGCTGGAAGACCTTTCCAGACTAGCACAAAACTGATTTCTTTTTAGATCTGCAGTTCACCAAGTTGCTAGGACTCGAGCACGAATCGATGGTACCTAACAACAAGAACAACAACCAATAAATAAGCAAAGCCAGCACCTCAGCATTCTCAGCTTGAATACCTTGATCATCTCTGCTCATTTTTGACTGACTGAGGCACCTAACTCTTGGAACTAATTTGTAGAATTATGTGTTTTTTTCTGTTTATTTTCATTTGTAAACATGAAATGACATGAAATATATATTTTACATTTTCCATGTTCCAACTAAAAGCCCCTCCATAGTTAAGAATTTTATTCAGCACTATTGATTTGCAACCTGTTTCATTTTTTTAATGGAGCTGCGCACAGTTTACCTATCTAAGATTTGTAGGCTGGATTATGGCCTGAACAAGTCCAGCAGGATTCTAATGGAGAAGCATCCCTACTTCTGAACTTCAAGTTTGCTGTATCCTCAAAGACTGTATCCTGTATAACTGCTTCTCATTGTAGCCTGTACTCATCTTATTTTCCAACTGTGACAGACGCAACACATGTCCATCATGATAAATGAAACATTGTATAATCTTACTTTGCTCCTCCTCACTAATTAAAATATTAAATTTTTTTAAAAAGGCTTCATTAAGGACAAGTACCATATGCTGTATTAAATGGACGTAGAGAGAAACTGGAGGGGGTTCCTAGGAGAGAAATGTCCCTTTGTCTCTGTGTTTCATTGCCTCAGTTTTAGTTGACAGGCTACCTGAGGCATAAAAGAAAAGGTCAAAAAAATGCCAGGATGTACATAATTTTCAGCTTGTTAGTGCAGGTTTCAGATTAGGTGTGACTTTCTGGCAACTATTAAATTCAAAAATTTGACTACACAAGAGCAAGGATGAAAGCAAACAATATTCTACAATATTTTCCGGAATGTGGCAGTACATTTTAAGGGAACTCTCACATGCCTGACTTGCAGCAATTTACAGGGAGTTGAATTCCAGGTGGGGGCAGTTAAATTCCTGCCAAACGATGTCTATATAATGGCCAGCATTTGTATGACTGCAGTGGGACTAGAGGTTATGAAAAAACAACAGATGCCCACAGTTATACATATCATTATCACTGCAAGATTTTCCACATGGAAACAGGAGTGTGTGCCTTAAGTTAATTGTGTGTCCAGGGAATCTCACAGTGGGGGGAAGCAAATATTTTAACTGTATTATATTTGAGAGCTCTGCATTAGAATTATGCCAGCTACTAGGTTTCAAAACCTTCAGCAGTTGTTCTTTAATTATTCACAAATCCATGGCAATTTTCTATACTTCTCTCAGGGGAGCTCAGAAAGGTTTACATGAATTTATTCAGGCACTCAAGCATTTCTCCCTGTCTGTCCTGGTGGGCTCAGAGGCAATGAGGAGATTAAGTGACTTGCTCAGGGTCATAAGGAGCCGTGTGGGTTTGAACCCACAACCTCAAGGACGTAACTTTAACCGTGTCACACACCCAGTATCAGTGTACCTAATATTTACATGCTCTTGGTTATACTGGCTATAACCTGGTAAAATTGTGAGCACATAAATGCAGCAGAGATGCATGTAACATGCAGTATTCTGTAAGTTACACATGTAACTGGGAGTCCCACCCATGAGTATGTTCTCCCCCACAACTCCCCCCCCCCTTCCCGTATTTGTGCAACATATGTTTTAAATATGCAGTTATAAAATGACACTTAGGTATCTTGATTGTTCTTTTGCAGGTAAGTGTACATTTACATATGTAATATTCAAATTGATATAACTAGCTGCTGACCAGTTAAATCACTTGGGCCTCGATGCACAAAAGGTTTCTGTGCCAATAAGACTCATTCAAGCAAGTTTCAAGTTTTATTTTAGTTTGATGAATCGCTTATTTAGTTTTACTAAGCGAGATACAACATTAATTAAAAAAAAATATAAGCATATATTTAGATATACCATTTAAAATTTAAAATAATGGGTTAGACAAATAGACTTACAGATCAACCAATACACAAGGTAAAAAGGGACAGAACTACAATTTAATGCTTTAGAGTACAGAGGAGAACCATAAATGGAAAGAACATTAGGGAGGGAAAAGAGGACACCTGGAAGAAAAACTTGTAGCAGCTACTGAGAACCCTATGCAAATGCATTGCAAGGAGCTCATTAGTATTCTAATGAGTTTTCCTTGCAATGCATAAAAGGGAATGCCCCCTACATTTGCAGTCGTTAAATACTGGCAGCTCTGGTGCTGCCAATAGTAGTAAAAGCAGAGCCATGATTTCAATGGTCACAGCAGGTGTGTGTGTTATACATGTACAACATGCACACACACACACACACACACAACAGCTGCGCCCATTGAAATAAAAGTGAATAAAAATAAATAAAAGCAGGACCCCCCCCCCCCCGGGATCCTCTTCACCTCTCCTGCCGAACCCCTCCCATCAGATCAGGACTCCCAATCCCCCCCCCCCCACCCCACTAGCAGAGAGGAAAGCGGCGGCTGTCAGCTTACCCCTGCTGGTTCTAGAGCCCCAGCTGGTTGGGGCTTCCCTTGCAGGTGGATCCACAGTGGCTTAGGGAGTTCTGCTAGCTCAGCTGATCGGGGATTCCCCTGCCCTGATCAGCTGAACCGGCAGTCAGCACCCTGGATTTATACAGGGGTGAAATAACGTGGCTGAGCTGTCCTGATAACCTATAGAGGAGGAATAATTTGGCATGGGTGAGAGGGGAGGCAGGTGGCCAATCAGACAAAGCCATGTTTCTGTACATGAAGGATAGTTTTAGCAGGGTTTTGTGTGGAGATTAGGCAGAGATAAGGGAGTCTTTCCATCCCATCCAGCCACCCATTTAAGTGTAGAGGTGGCTTGGGGGTAAGGCTAGGGGAGGGGGACAGCAGGCACTTCTGTCACAGCAATTGAGGAGAAAATGCCTTTGTCACAATTTGGGTTCAGTTTGGGAAGGAGTGTGGGAAATGGATCATGTGCAGTACCACCATGGACCGGGGGGGAGGGAAGCCTTAATTCAGAAGTGCTGAGGGTCATACTTGTGGGACAGTGTGGAGAAAGATAAAGTTGTTGTAGTTAGTTCATTACTATAAGACTAATAAGGAGTAATAGATGGGAGTTCTTGTTTCATGCGAGTGTGAAATAATTTATAAATTTGTGACCAGATGAGCTATAAGTTAAGTCTGAAGTTGATTTATTATCGGTTTGAGTGTTTGGCTGAGGTGAAGGGGGCATGTGAATGCCAATGCTGTGTGGGATATAAAATTGATAAAAAAATAAATGAAATAAATTTTGGGCATGTGCTGGCATGCTAGTTCATAAATAAACATGAATAATAATCTGCAGTCTAGAGAGTTGCATGGGGACAGAAATCCCACCCATCCCCGCCCGTCCCCGCCAGGATCCTCTCCATCCCCACCCATCCCCGCCAGGATCCTCTCCATCCCCACCCATCCCCGCCAGGATCCTCTCCGTCCCCATCCATCCTTGTCAGGATCCTCTCCATCCCCACAAGAAATTACCTCCATCCCCACAAGAAATTACCTCCATCCCCGCCCGTCCCCATAAAAAGCAGCAATTACTTCTGACAGGATCATCAATTCCACAGTTTCTTTTGTGTTTGTGCTGCTGTTTTCCTTGTGAAATCTCTTTGGTGGAACTCTTTTTATGTTTTCTGTTCAGGTAATTAACTTATAAACCCCCTCTTTACTAAGGCTGACGTGTCCATTATATTATATGGACGAACCCTGCTTCCAAAGCCTTCCATCCCCGTGGGAGTCTCGTTGGCTAGAGTGGGGTCCCCGTGGGAGTTCCGTGGGCCAGAGGGGATTCCCGCGGGACCCCCGCTGGAGTCGCGGGATTCCCGTGATCCCCGTTCCCGTGCAGACCTCTACTGCAGTCCAGCACTTTGCTCTTTCAGCACACCTCTCATTTCCTTATCCCTGCCAGTATTTTTGACCTAGTCCCATCAAGGAAGCCAGTAAAAAGTTGCAAGTTCTATAAACTCACAGTAAAGAGAAGTAGACTGAGGGCATGATTCTACAAATGGCGCCTGAATCTATAGGTGCCTAAGAAACAAGGATAAACTACATTTGTTTAAAAATGCGTCCTCCGTGCCTGCTCATAAATTTATGGAGTATGTAACTTGTCGCTCATGCATATTTTTTTTGCACACACCTCATCAATCATTAGAGGAAATATTGGTCCTAGGCCACCATAGCACAAATTCCTGTATTATGCTTCTGCTGTGCACAACAATAAACAATAAACACTGCTGTCATACTTTTTTTTGTCCCCTGCCGATTTCCTGATAGCACCCCCCCCCGGACAAAAGGGGGAGGGGGAAGGGGTGCGTGGGGGGGGCCCAATAGGATTGCTCAGTAAGGGGCCCAGAAATTTTTGATGGCGGCCCTGGGTCAGACCAATGGTTCATCAAGTCCAATAGCCCGTTCTCTTGGTGGCCAATCTAGGTCCCTAGTACCTGGCCAAAACCCAAGGAGTCGTGATTTTCCATGCTACCGATCCAGGGCAAGCAGTGGCTTCCCCGATGTCTTCCTCAATAACAGCCTATGGACTTTTCCTCCAGGAAATTATCCAAAACTCTTACCACAACCTCTGACAATACGTTCCGGAGCTTAACTATTATCTGAGTGAAAAAATATTTCTTCCTATTGGTTTTAAAAGTGTTTCCCAGTAACTTCATCGAGTGTCCCCTAGTCTTTGTAATTTTTGACGGAGTGAAAAATCGATCCACTTGTACCCATTCTACTCCAATGAGGATTTTATAGACTTCAATCAATCTCCCCTCAACTGTCTCTTTTTCAAGCTGAAGAGCCCTAAACGTTTTAGTCTTTCCTTATATGAGAGAAGTTCCATCCCCTTTACCATCTTGGTCAATCTTCTTTGAACCTTCTCTAGTGCCGCTATATCTTTCTTGAGATAAGCAGACCAGAATTGAACACAATACTCCAGGTGAAGTCACACCATTGAGCAATACAAAGGCATTATAACATTCTTAGTCTTGTTTACCATCCCTTTTCTAATAATTCCTAGCATCTTGTTTGCTTTCATGGCCGCTGCATCAGCACAAAGAGAAACAACTGTGGAACCGATGATCTTGATGCAAATTTTATTCCAAAAAACTTCATATACCAGGTGCAGTCCAATAATCCAAAATGATACACAGTAGGTATATTGTGGTGTGGACCCGACACGGTCCGTGTTTCGGTCAAAGATGACCTTCTTCCGGAGTCTGGATAGCAAACGAAATAATGTGTATTGATGAGCATTGCTGAACGAGCGAAGCTGCCTAGTCCGCAGAAAGAATAGAAGAAGGGATCTATAGCACAGCAGTATGTTGATAGTGCTATTCTTGTTCTCTGGCTTGAATGTATATCAATCATACTACATTACAACGTTTGCATGATTTGTTTTGACAGTCATTGGTAATATTATATAAACCATCATGCAGTTCTCAACTCATAAATTGTAGTTGCAAAATCTGTACAATAGGACAGCCTATCCATAAAGGCAGAATTTCAGCATTCATTGTTAGTTTTGATAGACAGTTTAAGCATTGCAATGAAACTTGCATTAGCTGAGTATTAATTTTTTTTTCTTTTTTCAGTCTGTCAGCTTCCCTTTTCTCCTATTATGCTTCCAGCACAATCAAAGCTCTCTCTAACAGGACTACGACGCCATGAACATTTTATTCATAGATATCTGATTGTTTCACCTTTGAACTCCCTCTGCCATCAACATAAATGACAACGTGGTGACAGTCTTCTGGCTGAGGCATCGATCATGGTTTTTCTGGAACCTAGCAGAAGTGAGCCCTTGAACTCAGGATCGAAAGGAGAAAGGATTTCTGTACTATTTTCTAGTGTCAATTAGCCGCCTTATCAAGTGGAGCTCTGAAGTATATAATTGCTTGGTGTAGCACACACGCAGCATTGCAGTATATTTATTTTCTTTTTTAGGCCGTTTTCTTGCTCCTTCTGTTTTTAGTACTGGTTTTAGATTGACATGGAAGATGTTATTGTGATACATGTGTTCAGTGGCGTAGTAAGGGGGGTAGGGAGTGGACTGCCCCAGGCACCATCACCTCTCTGCCTCCCCCCCATGCCATGCGTGCACCCCGTACCTCTTTAAATATTCACTAGCACGAGCAACTTCTCTGGCCTGCTGCTCATGCCGGCCTGGCTCCCCTCTGAAATCATTTCCTGGTTGTGGGGTCAGGAAGTGATGTCAGAAGGAAAGCCAATGCTGGTGTGAACATTTAAAGAGGTACAGGGGAAGGGAGGGCGTATAGCCCGGCGCCTCCCACCCTCACTGTATCTCTGCATGTTTATTATGTTTTTACTTAATTTAGCATTGAGATAAATTGATTTTATTACTGGTTATATTTTTTATAAGTGAACTCCGCTATGTTGATGTATCTCATGGAAAGTGGTATGTCAGGAATAATACACAAACCTAAAAACAGTAGCAGAGCCAGCCCTACCAATGATTGAATGTATTTTTCGCTTATGCGCGTTTTCAGCTTTTACTGACTTATGCAAATGAGGCCTCACTTTAAGTCTCTGCACATCCCTCTGCATCCCCCACAAACAAGAGGCATTATTTGTGCCAACTACTTCTGTTTTCCTTCTTCTCAGGAGCTGTGATTGCTACCTCCTATAGCCTCATTAGTCCTAGCTAAACTGAGGACCCAGAGCAGTTTTAGGTATCTCTCCTGGGTCTGCAGGATGACAGTACACAGAGCTGTCACTGGTTGTTCAGTCACCCTGGTTTTCTTTTATTTTTCCTATAAAAGGAAAATATTAGCATGTGGAAGGTGAGATACATAGGTGCATCTATTTTATAAAGGAAAGTCACAATCCACATACCTATTCTCATTCAAAGTGACAGTAACTTAGTAAATGGCGGCAGGTAAAGACCTGAATGGTCCATCCAGTCTGCCCATTAGTTATATCCATTAAAAATGCATGATTAAATTAACTTGTCTCTTCTTTGGTATTTCTGGGTCATAGAATGTACAGTTCGCCTGGAATTGTCCTAGGTTCCAATTGCTGAAGTTGCCATCCTCAAGGATCTGCCCATGCTTTGCACAATTAATTTACCTCTCAATCTTCACAAGCCTCCCTATCTCCCTAGAATCCTAGTACCGTATTTTCACGCATATAACGCGCGCGTTATACGCGTTTTTACCTACCGCGCATACCCCTCGCGCGTTATATGCGTGAGCGCGGTATACAAAAGTTTTAAAACATAGTTCCCACCCCGCCCGACGCCCGATTCACCCTCCCAGCAGGACCACTCGCACCCCCACCCCGAACGACCACTCGCACGCGCTCCCACCCGCACCCGCATCCACGATCGGAGCAAGAGGGAGCCCAAGCCCTCTTGCCCGGCCGACTCCCCGACGTCCGATACATCCCCCCCCCCGGCAGGACCACTCGCACCCCCACCCCGAACGACCACTCGCACGCGCTCCCACCCGCACCCGCATCCACGATCGGAGCAAGAGGGAGCCCAAGCCCTCTTGCCCGGCCGACTCCCCGACGTCCGATACATCCCCCCCCCCCGGCAGGACCACTCGCACCCCCACCCCGAACGACCGCTCGCACGCGCTCCCACCCGCACCCACGATCGGAGCAAGAGGGAGCCCAAGCCCTCTTGCCCGGCCGACTCCCCGACGTCCGATACATCCCCCCCCCGGCAGGACCACTCGCACCCCCACCCCGAAGGACCGCCGACTTCCCGACAATATCGGGCCAGAAGGGAGCCCAAACCCTCCTGGCCACGGCGACCCCCTAACCCCACCCCGCACTACATTACGGGCAGGAGGGATCCCAGGCCCTCCTGCCCTCGACGCAAACCCCCCTCCCCCCCAACGACCGTCCCCCCCCAAGAACCTCCGACCGCCCCCCAGCCGACCCGCGATCCCCCTGGCGACCCCCACGACCCCCCCACCCCCCTTCCCCGTACCTTTGGTAGTTGGCCGGACAGACGGGAGCCAAACCCGCCTGTCCGGCAGGCAGCCAACGAAGGAATGAGGCCGGATTGGCCCATCCATCCTAAAGCTCCGCCTACTGGTGGGGCCTAAGGCGCGTGGGCCAATCAGAATAGGCCCTGGAGCCTTAGGTCCCACCTGGGGGCGCGGCCTGAGGCACATGGGCCCAACCCGACCATGTGCCTCAGGCCGCGCCCCCAGGTGGGACCTAAGGCTCCAGGGCCTATTCTGATTGGCCCACGCGCCTTAGGCCCCACCAGTAGGCGGAGCTTTAGGATGGATGGGCCAATCCGGCCTCATTCCTTCGTTGGCTGCCTGCCGGACAGGCGGGTTTGGCTCCCGTCTGTCCGGCCAACTACCAAAGGTACGGGGAAGGGGGGTGGGGGGGGTCGTGGGGGTCGCCAGGGGGGTCGCGGGTCGGCTGGGGGGGCGGTCGGAGGTTCTTGGGGGGGGCGGTCGTTGGGGGGGAGGGGGGTTTGCGTCGAGGGCAGGAGGGCCTGGGATCCCTCCTGCCCGTAATGTAGTGCGGGGTGGGGTTAGGGGGTCGCCGTGGCCAGGAGGGTTTGGGCTCCCTTCTGGCCCAACTACCAAAGGTACGGGGAAGGGGGGTGGGGGGGTCGTGGGGGTCGCCAGGGTGGTCGCGGGTCGGCTGGGGGGGCGGTCGTTGGGGGGAGGGGGGTTTGCGTCGAGGGCAGGAGGGCCTGGGATCCCTCCTGCCCGTAATGTAGTGCGGGGTGGGGTTAGGGGGTCGCCGTGGCCAGGAGGATTTGGGCTCCCTCCTGGCCCGATATTGTTGGGGAATCGGCGGTCCTTCGGGGGGAGGGATGTATCGGACGTCGGGGGGGGGGCATCAGGCTTTCAGGATGGGGACAGACCTTCAAGGGGGGACAGTGCACGGAAGTCAGGGGGGGTGAACGGAGAGTCGGGACAGCGCACGGAAAGTCGGGGCAGTGCACGAAAGTCAGGGGGGGTGAACGGAGAGTCGGGACAGCGCACGGAGAGGCGGGGCAGTGCACGGAAGTCAGGGGGGTGAACGGAGAGTCGGGCAGCATGCGCGGTATAATCGTGAGCGCGTTATACCAAAGTTTTTGTGCTTATCATCGTGATTTCTGCGCGCTATACACGTGTGCGCGTTTTATACGGGTGCGTGTTATTTGCGTGAAAATACGGTAATAGGACTAACATGAAACAAACAAAAAATAGAGCCAACAATCCAACACATTGGTTTATCATCACCACTTTGTTATCATCATTGGTCCATCCAAGAAAATATTATATTCAGAATATTAAAGTTAAATCAGAGCTTTAGTCATTTATATAAGAAATACTTGTACACATGGTATTCTAATCTGAACAAAAGTGCATATTCAAAATTGTTCTGCCCCCACTTTGTGTGGGCATTTACTGTTTCTCATACAAGAACAAGTGTGGAGGGGCATAATAAAAAAAACGTCTAAGTTCCCTTTTGGCCTAAGGCCCTAAACATTGAAAGTAGAAGCAGGGAAAATGTCCATTATAAAAATAAAACGTCCAAAATGAGCTTTTTTTTATAATGGCCTGCCTCTACGTTCAGCTGTTTAAATGCACAGACCACCAATCCGTCTACACTTACCACATATAATGAACCAAAAAAAGCCTAAGTCCCAAACGCCTAAGCCAAGTCTTTTAGGCGAAGGAGGAGCCAGTCCTTTGCCTAAAAGTTGGATTCTGTAACCAGTGTCTGTCAAAAACAACACCTGTTCCAGAATCCACCCCCTACCCCCCACCAGAAACTATCGCAGCAGGAGAGATGGCTCATCTCCCCTGCTGCGATAGCGATACCACCATGTGCCGCCAAACGTGGCACTTGGGATCGCCATCGCGGTAGATGAGCCATCTCTCCTACCGCGATGATGATCGCCCACCCCCGAACCGCGGCACTTCGGGGTGAGCATCGTGGCAGGGCATCTCCTCTGCCGGCGATCCTCATCCTGAAGTGCCGCGGTTCGTGGGGGAGGTGGGCAATCACTATTGTGGCAGGAGAGATGAGTCATCCACCCCTCCCCCCTGATTGGATCGGGTAGGAGGGAGCCCAAGCCCTCCTGCCCCAGCGACCCCCACCCCGACAATAATTCAGGCAGAAGGGATCCCAGGCCCTCGTGCCCTCGGCGCAACCCCCTCCCATAATCACCCCCTGAACCCCCGATCGCCCCCCCACCCGCCAACCCCACGACCCCCCCACCGACCCCTCAATACCCCCCACCCTTGACACCCCCATATCTGAAAAAAAGTTGGCCAGACGTACAGGTCCCAAGCCCATTCATCCGGCAGGCCCACCATCCATCGAATGGCAGGCCTTAGGGCCTGATTGGCCCAGGTGCCTCAAACCTCGCCCACAGGTGGGGCCTGAGGTGCCTGGGCCAACCGGAATCGTTGTCGGGGGGGATGTCACTGGGGCAGGAAGGCTTGGGCTCCTTCCTGCCCGATCCGATTGGGGGGAGGGGAGGATCACTGTAGGAGAGATGCCCTGCCGCGATGCTCACCCTGAAGTGCCGCGGTTTGGGGAGTGGGCGATCACCATCACGGCAGGAGAAATGTGCCATCTCTCCTGCTGCAATAGTTGCAGTAGGCGGTAAACAGGTTGCTTGGGGCGCTGAGCTGCGGAGATCAGCTCAGCGGCCCCTTTTTCAGCACTTATACCTATTTTGACTTGGTCTAAGTCAAAATATATAAGTGCCGACTAGGCAACCTGCCTAAACTTTTGGTCGTACCTGCTGTACGCCTATGTCTAGGTCAGCCCACCTCCCACCCTTTCCCCTCCACAAAAAAGCCTCTTCGCTCTATGCATTTAGAGGCAGGTGAAAGGCCTAAGCTGGTTTTAGACACATCTAAAACCTGCTTTGGTTATGGGTACTTGGTCGATCAGGCTTTTTGATCGTCCAAGTACCCATTTAGGCCACTTTTAGAGTTTTTTTTTTATTATGAGCCTCTTAGTGTTTATATTAAAAGTTGTATGAGTAAGGTGTGATCTGTGGACTTAATTCCCCAGAGGGCCTTGCTTCTCTCAGAGAGCTAGGCTGCATTCACAGAGCTGAAGCCCGGCCCTTCTTCTCCAGTGTGAGAGAAAACCAGTTGCCATTTTTTTGTAGGTCCACATGGCAGCATAATTCCTGTGTCTAGCTTTGTCCTCTCACCAGGTTCTTACCTTTATTTCTAAAGAGCTAATACAACTTAGGTTTACCATATACAGTATAACCTTGGATTGCAAGTAACTTGGTTTGCAAAATATTTTATTACATTTTAACTTGATATACAAGCAATGTCTTGCAATATAAGTACATACAGTATACACACATCACAACTGAGCTGATGGTTCTTCTCTCTCTGACACTGCAGAGTGTAGTGACTGTTCTAAACGAGCGAGGTCTTGCAATACAAGTATGGGGAACGAATTGTCAGAGTTTCCATTATTTCTTATGGGGAAATTTGTTTTGATATATGAGCTTTGGATTATAAGCATGCTTCTGGAAATTCGTTCATCAGACACTACAGGTTCAAGAAGTAACTGATAATGTGGAAGCTATGTGGTTAACCTTGAAATCGACCCTTCATGAGGCAACTATCCGCTACATTAAATCGGTAAATAAACAACAAAGAAACAAGAGACCCAAATGGTTCACTGATGAGGTCTCGTACCGCGTCAAGGAGAAGAAAAGAGCATTTTTCTTATACAAACGCACCGGAGAGAAGGAAGCAAACATTGAATACAAGACAAAGTCTGCAGCGGTCAAAACAGCAGTCAGGGAGGCCAAACTTCGAATGGAAGAAACTCTAGCGAAGAACATTAAGAAAGGGGACAAATCCTTCTTCAGGTATATTAGTGACAGGAAGAAGAACACAAATGGGATAGTACGCCTTAGAACGCCAGATGGGAATTATGTGGAAACAGATTCCGATAAAGCCAAACTGCTGAATGATTACTTCTGCTCTGTCTTTACCTGCGAGGCACCAGGGCACGGGCCAAGGCTGGAAACAAAGCAAAGCATGGAAGATCCATTTCAGAATTTTGAGTTCACAACTGCTGATGTGTACAGAGAACTGTCAAGACTCAAGGTGAACAAAGCCATGGGACCGGACAATTTGCACCCATGAGTGCTCAGAGAGCTATGCGATGTTCTAGCGAAACCGTTGGCCATGCTCTTCAATCTCTCCCTAAGTACGAGGACAGTCCCCCTGGACTGGAAAACAGCTAACGTCGTTCCTCTGCACAAAAAGGGATGCAGAGCAGAGACTGCGAATTACCGACCAGTGAGTCTCACATCAATAGTGTATAAACTCATGGAAACTCTACTTAAAGGTAAATTAGACACGATAATGGATGAAGGGAATCTAAGGGATCCCTGTCAACATGGATTCACCAGAGGCAGGTCATGCCAATCCAATCTTATAAGCTTCTTTGATTGGGTGACAGGAAAGCTGGACTCGGGAGAGTCTTTGGACATAGTGTACTTGGATTTCAGCAAAGCGTTTGACAGTGTCCCACACCGTAGACTGTTAAACAAGATGAAATCGATGGGTTTAGGCGAGAAGCTAACTGCATGGGTCAGTGATTGGCTGAGTGGAAGACTTCAGAGGGTGGTGGTCAATGGCACCCTCTCTGAGACATCGGAGGTGACTAGCGGAGTACCGCAGGGCTCAGTCCTGGGACCATCCCTTTTCAACATATTCATAAGGGACTTGACCCGAGGGCTTCAGGGTAAAGTAACACTGTTCGCCGACGACACCTAACTGTGTAATATAGTAAGTGAAAGCAATCTCAAGGATAGTATGACGCAGGATCTGATCACGTTGGAAAACTGGTCCTCGACATGGCAGCTGGGCTTCAACGCTAAGAAATGTAAGGTCATGCATCTCGGCTGCGGAAATCCATGCAAAACTTACACCTTAAATGGAGAAACACTAACTAGGACTTCAGAAGAACGGGACTTGGGAGTAATCGTCAGTGCAGACATGAAGGCTGCCAAACAAGTGGAGCAGGCCTCATCCAAGGCAAGGCAAATGTTGGGATGTATCAATAGAGGCTTCATCAACCGCAAACCTGAAGTCATAATGCCGCGTTACAGAACCATGGTGAGACCTCACCTGGAGTACTGTGTGCAATTATGGAGACCACACTACCAAAAGGATGTGCTTCGAGCTGAATCGGTCCAGCAAATGGCCACTAGAATGGTTTCCGGACTCAGGAGTCTCTCATACGAAGAAAGACTGGGCAAACTACAGCTGTACTCTCTTGAGGAGCGTAGAGAAAGGGGAAACATTATTGAGACATTTAAGTACATCACAGGTCGTGTCGAGGCAGAAAGCAATATATTCTTCCCCAGGGGACCCTCGGTTACAAGGGGGCACCCGTTCAAACTCAGAGGAGGGAAATTTAATGGTGACACCAGGAAGTATTTCTTCACAGAAAGGGTTGTATCATTGGAACAAACTTCCGGTGCAGGTGGTCAAGGCCACCAGCATGCTCGACTTTAAGAATAAATGGGACATCCAGTGGGATCCCTACGGGGGTCGAGCTAAGGATCTGGGTCATTAGCACTCAGACTTGATGGGGTGGGTCAGAAGAGTGGGCAGACTTGATGGGCTGTGGCCGTTTTCTGCCGTCATCTTTCTATGTTTCTATGAATTATGCTCGCAAACCAAGGTTTTACTGTATCTAAGTCTAGAGAACAGTGTTATTTCCACAAAGTGGACACACCCTCAGCTCTGCTCAGATGTGCTGGTAGGGTAAGAAGATTTGTGACAGGTTTGAACTGCATTGAATTCATCTAATTGTAAGTGTTTATTTTTGCTTCAAGTTATTAAAGAAAGTTGTTCAAATGACTTCAGAGTCTGACTGATAACACTAAGATTAGAGAAGTAAAGGTTATCTGTATGGGAACCTCAACAACTGCCAATAACTTCAGTGTAAGTTAGCAGTGTTTGGCACTTCAAAGAGTTCATGAACAAAGTACAGAATCTGAGGCGGTTCATTAAAGCCAACCACCAGTGCAGCGAAGAGACACTTAGCCACAAAGATCATTTATAATATCAAGTTATTCACTTATCTTAAATCTCCATTGTAGAACTTTCACATGAATCCTCGACTAATCATAGAATCATCAAAGCAACATAACCAATTTAATAACATCAATTCAAATTCAGCTTTGAGGTCACCAAGTGCTAACTCCACCCCCCGGAATGTTCCCAAAATAGGTGGTTTCGCTTTAAGTGCTAGTCAGTTAAACACTGCTGAAAATGACCAAACAGGCAATTTAATCAGCCAGGACTATTTCTGGCTTGTTAAAATGGATTTCATACAACAGGAATATGTCCCTTGTGGCCAAAAATAGCAAACTATAGCTGAAATCAGTTCAATGAGCAAAGTATACAGTATTGGTCACATTTATATCAGTAGCTTGAAAATCAGGTGAGTTGGGGTTTTTTTAATGTTATCCAGGATTCACTTCCTCAGATTTTGTTCTATCTCTGCTTTAGGTCTATCTCCAATTCCCCCAGGATTCCTACTACTGTACCTGACTTTCAAAAAATGAAAAATAGAATTGTGGTCCTCTGGCTCCCAAACCTCTAGGTGAGCACAAGATTCATTTGCTGGATTCCTAGACTGAATTAGTGTTCTAAGTAAAGCACAAAGAGTCCCTTTTACAAAGCCATGGTAGCGAGATCCACGAGGCAAATGCACAGAAGCCCTTGGGAATTGAATGGGCTTCAGTGAATTTGCCGCAGAGGAATTGTAAAAGGGGGCCAAAAAAAAAAATGAAGAGAGAACTGCATGTAAACTTTTGTCTATTTCCCACCCTTTCTGTCAGTCTTACATGCAAACTTAATGGAGAAATTCATCTAAATATCTCCCAATCAGGTAAGTGAAATCTTTGAGGTAAACTAGAATAGCCAATCTGGGACGTTTAGGAGTAATTTTATGACCCATATGATTAATACGTTATCTAATAAACAATTTTTTTTTTCCATTAAAGCTGCTGAGCATTCTGAGGCCCTCAATCAGTGTTTCTCTCCAAGTTTCTAGCTATGACACCTTCTTTTATTTCATTTTGGAAATGTTTTCTGCTGAAAGTATGGTATTAACTATGCTTTGTAAACATGACTAATATATACAACAAGGAAAAGGAAAATACAACCCCACGTATAATAGAACAGAACACAAGAAGTGGGACAGGGACTTTACACGTCAGCCTCTAGAAAAACAATTCATTTATTAAAAATACATTAACCATTTGAACATATACATAAATGGCCTCTTTTACAAAGCCACGCTAGCGGCTGCGATGCACTAACGGCCCCGAAGCCCATAGAGATTTAAAGGGCTTCGGGGCTGTTGCCGCGCAGCAGCTGCTAGCGCAGTTTTGTAAAAGAGGCCGAAAATCATGTGAGCCAAATAAAGGGGTCCTTTTACTAAGGCGTGCTAGCCGTTTTAGCACGTGCTAATTATTAGGGCGCTCTAAACGCTAACGCGTCCATTATATTCTATGGATGCATTAGTGTTTAGTGCACACTAATATTTAGCGCATGCTAAAATGGCTAGCGCACCTTAGCAAAAGAGGGGGAAAGAGTCCTTAGTCCAGCTAAAAAGGACTAAGGTCTCTATGGTTCACATGACTTTATGTATATGTTCAAATGGTTAATGTATTTTTAATAAATGAATTGTTCTAGAGCAGTGTATCGCAAACTGTGTGCCTCCTGAGATTTCAGGTGTGCCACGACACATTGGCGAGGAGGAGAGCCGTCCAAGCCGGCCGACTGCCTACAGGACGTGCCTCTCGCGGCAAGAGGCACATGCTGTAGGAAGCCTGCTGGCGCAGATGACTCTGCTCCTGGCCGGCGTCTCTCATCCTCTCCCCGCACCTCCCGGATCCCTCTACTGAAGCGGGTCGTGGCCAGATGGGTCTCCGCGCACTTCCGGGTGCCTTCCGACCGGGGCACTGGATTTAATGTGCCTCCGGCTGGAAAGTTAGTGATTCACTGTTCTAGAGGCTGGTGTGCAAAGTCCCTTCCCCACTTCTTCTTATAAACCTGACTCGCGGACTGTTCTCTAGAATTCCTTTATCTGCTGCCTCACTAGCAAGTTTTCTAGAGAAACCAATTTGACAATGTATAGCATCCTCCCACCCCACCCCATCCTTTGAAGTGTTTTTTGGGTTTTGTTTTGTTTGTTTTTTTCTTAAAACACAGTTGGGTTCTGTCAGAGCTTTTCAAAATTCTGACAATTTGCTGCTCAGTGTTCCGTAGTTAAAGGTCTTTTTAAGGAAACCAATTTTAAAGCAAGGTTTGAGATCTAAATACGAGCTACTTAAAGAGGGCTTTGATCTCTTCTAGATGTCAAATCATTTCTTTAAACTTTTTCCAGGATCGTCCCATACAATTCTCTCAACTCATTCAAATCTAAAGTGGGTTAAGTTCACTACTATATATGCTTTTGTTTAAAACTAATTTCAGTCTCCTTCTTTATCTTAACCACAATTCATCATATCAGATTTATGGCAAGATTTGAGAACTCTGTTGATTGATAGGGGTAAATATTTGGTGAGAAATTGTTCATGTGCAAGACTAGTGTACCAAGGCAAGAAAAGACTGCAGGGCACTGTACAAGATGCAGGCAATGTTTATTACAATAAACAATTTGTTGCATGCAAATAGACTACCTAAAGTAGATAAATGGACCCAACACGGTCCGTGTTTCAATCAACACATCTTCATCAGGGGTCCATATAATGGTGGCAGAGAATATATACACACCAATTTTGTCTGGTCTATGAGCTGCGGTATTTGGTAAGGCTTGTTACTGCTGACTATAACTTAACAAGTCTCACTGAATACCTGCTCATAGACCAGGCAGAATTGGTGCGTATATATTCTTTGCCACCATTATATGGACCCCTGATGAAGATGTGTTGATCGAAACGCGGATCGTGTTGGGTCCATTTATTTAGCTTAGGTGGTCTATTTGTGCGCAATAAATTGTTTATTGTAATACATATTGCCTGCATCTTGTACAGTGCTCTGCAATCTTTTCATGTCCTGGTTTCACCATTTTTTATTGCAAACCCATTGGATTTTGTTCTTTTTGTCCAAGAATAGTGTACTTCTGTTAAAACTTTGTCTCTGTTGGGGAACACTGTGTCACGTGAAAACAAAAAAAACTTTAGCAATGCAGTTGTGAATGTGAATGAGTTAAAATATGTGGACAAGAAAAATATATAGATTTTTGATATCTATTTTAAATAATGTTTTAGAACTTTTTAAATTGTTATTTGAGAGTAGGAGTGCTTCTTTCAGACAGTTACTATAACATACGATTGATAAAGTCATCTTGTTAGACAGTGAGTTTATTTTGCAGCTTAGATGATATGTGGAAATATTTCACAGGCTTTGTAAAGTGCTCGAGAAATACCCAAGAAAAATATGGATAATTGGTATATCAACTGGATAAAGAGTAATAAGCTTCAATTTGTATGCTGTCTGGGGAAAGAACAAAACTATGAAAGATTTTTTATATAGTGTAAGAACACAAAAACAGAGACAAAGAGGAAATATTAGAGCTATTTAAATTACAAAACCATATCTGAGGTTGAGAGGGATGGTTGGTATGTATGATAAGGGAAATAAGGGGCTAAGTCATGATCCCCCACATTCTGTAATGTGAGCATCTAAATGCATGTGCTATTTGCATGCTCATATTATAGAATACTAGCACTTATACACTTAAATGTTACAGATTTGCACACTAATGCTAGTCGAGTGCTAAGTGGTATTCTATAATCGTATGCAAATGCAAGGGGGTGTTCATGTGGGTGTGGATATGAGGGGCATGAGCATCTCCCACAATTATGTGCACATTTTGTAGAATAGCAACATTTACATGCAGCATTTAGACACCTGCATTTGTGCCATAAATGGGGCATAAATGGGCACACCTACATGTAAATGCCACCTTCTGTCAGTATTCTTTTTTTTTTTTTTTTAATTCTTTATTCATTTTCAAAATTACATTAAATGTATATATATATTCAATCACATTAACAATAAATATATCATTTAACATTCTATCATTTGTACAGTACATACATTTTTTATCCCTCTCCCTTCCCACCCCTCCCTACCATATATTCCATAATCATATAAAAAACATATTAATAAAATATCCCTCACCCTACCCAAATTAATTGATACATTAAAGGGAAACATTTTCAACTATAATAGAATATGGGCACTTAGGGTCAGATTCAGTAAATAAGCACTGAAAAGAAGGTGCTTGGAAAATTTTCACTCAGCGGTCGTCTATAAATGGTGCTCCAGGCTGAGTGTTCTTTAATGAATAGCGCTTAGGATTATCCATGATCTCATCACCTCACGCTTAGACTACTGTAATGCACTACGTACACACACTCATCCATAATCTCACCCCTTTAATCCGTTCAAAATGCTGCTGCATGGCTCGTATTCATGAGAGCCGCCACTCTCACATTGCTCCTCTCCTCAAGTCACAGTAACTAGGTGTAAGGAGGGTGTTTCACCTGTCTGGTTTTTGGTTGCTTTTAAAAAAAATCTTGTATCCATTGTTTTTAACTTTGTTAACTGCCTTGATTTGACTACAATTGTTAAGAAATGTGGTATATCAAATAAACTAACTATAACTTCATTGGTTCCCCATCCATTTCCAGATTCAGTTCAAACTTCTCTTACTGACATACAAGTACATTCGCTCTGTAGCCCCTCAATATCTCTCCTCACTTATGTCCCCCTGTGCTCCCTCCCCCATCCCCCCCCCCCCCCGTGAACTCTGTTCATCGGGTAAGTTCTTCTTATCTGCACCCTTCTCCTTCACTACCAACTCCGTCCTTTCTTTTTTGCCACATCGTATGCCTGGAATAGGCTGCCAGAGTCAATGCATCATGGTCCGTTTATAGCAGTCTTCAAATCCAAGCTAAAAGCCCACCTTTTTGAAGCTGCTTTCAGCTAACTCCTAGTCCCTCTCTGATACCTTTACCCATTGTATCATTCCTTCTACCAGAAACTCCCCAACCCTGAGATGCCCTGTCTATCTGTCCAAATTAGACTGTAAGCTCTTCTGAGCAGGGACTGTCTGTTGAATGTTAAATTTACAGCATTCCATAAGCCTTTCAGCACTATAGAAATGATAAATAGTAGTAGCAGTAACTGTCTCCCCAGTGATGTTCTGCAAATAGGGAAGCTCCTGTAGTTCGTGTTTATTCTATTCTTCCCTATTTCTGGGTTGTTGTGAAGATTTTTAAATAAAGGTAAAATACAATAATTTCACAAAACCATGGATGCATATATAAATCCTTGTTATAGGCCCCCTTTTAGGAAAGTTGCATTCGGCTTTTCTATCACTGGCCACAGCGGTATTAGCTCAGACGCTCACAGGAATTCTATGAGGGTCGGAGCTTTCTACTGCTGCGGCCGGTGATAAAAAAAAGCCTAACATAACTTCATAAAAGGGGGACTAGTTAATAATTGTAAGAATTTAATTCATGCTATGTTTTGTGCTGAAATCTATTTCCTTTTCTTTTAGAAATATTATCGGCTAGCAAGTGAAGGCACATCCATGCAGAATAGTGCAAGAATTATGATGAGTTCCTTCCTCATTAAGTATATTTTGAACTTAGTAAGGAATGAGGGGTATAAGTTGAAAATATTTTAATAAATATCATTGGGTTAAATAATCCTATAGAATGAAAAATAAGTATTAATTTATGCCATCAAAGGAAAAAACTGATTTCATGCTTGCACAGAAAACCTATCAATCATGTTATGGATCTATGAAAGTAAAAGGGAGTTGGAATAGCTAGAGGATTTTTCTCTAGCACAGACTTAAAAAAAAAAACATGGTGTGGCTAAAATCATTAGCAAAGCCATTGATGCTGAGTTGCTAACTCAAGTTTTTGAACATGAAAGGAATGGACTGGGTGAATGCAGATGACTTACAGCAACCGTGCAAGCACTAAAGGGAAAAAAACAGATCTTGCTTTGAGTACATGCACCAGGTTATGGATTCTCCAAACTTTTTTCAGAATATAGCTACTCATTTGGATGAATTGGGGGACTTACCTTTAGAGAAAGGTACCAGCTGTAACCAGCATAATGATTCATTAACTTTTTGTGTATTTTGATGTACTGGTCTAATTTCTGTCTGATTTAGATAGGTCTTTGGGTTTGAAAACTTATTCTACAAAGAAGAAAAAAATGGTCTGTGTGCAGCTCTTTCCTGATGTGGCTAGAGCTACACAGGGGTCAAAGAACATTTCTGCAATTAAAATCTATATAATTTTCATTGGCGGCTACATTATTGCTTAAGTTCCCCAAGTAGCAGTAGTAGTAGTTATAGAATAACCATAGAGAAAATCAAAATTAACTATGGGCTCCTTTTACTAAGGTGCATTAGGGCCTTAACATGCGGAATAGCGTGCGCGTGCAAGACCTTAATGCCAGCATTGAGCTGGCGTTATTCTAGAAATATACCACACAGTTTAGCACGCGGTAATTTTGTGTATGAGCTAAAAACACTAGCGCACCTTAGTAAAAGGAGCCCTACGTTTTTATTAATGTTACTAATTACTGTCCAGGTTCTCTTAATTAAAATATGTTATAAAAATTATCTCCACCAATAAAATATATCACTCTCATAGAGAGGAATACAAGAGAGGGACACAAGAGGGAAGGACACGCAAGAAGGGAACAGGCTGCAAACTCAAGTGTATGTACACAAATGCAAGGAGCCTTAGAAATAAGATGGGTGAATTAGAAGCTGTGGCACAAAAGGATGACATCGACATCACGGAAACATGGTGGACTGATGAAAATGTCTGGGACACGGTGCTACTGGGATGCAAACTATACCGCAGAGACAGAGTGGCTCAAAAAGGAGGAGGCATTGCCATATACGTCAAAGAGGGAATTGAATCTACTGGAGAGAACATGCCACAACACACGGATAAGTTAGAGTCTCTATGGCTCAAAATTCCAGGAACAAATGGACCAGAAATGAGGATAGGCATCTACTACCGACCCCCAGGGCAGTGCAAAGAAATTGATGATGAAATGACTGATGAGATTAAATGCAACTGCAAGGAAGGCAATGCAGTTATCATGGGCGACTTCAACTATCCGGGGATGGAATGGAACCTAGGCACCTCCGACTGTGCTAGAGAGACCAAGTTCCTGGAAACTGTAGGTGATTGCTTCCTGAAACAACTTGTCAAGGAAAACACGAGAGGAAACACAATTCTGGACTTAGTTCTAAATGGGCTGCGAGGACCGGCACAGGATGTAGAAGTAGAAGGGACGCTGGGAAACAGCGATCACAATATGATACGCTTCAACCTGGAAATAGGGGCGAAACGTCAGTCCAGAATGACAGCCATGGCCCTAAACTTCCGAAAAGGAAATTATGAAGGGATGAGACGCATGGTGGGGAAGAAAGTTAAGAAGAGGATAAACACTATAAAGATGCTGGAGCAAGCTTGGCCTCTTTTTAAGGATATGGTCTCCAAGGCGTAAAATCTATATATACCACGTATCAACAAAGGATCAAAGAGGAAAAAGAATAAAGAACCGGCGTGGCTCACTGTAGAAGTTAAGGAAGCAATCAAAGACAAAAAAATCTCATTTAAGGAATGGAAAAGATCAAAAACGGATGAAATCTGGAATAAGCACAAACAACATCAATGCAGGTGCCATAAGGCGGTAAAAGTGGCAAAAAGAGACTACGAGGAAAAAATAGCCAAGGAGGCGAAAAACTTTAAGCCGTTCTTTCGATATATTAAAGGGAAACGACCCGCGAAGGAAGCAGTGGGACCGTTGGATGACCAAGAAATCAAGGGAGCGTTAAAGGAGGACAAAGCAATCACCGATAGACTGAACACATTTTTTGCATCTGTATTTACCAAAGAGGATATACACAGCATACCGAAACCCAACAGGCTATATGGTGGAAGTGAAAACAGGAAACTGACAGGGTTTACGGTCAGTCTAGAAGATGTAAACAGGCAGATTGATAGGCTTAAGAATGATAAATCCCCAGGACCATATGGCATCCATCCGAGGGTCATCAAGGAAATGAAAGGGACCATAGCTGAATTGCTTCAACTAATAGCCAATATGCCAATCAAAACAGGAAAGATTCCAGAGGACAGGAAGGTGGCGAATGTCACGCTGATCTTCAAAAAAGGTCCGAGGGGAGACCAAGGAAACTACAGACCGGTGAGTCTGACTTCGGTACCGAGAAAGATGGTAGAGGCGCTGATAAAGGACCGCATCATTGATCACCTTGATGGACACGGTCTGATGAGGACCAGCCAGCATGGTTTCAGCAAAGGCAGATCTTGTTTGATAAACTTGCTGCACTTCTTCAAGGGAGTAAACAGGCAGATAGACAAGGGCGACCCGGTTGACATTGTATATCTGGACTTTCAGAAGGCGTTCGATAAGGTTTCGCAAGAACGACTACTTCGGAAAATTGAAAGCCATGGAATCGAGGGAGAAATACTAAGGATGCACTTACTATATACAAAATACTTATTAAACCTTGAAAGAAAGGAAGAGAAAGGAAAAGAGGGGGAGGGGAAAAGAGAGACAATTTATGTACGGAGTGTGGTAGATAGTTTAAAGAGAGACCAATTTGTGTATGGAGTGTGGTAGATATTTGCAGATCACGGTACATATTGAGCAATCTCAATGTGGAGAGACAACAATCCAAAGCCTTAAACAAAAACTTCAGCACATCTTGAACAACTCACTGGTGGCAAAAAAAAGACCTCAGTAAAAAATCTTGGGAATTGAATAGATTGATCTCCGGAGTTTGTTTCCACGTAGGCCACAGCTTGTTTGCGGTTTTTAATCGATTCCTTCCTAACTTGGGACCCCTGTTGAAGGCGTGTTTTCTGAAACACGGACCGTGTCGGGTCCTCTGGTTTGTTAGTTTTTAGGTGTTTTTAACTGCATTCCATTTATTGACTTAATAAACTTTGCCTGCATCATTGTACGACTGTCTGCAGTTTTCTTTGTTTTGTCTCATAGATGTAGACACCGTACATCTCATCCTCCAAGTCCAGATTCGTGGCCATTGAGACGCAGTAATCTGATACTTTATCTCAATGCTCCAAATGTCAAGAAGACCAGTTTTTGGTTTCTTATTCAAAAATCCAGATATTAATTTATACCACTGAGCGGCCTGGTGACCAATTGTGGAGGGTGGGGTAAATTTTTCAAATTTTTATAGGTACCATCAAGCCTATATATAAAGGGTATGTACTGGATCCTCCCGGAGCTCATGGAAAATCTTCCAGACTGGTTATGCTTGGAATGGCAACTCCTATCTCCATTGAGATTGTGTCACGTTTTGAGTATCAAGCTACCTAGGTTTTATAAGGACAATAAAATTTTATTGGACACTTGGGAGACATTAAAATTTATTAATAATGTAACATCTATTCCAATTCATAAATTCACTTGTCAGTCCCTTTGGTTGAACTCCAAGATTCAAATTGGTGGGTTTAAGGTCATCTGGAAGCACTGGATGAAGGCGGGCATACGTACTCTAGATCACTGTTCTTCAACTGCCAGTTCATGGACCGGTGCCGGTCCGCAGAAAATTCCTGCCGGTCTGCGCAGGACCGGCGAGATCGACATCTGCAAATTCCTGCCGGTCCACGCAGGGCTGGCAATATCGACAGCTGAAGTCCACGCAGGGCTGGAGAGATCATGGGGAGCCTCTGACAGTGTGCTTCCTCCTCTCCCAGCGGCTCTTCTTACTTACCAGCGCAGCGATTCAGGAAGGCAGCCTTGGGGCTTTTGCTGAGTCATGGCCACCTCTGATGATGCAACTTCCTCTTTCCTCAGAGGTGGCGCGATCCAAGTTTCCAAGTTTCCAAGTTTATTAGTTTTTAATATCCCGATCATAAAATGAATATCTGACCGGTTTACAATTATAAATAAAGAAAATTAAAAGAAAAAACAAAACATAATTTAATATAGAATAGAGAGAAATAAAAAGAGTGTAAAAAAGTAGATAGAGTGAACGAGTATGACATTTACAGACAAACTAGAAAGTGAGGAAAGATGGGGAGGTGGGAAAAAGTTACATAATTAAAGAAGAAGAAAGGATATAGAGGGGAAAGGGGATGACACATAAGGGATAGGGGAATAATAAATAAGATGGTGGACTGTTTCCAAAAAAAAAAAAAATTTTGAGATTAGGGTTTGTCGTATGCATCTTAAAAAAGAAAAGTTTTGAGATTGATTTTAAATTTTTGTAGTTGTAATTTCATCACGAAGATATTGAGGGAGAGAGTTCCATAAGGTAGGTGCTGTTATTGCGAAATTAGTTTTTCTAGTGTAATAGGATTCTTTTAAGGATGGTATATATAGAAGTTTTTGATCAGTAGATCTTAAAGAGCGTGGTGAACTTTGGGGTATTAATAATTTATCAAGAAATGAAGGTAAGTGAGAGTTTTTAATTTTGAAAGAGAGGAGAATAATTTTATAAGTTATACGGTAAGTGATAGGAAGCCAGTGAGCCTCTTTAAGAAGCGGAGTGACATGTTCGAATTTGCCTTTTTTATTTATTAATTTGATTGCTGTATGTTGTATAAGTTGTAAACGTCGAATTTCTTTTTGAGGTAGACCGTTAAGAAGAGAGTTACAATAGTCTAAATGTGAAATGACTAAGGAGTGGATTAGAATATTGATTGAGTCTGTATTTAAAATAGAACTGAGAGAGCGGATGATACGTAATTTGAAGAAGCAGGTTTTAACAACAGAACTAATGTGGTCATGATAAGAAAGCGTACTGTCAAAAATGACACCTAATAGTTTTATATGAGTTTTCATAAGTAATGGGATAGATTTAATGTAGATAGTGCCTGGTAGTGATTCAGAGGTTTTAATCGGGAGAAGAAGACCACAAGATTTTTCAATATTGAGTGAGAGTTTGTTAGAAAGGAGCCAATCACTTAGAATATCTAATTTGATATTTAGGTCTATAATATCTGAAGGGTTTGATGTATTGATAGGATAGAGCAGCTGTATATCGTCTGCGTAGGCGAAAATTGAAAATCCTATTGATTGGGCTAGAGAGAGAAGAGGGGATAAGAAGATATTAAAAAGTAAAGGAGACAAAATTGAACCTTGGGGTACTCCAAAAGTTTGAGTTACCGAAGAAGAGATTTGATTATTTGAAGAGACTATAAAGTTTCGGTCGTGAAAGTAGGATATAAACCATTTGAGAGCTTGGCCTGTGATGTTACAATCTGAAAGTCTAGACAAAAGCAGAGAATGATCTATGGTATCGAAGGCTGCAGATAAATCAAGAGAAATTAGTATAACGGATTTTAAGTGATCATGAAAGTATTGTATGGTTGTGGTAAGACCAAGCAGTGATAATTCAGTAGAATGAGAAGTGCGAAAACCGGTTTGATATGGATGCAGGGCATGAGTTTGATCAAAGAATTCTGACAGTTGGGTATGAATGATTTTTTCAGTAAGTTTGGTAATTAATGGTAGGTTAGCAATGGGACGGTAGTTGTTAGGAAGGGAGGGATCAGTATTATATTGTTTAAGTTTTGGAAAAACTAAAGATGTTTTCCATGCGATAGGAACAAGGCATTCCGAGAAAGATTTAGAAATCATTTCTCGTAGAAAGGGACCAAAGAAGGAAAAAAAATTTTTAAGCAATAGTGGGGGAATGCTTTCCATAATGTTATTGGGGGAATTAATAGTTTGAAGAATAGTGTGAAGATGAGTTAATGAAGGGACTTTGAAATTAGAAAAAGTACTAAAAGGTAGGGAAGTAAGATTATCATTAGTTGGGGATAAAAACAGAGGACCCGAGGCTGTCTTCCTGAATCGCTGCGCTGGTAAGGAAGGAGAGCTGCTGGGAGGGGAGAAAGACACTGTTAGAAGCTGGAAAGCTGCTGGGCATGGTAAAAATAAAGGGGAAAGCTGCTACTGGACCTGGAGGGAAGGGTAAGGAGAGATGCTGCTGGGAGGGGAGGAGGGAAAGGAGTCTGGGAAGCTGCTGGGCAAGGGAAAAAAAGGAACAGCTGCTACTGGACCTGGAGGGAAGGAGAAGGAGAAATGCTGATGAGAGGGGAGGAGGGAAAGGGAAGGGAAGAGAGTTACTGCTGGACAGGGGGAGGAGGGAAGGGAGAAAAAAAAAGGAAGGAAACGGCTGGCAGGGAGATTAGAGGAGGGGAAGGGGAGAGATGGGAATGGGGGGTCAACAGAGAAATTGAGAGGGACATAGATGCTGGATCTGGTGTAGGAGAGATAAAAATGAAGAGAGCAGTGAAGCTGGAATGAATCGTGTAAAAAGGAGAGAGGGGCATAGGCTGGATGGAAAGGGGAGTGGAACACAGAAAGAATTCAAATACCATATGGAAGGGGGAGAGGTCAAACAGTAGATGGAAGGGGCAGACGCTGGATTGAAGAGACAGAGAGGGCAGACGCTGGAAGGAAGAGAGTGATAAAAGATGAAAGCAGAAACCAGAGACAACAAAAGGTAGAACCAAATAATTTTATTTCTATTTTGTGATTAGAATATATCAGATTTTAAATATATATCCTGCTAGAGCTGGTGTTAGACATAACTGGGGACTGCAAAGTCCAGGCAGTGGCTTAGGGCTCTCTCTGACCAGATGGGCAGTTGCCCTAGTTGCACTTCCCTAACCCTATTCCTGCTATGTGTGACTGCGGTATTCTGTTAGCATGATATTTCTGTGTAGCATTCTGTAATAATTTGGCTTATTCAGTTTTCTTGATAGTGGAGGAGATATATGTGAAGGGGAGGAGAGACAGGGGTTTTGTTGATCCTTGCTCTGTATTATTTGTATTTATAAACTGACAATTGTACAGAATATTGTTTCTTTTTATACTTTAATAAAATACATTCAATATAAAATCATAACTTGTGTAGATGGGATCAGATGGTTTGTGAGGACCGAGCTCACAGAGATGGGGCGGAAACAGGGTTTTAAAATTTCAGTCCTAGTAGTTTGCCAGTCCACCAAATGTTTTTTTTTTTTTTTCGCCAGTCCATAGGTGTAAAAAGGTTGAAGAACACTGCTCTAGATGATGTAGTATCAGAGGGGAAGCTGCTTGATTTTTCGCGATTGCAACAAACATTTGGTATTGCTAAATCTCAAAGTTATAGGTGGTTGTAGTTGAAGTAGGCCATTCAGGAGGGGTTCCCTGATTGGCAAAATCTTAAAACTCAGTATAGTTTGCCATTCCTGTGCTTCCAGATGGATTTCCATGTGTCCAGGGTTTTACCATTGAAAATATGGTAACCCTAACTGTGGAAAACAGGATACCGGGCTAGATGGACCATTGGGCTGACCCAGTATGGTTATACTTATGTTCTTTTTCCGTCAGAGGTGCTCAGTCCTGAGCACTGCCTATGGAATAGTGCCCTGCACAGATTTTTTTTTTTTTTCTGATGCTGCAATCTTAACATCCTATTACCTGTACTTCAGCAAGCAGGTGAAATCCTGGTTTTTCTCCTAAGCCTTTAGATCCATATTCTATAAACAGCATCTTAGGTTAGGCACCTAACGTAAGTTGAAAAAAACGTTTAAAAAATTTATAAAAGCATTTTAAAAGAAAAATATGTAGGTGCCTTATAAAATGGTGTAGGCTTTCTTCAATGTGTGTTTGCTGTAACCCCTGTGAAGCCAATCTTTCTGCAAAATGTAAGATTGTCTTTTAAATTCACTATCATTGCTGCAAATCCTCCTGTAGCGGAGCAACTGGGAATAAGGAAGACCTTTTTTAAGGTGATCAGGATGGCAACTGGATGCATGGAGGAAAGTGTTCCTGTCAGTGAGTTTCTTAAAGATCTTAGTATGAAAACCTAGGTCATCCATATTAACAATGACATCCAGTGAACTGGATGTTTTTATCGTAAGAGGTTAGCCAATTACAGAAAAGATCAAACTGGTCCGAAGAGACGCCGCCATATCATGAAGACATCGTCTATATATCGATGCCAGGAAAAAATATTGTCCAGAAAGGGAGAATGTTCAATCCAGGTTCTCTCAAATCTATCCATGTATAAGCAAGTGATGGATGGCACGAAGGTGGCGCCCATTGCCACCCCCGATACCTGCATGTACAATTTGTCCAGAAAATAGAAAAAATTTTCTTTCATAGCAAATTTGCCAAGAGATAATACAACATCAGTAAGGACCTGGTGTGGGCGAGGTCTTTGCTCCAACACGTCTCTGATGACATCCAGGTCATCATCCTGCGGTATGGAGGTATATAATACTTTAATGTCAAGAGTTGCTAAGAGACATTGACCCTCTGGGAGATTGATACCATTAAGAATGTTCAAAAAATGTGTTGTATCCTGAATGTATGTGGGTTGTAATTTGACCCAGTCCCTCAAAAACAGGTCAACATACATAGATAGAGGTTCCATCAGAGAACCTTTAAAGGAGATAATGGGATGGCCAGGGGAGCAGTAGGGTTCTTGTGGATCTTGCGCAGTGTGTAAAATACTGATATGACTGGATGTTGAACATTTATGAAGTTGAATTCCTTCTTAGTCAAAAAACCACTAGCCAAACAATATTTAGTGATGCATTGTATTTGGGTTTGCAATCTAGGTGTAGGATCTAACTTAATATGTTTATAGACATGAGTATCATTCAACTGAGACATAGCCTCCTCTCTATAATATTGTCTAACACCACTACCGCACCCCCCCACCCCCCCTTGTCAGCCTGTTTGAGCACAATTTCTGAGTTCTTTTGAAGGGCCACCATAGCTGACCTTTGAGATTTGTTTAAATTGTGATGATGAAAGGAAGGAGTAAGGCTATTAACCTCCTGCAATACCAATTGCTTAAAAATAGAAATGGCCAGGTCTAGGGGACCTGGCAGGCACCAGTTTGATCTATTGCTAATCAAAGACGTGTCAGAACTCGGGGCATCTTTGAAAAAGACCCTTAGTTGTAAAGAACGAATGAATCATTCAAAATCCTGCTGAAATTGAAATTTATTGAGATGTTGAGAAAGAATAAAAGAAAAGCCAAATGTTAGAACTTCAGTCTCAATAGGTGTCAGCACATGAGAAGATAGATTGATAACAGTCAGATTGGAACAGAATCCTGAACTAAGGCCTGTTGGTGTAACCCCTTTTGTTTCTGCCCCCTCTTTAGTGTCGGTAATTCTTACGGCACGTGTCCAAAAAATTATCTGAAGAATCACTCTGACTGGAGGATCCTCGAGAGGAGACCTGCCTGTTGTGTTTGTTGTGACTTGCCCTGTTGTTTATATGTCCAGACATAAATTAGATTGAGAATCAAAATTAAAAAAAAATATCTTTTAAAAAAAATTCCTACCCAAACTTTGAAATAACTATAGTGAATAGGGCAATAGGAAATTGTTCAATTATTTTTTCATTATTTATAGTAATCACAAATGTGCTTTACACCATTTGTTTCACCTTTTATAAACAAATTCATCAATCAAATTTTATCAATTGAACAAACACTTTAATTAATCACCAACCCCTAGATTGATCAATTAGACTGCGAGCATAATCTTTCTCATCTCTAGCTAGCTTTCTCAGTTTCTGCTTCCTCACTTTTTCTTTGTGTCTATCAACCTGTGTTGTAATCTTCTTATATTTAATATCAAATTCCTGATCACCAATCTTAGTCTTTAACTTGATCAAATCTTGATCTAGTTTAGACATCTCATCATTGATCATTTTTTACTCCACTCAATAATATGTAGCATGAGGTCTAGAGAGCATTTGTTAAGAATCCTATTCCAAATATTAACAAATGCAGAATCATTAGAAAACATTTGTTGTGCTAAATTGACCCTAAGTCCCCGTGGGATTTGTTCCTTCCTACAATAGTCAACGAAAGCGGAACCATTCAGCTCCAATCTTGCAATATATTTGAACTTATTTAGAATGGCATTAACATCAATAAGTTCACCAGTGGTGGTAACATTGCTCAATGATTCCAACTCCCCAAAGATCAAAACGGCCTTATCATTGGAAAAACTGGTACTTGTGCGCCAAGTTTTATCCATGACCTCCTTTTTTTTTTTTTTAATATTCTTTATTCATTTTCAAAATTACATTAAGTGTAAAATATATTCATTCACAGTAACAATAAATATATCACTTATAAACAATCATTGGTACATTATATAAATTTTATCCCTTCCCCTTTCCCATTCCTCCCATCCATATCTTCCATTATTATATAATATATGTAATAAGAAAAATACCCCCCTCCCTATATCCTGAACTGATAATTAACCTCCTTAAAGTACTGATAATAAATCACCCCAAAGTAGTGAAGGCAAAATGTGTTCAAAAAGAAATATCAAAGCAATAACGAACACAAAATAATGAAGGTGTTAACTATGGAGGGGAAAAGACCTCAAATGTCCCCGTGCCATCAAGTGAAATGTTTAAGGTCATCGTTAGGATCAGATAAGTGCTTTTACATTCACTGCTTTGCTTCTGGTTTATGCTGGTTGTTGTCCACTGAGCATTTTTGGTTTGAACAGCTTGATTTTTTACTTTAATTAGTCTTCTTGTACATCTCCCGTTTTGTTCTGGGAGTTTCTGTAAATGCAGCACCCTGACTGTTGTGCTTGCAAGCAGAATTGCTTTTTGTGCGTTTTGTGATTCTATACCTGATTATTTATAATATTTTTTCGCTTAAGCACTTTCACATATATAACACAAAGGAGGGTTTTTTGACAACGATAATATCCTTGCTCCCCAATGTGCCCTTGAACTAAGCCATGAGCTTTGGGCACGGGGACATTTGAGGTCTTTTCCCTTTCATAGTTAACACCTGCTTTGATATTTCTTTTTGAACACATTTTGCCTTCATTACTTTGGAGTAATATAAAGTGCAACAGTTCACAGTGTGGTGGGTAAAGCGTATTAGCGTTTGAGACCTATGACAGCAAACGGCTGGTGCTCTTCTTTGTAAAGTTTGGAAATTTTAGTAGGTGCATTCTCAAAGGAAGAGATGGGCTTTTATTGCCTTCCTGAAGTTCAGTAGATCTTCTAATGATTTTATGTGGGTAGGTAGCTTGTTCCAGAGCAATGGTCAGTAGTGTGTGTAAAATCTTTTTCGGGCAGTCTCAAGGTGGAGAGCGCGTCCCAAGGGCATGCGTAATTGTTTTCTTCTTGTGAGCAGAGTGGTCAATTTGGGGTATACGATAGGCTTATAGGCTGGTACCATGTCATGAAAGAGTTTGTAGGCCATTACTAGGCCTTTGAATATATATCCTTTGTCAGTCAGCAGCCAGTTGGCAGAGAGCAGCGCCGGGGTGATCAGGTCTCATATGTGAAGATTTTTCAGGAGTCAGATGGCAGTGTTTTGTACTCATTGTAGTCGATGGGTGTTTTTTTGTAGTGAGCCCATTTAGGAGCACATTGCAATAGTACATACAATAGGACAAAAGCATATAATAGTTGAGCAAAGTCAAGCTTGGAGAAATATCGTCTGATTTTTCGTAGCTGCCGGAGGTAGTAAAACAAGATGTATACTACCTGGGCAATATGGTCGGAGATATGAATCTGAATTGTGAGCTGCTTTGACATGCAGACAGCATGTTAAAGCAGCTCCTGATTGGTGCAACCATGACTTTAGTACAAGGAAGTGGCAGTCGGAAAATACCGTGAATTACTGAGTCCGTGATTCATGAACCGCAAATTTGCGGTGGTTTACTGTATATACTGTTTCATCTTTTCACTATTATTAACTTGTTAACAAAATTACAAGTTTGATGTGTGAATCACTTCTTAAAGGCAATTAATAAACCCCAATAAATACAAACAGATATCTACAATGTGCTGTGTGAGTGTTCTGTCTTGCTTATTAAGCTGATTTATTTGTATTGCACTGTCTTTGTTTCATACCACTGTTACGTGAATGCTCTACCATTCTGTCTATTATGGTATTTCATTTGTATTCTGCTGACATTCTATCATTTTTTTGTTTTCTCATTTTGTGCATATGAAAAAGAGAATGCCAAGTCGTACAAGAAAAGCCTTCTTTCTCTTCATCTACTCATAGACAAGAGATGGTGCTTGTATCATTGTATACAAAGGACTAGAACTATCAGTAACACATAAGAAAGGAAAAGTTTAAAGTTAATATGCCTCCTGCTACATGTGAAACTACTTCTTTACAGGTTTATAATAAAGAGAAGGTAAAAATGTGAGCTTTTCATATAACATTCCAGGAAGGACAAACTACCATACTGTGTCAGACCTTCAGCAATGCATTATTCCAAATGGCCACAAGAGGGCATCCAAGAATATGGAAACATACTTTTCCATTTACAAATGAATTCTGTGCAGATCATTTTGGGATCAGTAATGAAAAGCATTTATCTGGGCATCAACACCTGCTTCCTGGAAAAATGCTGCTGAGGAAGACTGCTGTGGCACTATTAAGAGTTGGAGTCATTGTTGAAACCAACATTATCTGGGTAGCAGCGATTTCATGATGGCAAAAAAGCTGTCCTAAGTGTATCTGGATAAGATATTGGATAAGTGCCTGAATATTGTAATTTCCCAGAGAGTGTTGCCACTCGCTGCAGTATCTGGATATTTGGTAGCAGCCACTGAGTATCTGGATTTGTTTGGGGGAAGCCACAGTTTGGGGCTTTAAAAAGTTTCAAGTTTAATACAAATTTGTATACCACCTATCAGTCTTCTAAGCGATTTGTGCATAATAAAATAGGGTAACATAGATTAAAACATACAGGACCTACTGGAACGATAGGATTAAGGTAAAGAATTACATTATAAAATAGGAATGAGAGCCATATAGGGGAAATTCAAAAGGAGGGCAGATCCCATCTGATAACCAAAGCAGAAATGAAGATGTTTCATAAGATAAGTACATTAGAGGTTGAATGCATCTATACAAAGAAGCGGTTTTAGTTTTCCTTTGAAATGATCTAGCTTGGATTCATCCTGTAGTTCTAGGGGTAATGAGTTCCAAAAAAACAGCAAATGTCATAGGTTAATTATCAAGGGTTTTGTTTCAACTACTTTGTCTTTTCAAAGTCTTTCATACAGTATTAAATAATTTAATAATATAACTAATTATATTTTTTATTCTTGTTTATGGGTATCTGCTGTAAGTTAATAATAATTCTATGAATATGAATGAATGATTCTTTTTAGATGAAAATACGCATTGGTAGGAAACCTCAATTTGTATACATTGTTTTCTTAGGATGCCCTGCCTAGGTAGCTGACAAAAACTGTTCACAGGGCTAATATGAGAAGGAGGGGAAGTTCAGACTTTTGAAGTCTCTCTCTGGCTAGTAATGTCACATCTGAGTACTATTCCCTATGACTAATTCTTATGGCCGGGCTATATCACGATTCCTGAGGGCCACATTAAATCCTGCTGAGCAAGCCAGCCATTGATATTTGGGTAGTGCCACTGAATATCAGCTAACCAGCTACGTTAGGGGCAGTCCAAGACCAAAGTTTGGACAAAACCATCGCTTAACCATTTAATAGCGATATTTAGACCATTAACTGGCTAAGTAAGCACATAAAACTGGGATAGTCTTTTTGCTCTCCTAACTTTATGTATTTAGTTTACTTGGTAAAAAGGCTATCTTAACTTTATGCTCTGAGTTAACAGGGCATCGGTCTTAATATCGGCTGGTACCCAGATAACTTCCAGGTCAGAGCACATACCTGGAAATTCAATACTGGAAGCCTGGCAATAAACCCTGCACCAATCAGGACTAAGGGAGCCAGAAGCCCGAGGGAACCCAGGAAGGAGAAGGACAGAGCAGGAAGCAGCATTGAATATCTGCCATGAAATAATTATTAGTGTAAATAGAGTAGAAGTTACCTTGCCCCCAGGAGAAGGGGGGGGGTCACTGACATAGGGGTCCTGAGATGCAGGTTGCTGGTTAAAGAGGGAGCTAGCAGTGAAGAGGAAGAGCAGCCAGTGATCCCCCATGAGCCCAAAAGTGGCACTGCTTTTTCCCCTCCCTTTTGTATTATCCTTCATTTTGATTTTTCTGATTATATTGTAGTTCTCCCCCAGTCCTTTTCTTTCCCGTTCATTTGCTTGTTTCTGTCTGTATTTTGTCTTTTGTTAAACATTTTGAATTTGTACTCCCTCTTTTACATTACATTACATTACATTAGTGATTTCTATTCCGCCATTACCTTGCGGTTCAAGGCGGATTACATCCAAACTAAAACAAGAATTACATTCAAAATTTGAAGTAATAGAATAAGCGATGAGATAAAATTTTTAAGGTAATAAAAAACGATTGGGTAGAGAGTTACCAACGGGAAGTAGAAGTCTTTAGGAGATAAGAATAGGGTGAATTATGGGGTTTTAGATAACGTTTGGTAAATACATCGCCTAGAATGTTGATAGGCGATTAATCAAATTTTTAATAAACCTTGAAACCTTGGTCATATCTGGGAATATGCAGCATTATGACTTTGTAGGCTGGCCCCCCTCAAGTGGGCCAGTGGAAGAAAACATTCTCGAGGAGTGGGGTGGAGTGGGGAGGAGTGGAACTATGGGTGGAGTGGGGAAACTTAAGTGATTGCCAAGCAGAGATGTTGCAGATGCTGCTAACCAAACACCAGAAGGTATTTTCACTGGACAAGAGTGACATTGGATACACAGCACTGGTGACACACTTGATTGATGCTAGGGATGCTGCCCCTATCACGCAGCCATACAGGAGAGTTCCCCCCCCCAAAAAAAAATATATAATGAATTTAAGTGACACATACAGACCCTAGTGAATCAAAATGTTCTACAGAAGAGTTGAAGCCCCTGGGCCTCACCAGTGGTGATTGCGAAGAAAGATGGCAATATACGATTCTGTGTGGACTATCGAAAACTAAACCAAATAACTGTGAAGGGTGCTTACCCTATTCCCCACACTGAAGACTCCCTAGATGCCCTAGGCCAAGCACGGTACTTCTCTTCCTTAGATCTCACTCTGTTTTCAAGTGGCTGTGGCAGAAGACTACAAGGCAAAGACTGCTGTCACCACCCCATTAAGTCTCTTCAAATGGAATTGCATGCCGTTCGGATTAAGCAATGCCCCAGCAACCTTCTCCAGGCTAATGGAATCAGTGTTCAATGACTATGTGTTCAACATTTTGCTGTTGTACCTAGGTTACACCCTGGTGTTCTCTTCATCTTTCAAAGACCACCTTTGTCATCTGGAAAAAGTCTTTAACCACCTACAGGAACATGGATTAAAGCTGAAGCCCTCCAATTGCCTTTTAGTAGGCAAGGAAGTCAAATTCTTGGAGCCCATTGTGTCCGATCATAGGGTTGCAGTGGGCGGTGACAAATCTAAGGTGTTAGAAGACTGGCCAGTACCCAGGAGCACCCAAGATGTGAGGAGATTCATTGACTTAATAAACTATCATCGCTTTGTGCCTAGTTATTCTCAGATTGCTGAGCCCTTGCATGTCCTGATGAGGAATGTAAAGGGAAGGAACAACATGCCTTTTATATGAACAATAGACCTTTGAGTTATTGAAGGAGAGGCTGATGTCACCACCAATATTAACTTATCCAGACTTTACTCGACCTTTTATCTTAACCACAGATACTGATCATGGCGAGAGGGGGTAATCCTGACTCAGGAACAAGATCGCTAAGAGAAAGTGATTGCCTATGTCAGCTGCAGGCTGCATAAGAGTGAAAGGAATTATAAGAACTGCAGCCCCTTCAAATTGGAACTTATGGCTCTAAAGTGGGCCATCTCCGAGGAGTTTAGAGACTACCTGATGTATAACCTGATGTAAAGACTGATCACAACCCTTTAAGGCACCTTGATACAGCTAAAGAATCTGCAGTAGTGTAGAGATGGCTAGCCCAACTGGCTTAGTTTGACTTTGCAGTTCAGTACAAGCTCAGGAGGTACATCACCAATGCAAGCATTCTATCCAGGCTTCCAGAAGTTGATAGGAAGGAAGATCCTTCTGGGTCCCTATATGTGGCTGCTGAAAACTACAGAGGAGATTCCAGGCCAGGAGCTAACAAGTTTGGGCTGGTGTGAAGGCCACGGAAGAGTAAAGAGAAAGCCTCCAAGACAAACTGTTATATCTTTCAGATAAGGTTGTTCAGGAAATGCAGAGGAAGGAGGGGGCTTTATGGCCTGTGATCGAGATGATACTAGGCTCCAGTGCCCCCATATTGAAGACTGGCCTGAGGACAGTACGAAGTACTGGAAGATAAAGAATAGACTAAGACTTCAGGGTGGCCTGCTGTACCGTGTAATAAAGAGCCATAGGGACCAGGAGCTAGTTCACCAATTAATCGTCCCCACTTGCCTAAGGGACAAAATCCTGATCATGAGTCACAATGAAATGAGCCACAGGGCTGAAGACAGCGAAGGAATGAAGAGCAACCAGGATGATAAAGGGGATGGAACTCATCTCATATGGAACTCCTCTCTTATGAGGAAAGACTAAAATGGTTAGGGCTCCTCAGCTTGGAAAAGAGACGGCTGAGGGGAGATATGATTGAAGTCTACAAAATCCTGAATGGAGTAGAATGGGTACAAGTGGATCGATTTTTCACCCCGTCAAAAATTACAAAGACTAGGGGACACTCGATGAAGTTACAGGGAAATACTTTTTAAAACCAATAGGAGGACATTTATTTTTCACTCGGAGAATAGTTGAGCTCTGGAACACATTGCTAGAGGTTATGGTAAGAGCGGATAGAAACATAGAAGTTGACGGCAGATAAGGGCCATAGCCCATCAGGTCTGCCCACTCTACTGACCCACCCTCAAGTCTACTATCCTAGGGATCCCACTCCTGGTGACAGGTTCCCTTGGCTTAACCGTCTAAGGGATCCCACATGGGCATCCCATTTGCTCTTAAATTCTTGCACGCTGTTTGCCTCGATCACCTGCACCGGGAGCTCGTTCCAAGGATCAACCACTCTCTCGGTGAAGAAATATTTCCTGGTGTCGCCATGAAATTTGCTGCCCCTGAGTTTGAGCGGATGCCCTCTTGTGGCTGAGGGTCCTTTGAGAAAGAGAATCTCTTCTTCCATCTCGATACGGCCGGTAATATACTTAAATGTCTTGATCATGTCTCCTCTCTCCCTACGTTCCTCGAGTGAGTATAGCTGCAAATATTTCAACCTTTCCTCATACGATAGATCCTTGAGCCCCGAGACCATCCTGGTAGCCATCCGTTGCACCGACTCTACTCTCAGCACATCTTTTCGGTAGTGTGGCCTCCAGAATTGCACACAGTATTCCAAATGAGGCCTCACCATGGTTCTGTATAATGGCATTATGACTTCAGGCTTCCGGCTGATGAAACTCCTGCGGATGCAACCTAACAACTGTCTTGCCTTAGACGAAGCCTTCTCCACATGATCAGCAGTGGAGAAGGCTTGGAATACTGTGTGCAATTCTGGAGGCCACACTACCGAAAAGATGTGCTGAGAGTAAAGTAGCTGGTTTTAAGAAAGGTTTGGACAAGTACCTGGAGGAAAAGTTCATAGTCTGTTATTGAGAAAGACATGGGGGAAGCCACTGCTTTTAATATAGTACTGGAGCTGCAAAGTGTAATATATTAAACTTTGCAACTGCAGTACTATATTTTTTAAAAATATTCACTAGAGTTGTTAAGAGTTGAGTTGGTATATTTTTTGTATTGAAGAAAACCTACTTTCCTGCATTTGTTTGATAGTAGAGGAAGCCATTGCTTGCCCAAGATCAGTAGCATGGAATATTGGTACTTCTTGGGTTTTGGCCAGGTACTAGTGACCTGGATTGGCCACCATGAGAATGGGCTACTGGGCTTGATAGACCATTGGTCTGACCCAGTAAGGCTATTCTTATGTTCCTGTGTTCTTAAAGGCAGTACAATGAAAATATTGCTGGGTGGGATAGCCAAAGATATACAACAGTGGAACAAGAACTGCAAATGATGCCTGCTTGCTAGAGATGTAGCCCCAAGAAAAAAGACTCTGTTGAATTATTTCTATGCCACCTGCCTACTAGAAGTGGTTGCTATTGACTATACTATACTAGAGCCCGAAACGAGTGGTGTGGAAAACATACTGGTCATTATTGATTTGTTCTTCAGATACACCATGGTGTTACCAACCAAAGACCAAACCACTATTACTGTGGCAAAAATCCTAATATCTCACTGGACCATCCACTATGAAGCACCCTGAAGGAAATACTCTGATTTTGAGTCTGAAGTCATCAGGAGCCTTTGCAAAATGTTCAGTATCCAAAAGATCTGAACTACACCACACCATACATAGGGCAATGGCTAGTGTGAGCATTTCAATAGGACAATTGCACACCATTTCAAGTTCTATGAAGGCTAGGGTGAGCTGTTTTGCACTTTTTTGCTGCCTGATCTTCTGATGGTCATGCAATGCCAGTGCCAAACAGCCCAGCCAAGAACCGTGAGCTGACCATCTCTTGCTGAGGCCTCGCCTGCCCCAAACATTAGTGCTGATACATCTTAAAGCCATCAGGGAGTCCTAAGCTTACCATCACCTTATACTGCAATACCAACTCTGCTGATCAGCATCTTTGAAGCTGTCCTACCTATGATCCCTCCCTTTAAGCTTCAGTGCTGTTGTGCCTGAGCTGCTGCCTACTAGAATCAGGCTGGCTCAGATGAGCCAATGAGCCATTAAGAAAACAAACAAAAAGAAAAAAGAAATAGGCTAGGTTATCATCATCCCAGAGGTAAAAAGAGAAGGGACCTGCCAGTGAGTCATCTTATGTGAAGAAAGCTTCTGGCCAGCCTCAGGCACCTGAATTAGCATTTAACTCAGACTTTGGAAGAAGATGGTGCAGAGGTTAAACCAGCTACTATATTGTGAACATTATTTTAGAACAGGATCATGACTTGGTATTGAAACTATTTTTTTCTCAGAGAGATGGTCTGTTTCATAATTGTAAAGTTAGAATATATCCCGATGTTGTTAGAGCTACACAAAAAAGAAGGCAATCATTTTTGAAATTGAGACCGCATCTTCTTCATATTGGAGGACTTTTTTTGGTTACATTTTTCCTGCAACTGTGTGATGAAGCTTAATTCTGTGAACTATGTGTACGTTGATCCTGAGCATTTGCTTGCTTTTTTGAAATCTAAAGCTCCCCCTTTTATCAAACTGCAGTAGAGTTTTTTTACCATAGGCTGGCGAGGTAAATGCTCAAAAATTTATAAGAATTGAATGAGCGTTGGAGCATTTACCTCGCTGGCCTGTGGTAGAAAGTTCTACCACAATTTGATAAAAGGGGCCATAAAGTAATGGCGGAATAGAAATCCCTAATGAATGTAATAAAGCTGTTGGTTCACCAGCTGCAGATACCTTCTAAATCTACATAAGTTAATTAGCCTGGTTTGTTTTCTTTCTTTTCTTGCACTTAAAAACTGTTTGCTTTTATTTTTGCTTGAATTGTACTTTGACCCCCTTTCTTATTGTGGAATGGTAGGATAGAGCATTAAATGGTTTGCCCTCCTATTGGCATTTATTTTACTTGTTCTTCCAATTTCAGATTTTGTTCTATCATTTCTGTAACAATTTTTTTTGGATGTAAATTTCAAATACCTATAAATAAAATTTAAATAAAAAGGGGGAGGAGAAAGGAGAGTATGGGGTGGGAAGGGGTTAAGAGTACAGAGAGTAGAATCTGGAGGTGGCAAGAGGAGATGAGCAGGGCTGAGACAGTATTGGAAAAAAAAGGGGAATGGAGTAAAAGGAGTACACGTCTCCCTCTGTATTCGCTGTGATAGGGGATTAACAGAACCGTAAATACTGAAAAGCCGCGAATAACTTTTTTATATGTTATTTGCTGTTTTCTATTAAAAACCATCGTGAATATGGTGAAACCGCGAATAACATGGTGGGAGGCCTGGCCTGTTTCTGAAGGAGAGGCAAAGCATGGTAAACAAAGTGCTGGGAATCAACGATTTTCTCTGTAAACACTTGGAATCAGCGATTTCTCTATGCAAGCTGATATAATTTGGGGGGAGGAGCCAGCAAGCTAAAAAACGTCAATAATCAAAGCCACGAATGCTGAAACCATGAATATGGAGGGAGAAATGTAGTGAGCAAAGTGAGGTGATTTCAGGACAAAAGTAGAGAAGGATCGAGTAGAAGGGGAGTGCAGTACATTACATTAGTTTCTTGTATTCCGCCAATACCTTGCAGTTCTAGGTGGATTTCAAAAAGGAAGAGATTCTGGTCATTTCCAGAAGATTACAGGGAAGCTGCTGGTTGGAACATTTGGAGTCTGGTGATGGAATGATGATATTGGTTGTATCAGGAGTTTGTCTTGACAGGAAGTCTTGTCTAGTGACAGGAAAAGAAACAAAGATGGGATAGTACGCCTGAAGCAATCGGACGGTAACTTTGTGGAATCAGATTCTGAGAAGGCAGAACTACTAAACAAATACTTCTGTTCAGTGTTCACCCGCGAAGCGCCGGGAGCTGGTCCACAGCTGCAGACGGGAGATAACCAGAAAGGCCTGTTTCAAGATTTCGAATTTACGCCCAGTAGCGTCTATGACGAACTATCAAGACTCACAGTAAACAAAGCCATGGGACCGGATAACCTACACCCCAGAATGCTCAGGGAGTTAAGGGAAGTCCTGGCAGAACCATTATCTGTTCTTTTCAATCTTTCCCTAAGCACAGGAAGGGTCCCCTTGGACTGGAAAACCGCCAACGTAATCCTACTCCACAAAAAGGGCTGCAGGACAGAGACAGCAAACTACAGACCAGTGAGTCTCACGTCTATAGTGTGTAAACTCATGGAAACACTGATCAAACAGAATCTTGACACAATCCTAGACGAAGAAAAACTGCGTGATCCACACCAACACAGGTTCACCCAGGGTAGATCCTGCCAATCTAATCTGATTAGCTTTTTTGACTGGGTTACTAGACAACTGGACGCCGGAGAGTCACTGGACGTGGTATATTTGGACTTCAGTAAAGCATTTGATAGCGTCCCTCATCGAACATTACTGAACAAGCTGAAATCGATAGGATTAGGAGACATTCTAACTACATGGGTTGGGGATTGGCTGAGTGGTAGACTTCAGAAGGTAGTGGTGAACGGTACCCCATCCGAAGCATCGGACGTGATCAGTGGAGTGCCGCAGGGCTCGGTCCTGGGCCCGATTCTATTTAACTTATTCATAAGAGATATGACGCAAGGACTTAGAGGAAGGGTATCACTGTTCGCCGACGATGCCAAACTTTGCAACATAGTAGGCAAAAGCTTATTACCTGATAATATGACACACGACCTACTGTTGCTGGAACAATGGTCAACTACTTGGCAGCTAAAAAATGCAAGATAATGCACCTGGGTAAGAGAAACCCGCGTAGAACTTATGTACTAAATGGTGAGACCTTGGTTAGGACCACGGCGGAACGCGACCTAGGGGTGATCATTAGTGAGGACATGAAGGTTGCCAATCAAGTGGAGAAGGCTTCCTCCAGGGCAAGACAAATGATGGAGTGTATCCGCAGAGGTTTCGTCAGCAGGAGACCTGAAGTTATGATGCCGTTGTACAGAGCCATGGTGAGGCCTCACTTGGAGTACTGTGTTCAATTTTGGAGACCACACTACCGAAAGGACGTGCTGAGGATCGAGTCGGTTCAGCGAACGGCCACCAGGATGGTCTTGGGGCTCAAGGATCTCACATATGAAGAAAGATTTAAAAAATTGCGGCTGTACTCACTTGAGGAAAGAAGAGAATGGGGAGATATGATTGAAACATATAAGTACATCACGGGACGCATCAAGTCAGAAGATGATATCTTCTGGCTCATGGGACCCTCGACCACCAGAGGGCATCCGCTGAAAATCAGGGGAGGGAAGTTTCATGGCGACTCCAGGAAATACTTCTTCACCGAAAGAGTAGTGGATCATTGGAACAGACTCCCACTCCAGGTGATAAAGGCCAGCAGCGTGACGGATTTTAAGAGAAAATGGGATACTCACGTGGGATCTTTAAGGGAGTAAATTCAGGGGAGGGGATACTTGGAATGGGCAGACTTGGTGGGCTATAGCCCTTTTCTGCTGCTTTTTTCTATGTTTCTATGTTTCTACGTATTTTCTTGAACAACCTGGCTTTTATTTCCCTGCTGAAGGTTCTGTAGTTTGGTGCTGAAATCAGTAAATTGGAGATGTGGCTGTCTAGTTTCACTGCTTGCGTGGGTCAGGATAGAAAGTGAAAGGGTACAGCAAAAAGGAAGGAACAAGAAGAGAGTGGGTGATGAGAGGACTGGGAAAAAGAGGACATATGAGAGCAGCAAGATAAGGACGATGGGAGCATGGGATGGTGAGAAACACAAGGGATGTCAGGGAGAGGAAGAAGCTATTGAGCCTGGCATGCAGAGGGAATGAGGCTTGGGAAGAGAAGGATAGTGTTTCCGGGGGTGGGAGAGGAGATGTTATTTTTTGGGCTGCAGCTTTAATTGTATTGCAATTATACCTTAAATTTCACTATGAAATGTAGTAATTCCATGCACTTCATTTATTGGTGGTGGTGGTTGGGGAGCAGGTGAACTATTGGAGAACAGAGAGATATGCCACATTTTTAATCCACACTGATTCTAATTTCACATTTCTGTTCTTTTGCAGTACGGCTATTGTCTGGCACAGTATGCAAGCAGAGCAGAAGGTGTGCACACTGAGACAGGTGGTGCTCGCATGCCCACAATCGCAAATCAGACCACACAGCTTCTTTTTTATCTGTCTGATCTTGTGACTCAAAGAGAGCGAGGCTTAATGCAAGGCTGCCGCCAGCAGACACAGTGACAGTGACGCTCAAACAGTGAGACTGTATACTAATAACAGCAATACTTGAAGTTAGGAAAAATAGTGTTGACAGCAGTGTCAGGTGCGAGACAAATAAGTAAAAGCAAATCTAACAAAGGGGAAATTATTGGAATTATCCTGTGATTTTTATTTATGAACTTGCTAGAGCTCTTCCATAAACATCCCCACCATTTCCACAGACCAAAGCCGTTCTTCTTGTCATCAGCATCATAAGAACAAAAGTCTCCATCCAGAACAGACAGCAAATATGTTCTTTCTGTCAAAAGATAAATAAACTATTAAAGAGTGCAAGAAGCAATTTGGTTACCTTAGCGCTGGGAGCGCCACTTGAAAGAATACAGAGAAGTGTTTACAGTAACGTTATGGCATGGGTCATACGTTTCAAGTCTATTTTTATTTTGATATACCGCCTATCTAGCAGTCTAGGTAGTGTACATACATATAAATTCAAAAGCAAGTCAAAAAGGATAAAAGCAAATTAAATAAAGGGCTAAAAAAAGATACCGCCTTTCCATTTTACATCCAAAATTATTTATTATTTTATACACCACTTATGGCCTAAACAGTTTACATTCAGGTACTCAAGTATTTCTCCCTATCTGCCCCAGTGGGTTCACAATCTGGCTAATTTACCTGGGCAATAGAGTGTTAAGTGACTTGCCAAGGGTCACAAGGAGCAGTGCTGGGCTTGAACCTTCAACCTCAGGGTGCTGAGGCAGCAGCCCTAAACACTAGGCCACTCCTCCATTTTCTCTGTCCCTACTACTGCTCTCCATTCAGTCGTGTCCGACCCTTGGATACTCTGTAGGCCAGTCCTCGCCATGCTTCCCTGTTTTCCACGGCTTCTTTCAACTGCTTGATGTTCATTCCCATGTCATTCTTGATGGTATCCAGTCAACGGGCCTTTGGTCTCCCCTGCTTCCTTTTAGCACAGACCGTTCCGAGTAGTACCTCTTTTTTTTTACTAAATTTGCCCTCATCATGCCCGTCATTGTAAGGTTCTTGGCGGACATATAATGAAACCCCAGAAGCTATCATTCTTCAGCTTCATAGAATTTCTTGTATAGACAATATTTTCAATAAATTCCAAAAACTAATGCAAGCAGGGGCAAGATGAGCATTTAACAGTAAACAATTCCATAAAATAGACCTGGATCAGCACTTTGGTAGTAGGAAAAGTCAAAAGCAACAGGGCAGAGTTCCTGCTGATAAAAGAAATTCTTAATAATAAAACCCAGGGCACAAAAACCTAAGAGGCTTGGCCAAATAAAGATTTATATGCCAAACAACATATTTTGAGCTGAACTCGAGCTGCCATGGGAAGTCAATGAAGCTTCTTCAACAGAGGCGTAGCATGATCAAATTTAATCTTACCAAATATGAGTTTTGCAGCTGTGTTCTTAATTAAGTGTGATCTCCTTTGCAGTTTAAATGAGATTCCCAAATATACCTCCCCTTTCCCTGGTGACTGAAGGCATAACTTCTTGAGGGAGGTGTGCTCTGTTCTAAAGACAAGCCTGCACTCGTGCTCCCTCTAGAGGTTCTAGAAGGAACAACCTCAGATTCAGAAATGTGTGTTGAGGTGAATGGTTAATGCTGGGATCAATGAATTCCCTTGAGACAAGAACACTGCTAGCAGGCATAGGCAGCTTACCACAGCATTCAACTCAAATTTGCAATTATATTTCCAGTATATGTCTTTGAAATCAAACTCTCTTTGTGTTCCCAATATCTATGCAACAAACATCTCCCAATGCCTGTAGTGAGCTGCTCCAGATCTCACTTTCATTCCACAGCCTGGGGCCATTTCTTCCCTGCCAAGCTGAGTTTTATTATCCACAATTTTATCACTGGCAATCACACTCATTCTTTACCCCACAAACTGCTGCTATGTCCAAGAGTCCCCCCTCAGTACTCAGGCTCTTGTGGGAGTTAGGATAACCAAAAGCCCAGTTCTTTCTCAGTCCAAACCTTTTATCCCCTTACACACCTGCCTCTTTCAACCTGAGTCCTCCAACTCCACCCACTTAAAGAGTTCTTCTAGAGTTCATTTCCCTAGTGACTTCAAGGGTCACACTTGCATAAAAGCAGACATTTTAAAGGCTGCTTATTTTCCTTTCCCAGCTTCCTCTGTCTGCATCTTCTCAGCAGTACTGTAGGGATTAGCTTTCACTAAGCTCACCTCTCTCTTTCTCTCTCTCTGTGCATCCAGAACACTTTAAAAGATTCTTAATTCCCCAGCATTCTTCAAGCTGTATCTTACTTCCCACTGCCTCTACCCCTGTGCACTTTCCTGAGGATTAGCTTTTCATCCAAGCTCTCTTCCTACTATGCAAAAAGAACACCTCCAAAAGACAGTGTACTTGTCAGCTTTTCTTGGCTTTCTATAGCAACACCTGCATCCTAAGTCTTTCCCTTCAATATGCAGACGTGAGCTATAAAGCATAGGCAGTGGAACGCTTTTATGTGGGGGGGGGAGGCCCAAAACTTCCACCCCACCCCCATAATAGTACTAATTGTAATACCATTTTTTTTTTCCAATTTGGGTATTTCCCACTGAGTGGTTCTTTGTGGATTAGAATGCTGGATTTTATAAAAATGATCTGAAGAAGAAGGGGTTACCTTTGAAAGCTGATCATAAGATGCATTGAGTTAGTCCAATAAAAAAAGGTATTACCTTATTTCCTTTGCTATTGTTTTATTTCTAAATATTACCTTCAAAAGTGGACGAACATAGCCACCACACCATTACAAATAAAAATGAGCAAACTGATAATTTTTTTAACTTTTTCTGCTTTATGTTTGCTCTGGGATTACAGTCAGTTATCCCTGCCCAAAAGGAAACATTTATAAGACTGGCTAAGTGAGAATTTAAAATCAGCTTAAGAAAATCCCAAATATAATAGAAGCAATATGAAGATGTTCATGATGTTGTCCAGGTATGTCTATGTTATATGTGGAAATCATAGGGAAAGATTCATAGCCAGTCGCGCGTGAGACACCAGCGCACTGACAATCAAGCGCTGACAATTCGGCACAAGACATCAGCGTGCCGCGGAAAATCTTAGTTTTAAAGAGCTCCGAAGCGGGGTGTGAGTGGGAAACCCCACAAACACACACACTTTACTGCATAGTATTCGCGCTGCTGTTGGGGGGAGGTTGGGGGGGTTGGAACCCTCCATTATAGAGAAAACTGAACTTTTTCTGATTTTTTCAGGAAAATTCCGTTTTCTCTATAATGTGTGGGGTTGCACCCCCCCCCCCCCCGCCCAATGGCAGCGCGAACACTATGCAGTAAGGTAGGGGGGTTCCCCCCCACACTCCCGTCGGTGCTCTTTAAAACTAAGTTTTACCGCGGCGCGCTTGTGTCTTGCGCTGAATTGTCAGTGCTCGATTGTCGGCGCGCTAGTGTCTGGCGCGCGATTGTCCCGTCACCTAGGGAAACAAGATTTTATGTATGTGATATGGAAACCACATAGTTGTATACGGTATATAAATTTTTTAATAAATAAATAAAGAACACCCATCTGACTTAAGATACAATGTGGTTATCTCATGTACAATACTACCTCTAAGAGTTGGCCATTGCATACAATTTTTTCTCATGTGAGCAACAAGTTCTAAAAACCAACAATTTTCCAGATTTGCAAGTATTTTTCTGAGCAATATTCCTAGAATCTATGAGCAATTACTCATGTGCTCAGTTTAGAGGGAACATAGCTCATGTACTGTATAATAATATTACTACTGCTACAGTTTATTATTTCTGTAGCGCTACCAGACACACTCAGCGCTGAACATTAAACACACAAGAGATGGCCCCTGCTTGAAAGAGCATACAATCTAATTATGACAGACACAGGGTGAATCTATGCACACTGCTTGGGTGGGGAATTACAAGGGGACTGATGAGGCAGATAGCGTACGGGACTATAGAGGGAATGACAAACAGATATGGGTGCTTTACAGGTTAGTAGGGTTAAGACTTAAAACTCAGCTTCAAAAAAGTGAGCCTTCACCCTGGATTAGAATATCAACAGAGAAGGAGCCCGATATACCAAGTCAAGCTGGTTGTTCCAGCAAGGTAGAAGGGGCGGAGTCAGGGGTTTAACAGAATTATTGATATGCCACTTCCTATATTCTTCGGTACCCCATTACCTTTAGGTCATCATTACGTGCATACTTCAAACTGGTCTTCTAATTCATAGGTTATATACTTAACAAGTACCATCTTAGAAGTATACTGTATGTCACTTGGACTCTGTATATTTGGATAGTGGAAGCATTGAACACTATTTGTGGCAGTAACATGCTGAAACATGCTGAAATACAGTGAAACTTATAGAAAACTAAGGGGCTCATAATCGAAAGAGAAAAATGTCCAAAAACCAGCCTAAGTCGGCACTTGGATGAACATTTCCCAAATACGTCTAAGTGCCAATAATAAAACCGGGTTTTGGACATATTTCTAAACGACCTAGGCCTTCACAGTGCCGTTGAACAACCAAAGCTAAATGGGGCGTTTCAGGAGGAGTGTTGAGGGCGGGAATTGTGCGGGATGTGGGCCGGCTTAGACTTAGTACAGCATGTATAACCGAAAGTTATACAGCACAGGATCGACGGAACATGGTCTAAATCACAAAAACCCACCTAAAGTCACCAGATAAGCACTGCAAACACATAAAACAGACCCCCCACACACTACCCCAGTGATCACTGACCCCCCCCACCCCCATAAAAATATTAATCACACCTTTAAAATTCAGCCCCCAGACCATCATCATCTGGCTGCCTGGCATAGGAAAGCCTAGTCATTCAGCACAGAGGCGGCTTAAATCGTCTTGGGGGGTGGGGGGTTAGGGACCTATAGAGAGGAGGACCCTTGCCCTTAAGCCCCTGTAATCACTGCATTGATACTTAAACATGTGCACTCCCCTATACACCCCCCAAACCCTTTTTTACTGGCTTATAAGTGGCTCCTGCAGACATAAGGGCTATTGGGGTGGGTCTAGGGGATTCTGGAGGTGGTTTGGGGGCTCACCATGACCTATAAGGGAGCTGTAGTGAGGAGAAGACATGGCACTCTTTTTGTGAAGTTCACAGCAGTGCCCTGTAAGGTATCCCACTATTTAAATGGCATGTCTGGGTGTTCAGTCCATCACTTTGCAGACCTCTCCCATGTCCAACAGGGTTTGTTCTAGGCGTTTTGACTGGACGAAAAGTTAGCAAAAATGTAGTATAAAGATGGACGATTTAGTGACTTGGATGATCAGATCAGCAGGACGTATAGTTAGACGATTTTTGAAACAAAAAAAATTTTGGATGTATTTTTTGAAAATGTGTCCTAGGTTGTTTTTTACTTTGGACAACTTGCGACTTATACAAAAACGGACTTAGACGTCCCTTTTGATTATGCCCCTCCACATGTTTTTTTATTATTTATACTGTATATTTGTACATGTATATTTGTATATGTATACTGTATATTTGTACTTGTGGTAATGGTGGAGTTTTTTAGACTTATGATGGTATACCTGAATATGTTTACCCTAGAAGAAAGGAGGGACAGGGGAGATATGATTCAGAGGTTTAAATACTTGAAAGGTATTAACGTAGAACAAAATCTTTTCCAGAGAAAGGAAAATGGTAAACTAGAGGACATAATTTGAGGTTGAGGGGGGGTAGATTCAAGAGCAATGTTAGGAAATTCTACTTTACGGAGAGGGTGGTGATGCCTGGAATGCGCTCCCGAGAGAGGTGGTGGAAAAGAAAACGGTGATGGAGGTCAAAGAAACGTGGGATGAACACAGAGGATCTAGAATCAGAAAATAATAGTAAATATTGAAGAACTAAGGCCAGTACTGGGCAGACTTGCACAGTATGTGTCTGTATATGGCTTTTTGGTGGAGAATGGGCTGGGGAGGGCTTCAATGACTGGGTGGTTGTAGATGGGCTGGAGTGAGCTTTGACGGAGACTTCAGCAGTTGAAACCCAAGCACAATACCAGATAGAGCTTTGGATTCTTGCCCAGAAATAGCTAAGAAGAAAATTTTTTTTTAAAATTTAAATTTAATCAGGTTGGGCAGACTTGATAGACCATTCAGGTCATCTACTATGTTACTATGTTTATTTAATCAGATCATAATGCTTTCAGTTAAGGTTTTACTGAGTTCTTTTCTCCACTTTTTGACAATATGTCCTACTTTTACTTGTGTATTTATCAATTCTGGTTGCTATTTAAGATTTTTCTATTCAGCTCCTGTACGAAATTAAGCCATCTGGAGAATCTGCCCCCATAAATATTTCAGATCACTTTGAAGCATCTTAAAACTGCAGAGAAATGTTTCCATTCAGGGCAGTTCATTTTTAATAACAAGCACCTGATATGGTTTAAGAGTTATGTTTACTTTTTCATCCAAAATGGAATAACAACATTAAATGAGTTAATTACCTGGCACTGAGCAACAAAATTAACCTTCCTCTAGTAATTAGTTTTCCTTTCGCTTAAATTAACTCCCATTAGGTAATTTACTTTGCTTTGAGCATAAAAATTGTCGTTTACAATGCTATAACTCTTTATCAACCATCAGCCATAGGGGTAAACAAAAAACCTTTTCCTTCATAATCTCCATTTATTGTTATGTAATGAAATAATAACTAAGAGGGAACACTGATAATTAATGGGTTACCCAAGGATGTGGGATAAGTCACTAATTATGGCACACACACACACCCTGGACCAAATTTTACACTGATGCAGTCATCAGCACTTCATCTATATTTTCAAAGCTGCTATCTGTGGCCAATGGCCAGTGGTCTAAAAAAATGGATAATTTATCCTTATAATATTTATAAACCAGGGGTGCCCACACTTTTTTGGCTTGCGAGCTACTTTTAAAATGACCAAGTCAAAATGATCAACAAACAATAAAATTTTTAAAAAACACAAAGCACACTGTACGCACAGAAAATGTTAATTATAATTTATATTTGGGGGGTTTTCCAAAGAGGTCAAGGCAGATGACTTTAAAATATGCAATATCACCTCAGTAACAACTATACAAAAATAGACAAATATACCCCCCTCCCTTTTTACTAAACTGCGATAGTAACTGCAGGGAACTGCGCTGAATGCCCCGCGTAGCTCTCGATGCTCATAGGCTCCCTGCGCTAAAATCCACTACTGCAGTTTAGTAAAAGGGGGCCATAGTGCAAAATGTAGACAGCAGATATAAATTCTCAAAACGGACACATTTTGATCACTAAATTGAAATAAAATCTTTTTACCTACCTTTGTTGTCTGGTGATTTCATGAGTCTCTGGTTGCACTTTCTTCTTCTGACTATGCATGCAATATTTCTTCCCTCCTTTCTGCCTCCTGCATGCTTCATCTCCTCCAGGCCTGATTCCATTCTCCAGCCAACATCTCTGTCCTTCCATGAGTCCAACTTTTTCTTCCTTTCTCCCTGCCTGCCCCCTGCCACCTGACACACTCCATTTCCTCCCCATTTTCCTTCTTCTCTCCTATCCCCCTCCCCTTTCTGTCTCCCTGCCCCCTTTCTTACTTTCTTTCTCTCTGCTGTCTTTCTTTCTGTCTCCCTGCCCCCCTTTCTTTCTTTGTCTCCATGCCCCCCCTTCATTCTTTCTGTCTCCATGCTCCCCTTTCATTCTTTCTGTCATTTCTCCCTGTCTTTCTGTCTCCCTGTCTGTCTTTCTGTCTCCTCATTCTGCCTCCTCTTTTTTTTTCCCCAAGCCACCACCCGGGCTGTGGTCTGGAAACAGGCTCCCAAGCCACCGCTGACGTCTGGGAACAGGCCCCTAAACCACCACCGACGTTGCATACGAATTCTCCCTGTTTCCCGATGCCACAACAAGCCAGCAGCCTTCCCTCCGACATCAATTCTGACGTCTGACGGGTGAAGGCTGGCTTGCCCGGTACTTCTGTAGTCGCTGCTGGCCTGTTGTCACGTCAAAGAAAACAGAGAATGCAAAGGCAATGCGAGTCAATCGCGGAGCCAGGGATGGGCTCCGCGATCGACTCGCGTTGCCTTTGGGATCGACCTTTTGGGCACCCCTGTTATAGACTAACACAAAATGCATTAAAGAATTTTGCGGTATTGTGCCTCTTAGTATGTGCTAAGTGCAAGTTAACTAACCACCACCACCTTTTACGGTATTAGCTCTGACGCTCATAGGAATTTTATGAGCGTCAGAACCAACACTGCTGCAGCCGGCGAAAAAAAGCCTAGCATGCCTTTGTAAAACAGCGGTGGTGGGGGGGGATTTAAAAAAAATATTTTAGAGAGGGTATGTCAGAGCAGAGTATGTGCATGAAAGCTTTAACCAGCTAGCATGTATGCATTAGTGAGTACTAACTGATGCTGAGCATGTAGCTTTAATAGTGCTAATAGACAACAGTGGAGGTTCGAAGACAAAGGTGTGCAATTTTATTCAACAAATCATAGTGGATCGACACGCACGTGTTTTGGCCATTACGGCCTGTTTCAGGAGCCTTTAATACATACATAAACAATAAAACCATAAATATATGAGCTTATAAATATATAATTTTATGTAACACCAGTGGCGTACCTAGCATATGTGACACCCGGGGCCCATCATTTTTTGACACCCCCCCCCCCCCCATCTATATGAAAAATATGATTTTTAGTAACAATCCACATATCGCACAAGAGTGTACCTAGGAAAAGGCAGCATCTTAAACATTGCAATGAGCACTAGAACATCAACACATACATTGTAAAACTAAACAAGCCAGATCCTGCACAGTCAATTGATCCTGTACAGTCGATGCTATCAGAAAGCATTTCCCTTTCATACACACAGACAGATACACCCTCGCCCAATATGGAATAATCACAAACTAAAAATAGAAATATGTAGACAAAAGTTAAACTGAACTGCCAAGAAACTAGACTCTGCATACAATGCAACACCACAACACCACAGAAATAGTAATACATGTCCTCTAAAACTGTGCAAAATATAAAGATAGTAGATGTAAATTTGAAAAAACTGATACATAACAATCACCACTTTACAAATTAACAAATAAAAATAAAACAAATAATGAGAAATAAGAAAATACCATTTTATTGGACTAAGCTCGGTCCTCATCCCCACAAACCACCAGATTCCATCCACACAAGCCTTGAATTGTTTTATATTGAACTTATTATATTAAAGTATAAAAAGAAACAATATTCTATACAATTGTCAATTTATAAATCAGTGTCTTCTTCCCACTCTCTCTTCCCCATTTCCCTTCAGCATCCTCAGCCGGCTCTCTCTCCACTTTCCTTCAGCGCACGCACATAAAAACAAGCAAGTAATTTTATATCATTTTCATTCTATTCATTCATAGAAATTAAAGTCTAAATAATGCCAGTCACATAACAAAACATGATTTTACAAAAATAATTCCCTGCACAGTCAAGCCTGCAAGGATTACTAGATGTCTTTCAGCAGCTCCCCTCCCTTCCTCCCCCTTACCTTTGTGGCCAAGTCAAAATGATCTACCAACAATAAAATTTTAAAAACACAAAGCACACTATACGCAGAGAAAATGTTAATTATCATTTATATTCCGCGGGTTTTCAAAGAGGTCAAGGCAGATGAATTTATGCAATGTCACCTCAGTAACAAGTATACAAAAATAGACAAATATACCCCCTCCTTTTTACTAAACCGCGATAGTGTTTTTTAGCGCGGGGAGCTGCGCTGAATGCCCACGCTGCTCTTGACGCTCATAGGCTCCCTGCGCTAAAAACTGCTATTGCGGTTTAGTAAAAGGGAGCCATAGTGCAAAATATAGACAAGCATATATAAATTCTCAAAACGGACATATTTTGATCACTAAATTGAAAATAAAATCATTTTTCCTACCTTTGTTTGGTAATTTCATCAGTCTCTGGTTGCACTTTATTCTTCTGACTGTGCATCCAATATTTCTTCCCTTCTTTCAGCCTCCTGTATGCGTCCTCTCCTCCAGACCTCATTCCCTCACACAACTTTTTCTTTGTTTCATCCTGTCCCCTTCTTTATTTCTCTCTCCATGCCCCCTTTCTTTTTGTATGTCTGTCTTTCTCTTTCTTTCTCCATGCCCCATTTCTTTCTTTCTTTCACCCTGCCCCCTTCTTTCTTTCTCTTCCCATGTCCCCTTTCTTTCTCTATGTTTGTCTTTCTCTCTCTCTCTCCATGCCCCATTTCTTTCTTTCTTTCTTTGTTTCACCCTGCCCCCTTTCTTTCTATCTGGATCCCTGTCTCCCCCCCTTTCTTTCTTTCTCCCTGCCCTCCCCCATGCCACCGCCATTGGGAAACATGCTGCTGCCACCGCCGCCGGGGAAAGGCTGCCACTGGCCATCGGAAACAGGCCGGCACTGAGTTCACCCTGCTTCTCTTCTCCGCGGGACGACCAACTCTCGCTGCCCAACGTCAATTCTAACATCGGAGAGGACGTTCCGGGCCAGGCAGGCAGCGATTGGCTGGCCCAGAACGTCCTCTCCGATATCAGAATTGACGTCGGACAGCTAGAGTTGGTTGGCTCGTGGGGAAGAGAAGCAGGGAGGGAGAACTCGGCGCCGGCTTGTTTCTGATGACGGCAGTTGCAGCCTTTACCCCAGCGGCAGCCTATTCCCCAGTGAGTGGCCAGCTGTGCACCCCCTTGGGCCGTGCATCCGGGGCGGACCGCTTCCCCCCTCCCGCCTCCCCCTTGGTATGCCACTGTGTAACACACAAGGGAAATATCATTAAAAAATTTAAAACATTTGTATGCCATTTTCTGGTGGATGTTTCACTTCATATTTACTTTTATCATTTTTCGTAAGTTTAAATTTCATGGTTTTCCATATTATGTGCTATTCACTGAGGTGAACAGTATTACCATTTTTCTTCCCTTTTTCTTGTCTTCTATATATATATTTTCCTCTTTTTGTCCTCTTTGCTTTTTCTCCTTTTTTTCTCTTTCCTCTTCCTGTTCCCCTTTTGTTCCTTTTTTCTCTTTCCTCCATTTCTTTCTCTTCTTTCTTATTTTTTCTTTCTTTCATTGCTTTTTATTTTTTCTATTTATTCATTGGTAGAGGAAGCAAGCTATAATACATTATTATAATGACAGTCAATGTGCTTCTCTATCTCTTTTACATGATTTCCTGTGTTACTTTGTATCATCAGTTTCTTAATTATACGAGTAATTGTGATCGTGAGTTAAAAAGGTATGTCTGCTTTTTGTTGCTTTACATGATGGTGGTTATATACATGTATATTTATTCATTATTACAGTTCTTTTAATTTATTTATTGTTGCACAATTTTAATGATAAACATTTGACATTGATATTCTTTTTTTAAATGTTTTTAAATTTTTTAATGATTTTTATCTTTGTTTGATATTTCCCTTTTGTGTTACATAAGATCATATATTTATGGTTTTATTGTTTATGTATGTATTTTAGGCTCCTGAAGCAGGCCGTACCGGCCGAAACACATGCATGTCAAGGCACCGCACAAAACTATGATTTGTTGAATAAAATTGCACACCTTTGTCTTTGAACCTCCACTGTAGTCTGTTGGTTCTGATTGTGTGTGTGGAGGTTCTCTCTGGTTTTTGCTTTAATAGTACTCCCAGATAAATTTTTTGCAAGTCCTACACGCTAATGGAAAAATTAGCATGGGGCTTGCAAAATGAAATATAAAAAAGCCCTAAATACTGCTAAATTAAATCTAGGATTAGTTTGCAGGAAAATCCTGTGTTATGATGCACTAAGACCAGATTCTAACACTCTTTACTAAAAGGGCCCATTAGATTATAAGCTCTTCAGGGACAGGAAAATACCTACTTTACCCAAATGTAACTTACCTTGATTTGCAGCTAAAATAGGCCTGAGCCAAATCCAAATACATAAATATTGCAAGACTATACTAGTGCATGTTGGAGACTGTAGCATAGTTAGAGGATAGTTATTTTATTTTTCAGAACCATTGATTTTTGAATTGATTTCAATAAACTACTGAGGAGACAGTTGTCCCCCTAAGAATTACATGGAGTGTAATTTTATAATAGGTAGAAAGTCAAAATAATTATTTACCCACCCACCCTTTTTTTTTTTTTTAACAAAACCATGCAAGAGTTTTTTTAGCACTGGCTGGTACACTGAATGCTCTACACTGCTCTAATGGTCATATTGTTCCTATTGAGTGTTTTAGCAGCACAGAGCATTTAGCACGCTGGCTGACGCTAAAAACCTCTTGCGCGGTATTGTAAAGGGGGGGTTAATTAGGGACTATTTACAAAGACAAAATAAGTACCTATTTGTCTTTAGCCTCACCAAAGCTGCGACAATTGCAGCTAAAATACAACCATATATAAAATATATGCATATATAATACAACACCTGTTCAGACATGCAGGATATCAAATCCTAAATAAACTTGGAAACTTGCAACTAGCACAACCTCCTCTTGCATCCAATCCAAATAATTAAATGGATTATCTAAGCAAAGACAGATTAGGGCATCTCATGATTTGTAAACTAGTTTTATTATAAGTTAATATAGTACAATCCATTACTGTGGCATATAAATAAGAAAATAAAATGTGTTAAAAACAAATGGAGGGCAGATTTATAGAAAGACTAGTGAAATCAGAATTGAGATGTCCAAGTCATGACGTCTCAAATTCTGCCAGTATTTTGAAACAGGATCTTCCAAAGTAGAACCTGTACTGAAATACATGGTGAAATCAGTTAGCTTAGCAGGGTTTAAAAAAAGCTTGGATAATTTCCTAAAATAGAAGCCCATAGGCCATTATTGAGATGACTTGGGGAGATCCACTGCTTATTCCTAGAATAAGCAGCATCAAATCTATTTTACTACTTGGGATCTAGCTAGGTACTTGGGACCTAGGCTGGCCACTGCTTGAAACAGGATATTGGGCTTAATGGACCTTCGGTCTGTCCCAGTATGGCAATTCCTATGTTCCTATGATATTATGGGCCTGATTCTATAAATGGCACCTAACTGCACCTACCTTATAGGCGCTGCTATACACAGTTGTCAATTAACCTAGGCATCCTTGTGTTAGGCATCGATAATGTAAACCAGGGTTTTCCTGGCCTACTTACACTGGCACAGAAATCATACCACACTTATTCTCCACCCCTAATCATGCCTACATTAAGTGTCTACTGGCACCTAGATGTGGGTGTCAGAAGGCGCCACACTGAGTTCCACATGGAACTCTTAACTGGTAATTTAATCTTGTTTTTTAATTGGCTGAAAACTGGCATGATCAATTATCACACCAATTAAAAATATTTTGGATTCCATGCACAATTCATCTAGACGCTAGACAATCAGGCCTTAAGTGTGGCAGGTAACGGCAAAAGCTAGAAGGATGCTAGGTTGCATAGGGAGAGGTATGGACAGTAGGAAAAAGGAGGTATTGATGCCCCTGTATAAAACTTTGGTGAGACCTCATTTAGAATGTTGTGTACCATTGGGGAGGCCACACCTTCAAAAAGATATAAAAAGGATGGAGTCGGTCCAGAGGAAGGCTACTAAAATGGTGTGTGGTCTTCGTGATAAGGCGTTTGGGGACAGACTTAAAGATCTCAATCTGTACACTTTGGAGGAGAGGCGGGAGAGGGGAGATATGATAGAGTCGTTTAAATACCTACGTAATATAAATGTGCATGAGTCGAGTCTCTTTCATTTGAAAGGAAACTCTGCAATGAGAGGGCATAGGATGAAGTTGAGAGGTGAGAGGCTCCGGAGGAATCTGAGGAAATACTTTTTTTACGGAAAGGGTGGTTGATGCGTGAAACAGTCTCTCAGAATAGGTGGTGGAGACAGAGACTGTGTCTGAATTCAAGAGGGCCTGGGATAGGTACGTGGGATCTCTCGGAGAGAGAAAGAGATAATGGTTACTGTGGATGGGCAGACTAGATGGGCCATTTGGCCTTTATCTGCTGTCATGTTTCTATGTTTCAATAGAGTCATAAACATAAGTTATAATGGTTTATTTGTCAGCATATACACTTTTGCATTATGTAGTGTAGTATATTATACATATAATAGCACTAAACATTTATATGCTGGAACATAAACATATATGTCGTCCATTTTAGAGGCATAAATGTTTATTTTTTTTGTTTTTTAAAATTCAGTGTTTTTTATTTATAAAGTTATGAATTGATGGATATAAAAAAAAAATCCAAAAACTCAGCAATTAAATGTAACAATAATATTCATGATAATTGTGAAGCAAGAAATAAGAAAAAAGCATGGATGTACGATTATTGCATCATCACTAAAACAAGGGCTCCTTTATCAAGCATTAGTAGAGAGTTATACCGTGGCCCAGCAAGGTAAATGCTCCGACGCTCATTCAATTCCTATGAGCGAACGGAGCGTATATCTTGCTGACCTGCGGTAGAAGGCTCAACCGCTGATCGATAAAAGGAGCCCTAAAGTCCTTAATAGGTTCCCAAATCTTCTCATATATAGTCAAAATATTATTTGTTTCAGCAGCAATTCTTTCATTCTTGACTGTGACATAAATTGTATTCCACCAAGCGTTATAATCAATAGTGGATGTGTCTTTCCAATTATGTAGGATCATCTTAATGGCTAAGTTTAATAGTAATTTTAACAATTTCGATTTATGCTCAGACGACTGATTAATCTATTTGATCCAAACAATGAGAATAAGCAATGTTAGTTCTCCTTAATATTCAAAAGTAAGAAAAATATATTCAAAAGTGAGCAAATTGTATTCTGTACTATTTGCCAATAAAGATTTAAATGTACACAAAAAAACAGCACATGAGAAAATGTCCCTGTATCATTATTGCATACCCAGCATTTACTGTTTTCATTGCTTTTAAATGTAGAGAGTTTGTAAGGTGTCCCTGTTGCTCTGCGCATAACAAAATACATAGATTGTGTTATTGTCGCTGATCTAGATGTTTCTGTGCCACAAAAGAACTTCTATTAAAGAAGGAAGGGGAATGTGCTCACTACTGTGCTATTAGATCAACCTCCTTACTGCTGTCATTACTTATTTGAAAGTGTTTTCTATCAAGCTAAGCGATTCAGAAAAAACATGGCACCCAGCTGATCAATGCAAATTCCGAGAGCCGCAGAAGTCAGGCTCTTGTGCTGCAGACACAATCTATTCATTCTGCATATTTGTTGAGCAGTTTTAATACTGAGAACCTATCCTTTCGTTAGGTCTATTATCTTCCTAAGGGTCATTAAAGCACATGTTGAACCATTTCGGGATGCCATACCCTGAGTTCTGACAAGCTATGCTCTTTGTAACCTTCCACTAACAGGCAGAATCGTTCACCAAGTTAAATAATTCTCTTGTGCTTCTGCTGTACCGTTCGGATTGATTGTATATATCCCTGCACCTTCTGATGCTATTAAGCTGAGTCACTGCCTTTATTACAAGGATCATAAGCATTTGGTCAGATGTGCTGCCACCACTGCAATCCAATATTACAGCCATGCCTAAACTTGTGTAAACAGATAAATAACATTAATGGATCCTAGAAATTGCATTATGGCCACTCAGCTGGGATGATTATTGAGCTCTCATTTATGGCATGCGTTTGTTGGTACCCAATATGTGAAGTCAGCAACCCTCAAAAAACGAAAGCTACATTGAATCAAATACTCTAATTAATAAAGTTTCAGCAGTATAACTAGATTTGGCATCTGGTACAGTACACTGAAATCAGACAGATACAGGCAGCAAATTCAGAAGCAACAGAAGCAGTAAACATTTTGACATAGCCGATGGGTCCCAACAGCAAATAAGTCCAGTCTAGTGATGGTCCAATTTATTATCTAGCCACTGAAAAATAATTTCATATCTGCCCCTTATACTCAGTCTGCTTCCACAAGTCTGAGCTATGTTGCCATTTGGTGCAACATCTGTTCAATTATAAATTTCAGACTGTTAGCTCCTGGAATGCAATGCCAAATTATCAAGGATATTCATAGTGAAATTTGAAATATCCCCCCTTTTTCACTCTATACAAATATTGAGTTTCTATGCCCTTAAAAATGCCTGTTTGAGATTTTTTTTATTCTTAGATTTATTTATATAAAAATGTATGTGAAAATTGACATTAATTTGAGGAACAGATTTGTAACAGAGTGCCTAAACAGGGAAGGCACAAAGAAGACTAGCTTAATGGTTACAGTAGTGGGAAGCCAGGGTTCAAATCCTAATGATCCACTTTGTGATCTTTCACAAGTCAATTACCCATCCGTTACCTTTGGTAACCTAGTGGATCGAGGGCGGCGAGCAGTAGGCTAGAACCAGAAAGGCCAGGCTTTGAATCCCACTGACATTCCTTATGGTAAAAGCTCATAAGCAAAAACTTTTTTTTTCCAGATGGATTAGAAGCATAAAACCTGTGTAAATGTCAATTGGACAATAAAGGAAGAAGTTATCAACATGGCCCACATTGACAACCTTTCCCCTTAAGCCATCAAGTTGATTTAAAAAAAAAAAAAAAAAAAAAGGCACTCAAAGTGGCAGCCTCAGGAGCAATACAAACAATACAAATGAAAGTTTAGGCAATATACCATTCTTTCTTTCAAAGAAGGAGCCCTAAGTCCTTTTGTGTACTCTTTTTTGCTAGTGTGATAGGAAGTAAACTTTGCTTCTCTTCTGCAATATATTTACTAGAAACATTTAATAAATCATTGAGTCCTACTAGTGCAGACCAAATTATTTTGAAACATAAGAACATAAGAGCCATACTGGGACAGACCACACAGGTCCATCAAACCCAGTGTCCTGTTTCCAACAGTGGCCAACCCAGGTTGCAATAACCTGGCAAGATCCCAAAGAGTATAACATATTTTATACTGCTTATCCTAGGAATAAACAGTGGATTTCCCCATATCCATATTAATAATGGCCTATGGATTGCTCTTTTAGGAAGTTATCAAAATCATTTTTATACCCTGTTAAGCTAACACCTTTCACTACATTCTCCAGCAACAAATTCCAGACTAACTACATGTTGAGTGAAGAAATATTTTCTCCTATTTGTAACTTAGTCGCTTCAATACATGCCTCCCAGTCCTAGTGTTTTTGGAAAGAGTAAACAAACAATTCATATCTACCCACTCCACTTAGTATTTTATAGACCTCTATCATAGCTCTCCTGAGCCATTTCTTCTCCAGGCTGAGAAGCCTTAATTGCTTTAGCCTATCCTTATAGGGAATTTGTCCCATCTTTTTTTTTACCATTTTCATCACTCTTCTCTTATAATGCTATATCTTTTATGAGATGTGGCAATATTACAACCAGTATTCAAGGTGTGGCCGCACCATAGAGCAATACAAAGGCATTATAACATTTTCAACTATGTTTTCCATTCCTTTCCTGATAACTCTTAAAATTTTATTTGCTTTCTTAGCAATCGCCACACACTGAGCTGAGGCTTTCAACGTATCCTCAATGAAGACACCTAGATCCTTTTCCTTGGCGGTGACTCCTAATGTGGAGCCCTGCATCACATAGCTATAGTTCAGATTCTGAATGGTCCTGGCAGGGGAAAGAGAGCAATTAAAAAAGCAGGAGTCTCATGTGTCATTCCCACTACACCTCACTTCCAGTGACTTCAGTCTCTCAATTCCCTTGAGACTCAACTACAGGTACAGACTAAAGAAAATGGACAATCTAGGTCTGCACTGGTGCAAGCGAGGACACTACTAGAGGGCCACATAAGTAACTATTCAATTTACAGGACATTTCCAAAAGGCATAAAGAATAGAAAACACAAGCTTAGACTACAACTAACCAATGGAATGCCACCATCTTGCTCAGTAGACCCAGACCCAGTAAAGTACCTTTTCTGAAGTTAAAAGTAGGCTTGAGACAGGTGCTTGGAGGCAGTGGCATAGTAAGGGGGATGGGCACAGACAACACTGGGCACCATGTCAGTGGGGGCACTGGCACCTCTCCGCCCTGCCCCACCATGCCACCCTTCCCACCCACCCCCCGACCCGTGCCTCTGTAGATCTTTGCTAGTGCAAGCAACTTCTGTCTGTTGCTAATGCCAGCCTGGCTCCCCTCCGATCCACTTCCAGGTCACGGGGCCAGGAATTGATGTCAGAGATAGAAAAATAAAGAGAGGCAGGAGGGATACCCACTCCCTCCCTCTGCGAACCCCCCCCCCCCCACCAAGCCGAGCCAACCCCTCCACCATGACCTTCCCCCCAGGCAGACTTAAATAAAAATCGGCAGGAGGGATGACCACTGCCTCCTGCCTCCATGACCCCCAACTACCACCACTGAATCAACCAACCCTCTCCCCTCTCAGGACCCCACTCCCCTTACTTTAGAAAGAATTGGCAGGAGGGATGCCCTACTCCCTCCTGCCACCGGTTGCCCCTCTGACCCCCCAAACCACCTCTGTACCTGTACAGAAAGATGATAGTAGGATAGCAGGTAATTGAGGCCAGCAGCGTGCCAGATTTTAAGAAAAAATGGGATAGGCATGTGGGATCTCTTAGGGGAAGAAGTTAGGGGGGTAGGTCATTAGAATGGGCAGACTTGATGGGCCATGGCCCTTTTCTGCCGTCATTTTCTATGTTTCTATGTTTCTATGAGGGATGCATGGGGAGGGCCTGATTGGCTCAGGTGCCTAAGGCCCCTACCTCTGATCCCTGGTGGTCAAGTGTTGATGGGGGCAGGAGTGCTGTATCCTCACTTCTGCTCCTGGTGGCCGGCCTCACAAAATGGCTGCCATGACCAAGTTAACCAAGCACTGGTCTGAATATTGGATGATGTTCAGATAACTACTGAATTAGTGCACATATCCAGATATTCGATGCTGGGAGCTGCACATGCCCTAACATTGAATATCAGGGATTAGCACACCCTGCAACTGTGAACAACTTAAAAGTCACTTACCACTGCAGGCTGAATATTACCTTCCCATCCTCCAAATGTAGGATTACCAGACAACTGTCCGGGTCCCAGAGGGATTTCCAAAACCCAGCAGTTTGTCCAGGTTTTGGAAGTCCCTGGAGGCCCTCTGCCTACGCACAGGTGTTGACACGATGGCATCATATGTGCATGTGCAAAGACCCTCCAGACCTTGGGGAAGGATAAAGGAGGTTTGGGTGGGGTTGGGTGTAGAATGGGGCAGAGCTGAAGACAGAACAGGGCAGTGCTGGGGGTGGGGGTAGGGGTGGGGGCAGGACCAGGTGTCCTCTTTTTTTAAAGAGGAAATCTGGCAACCTTACCCAAATGTTACTTCTGGGTACGTACCCTCAAAGTTTAGTTAATTTGTCCCAGGTTGTGTTTTGGAGGTGGGGTGGGAGAGGGCTCAACAGGCCACAGGGTTTACACATGTGAGTTGATTTTAAAATGGCAACCCCCAGTGGAGTTCATCTTTAAATAGCTGCTGGCTGTCCAGTTCCACCTAGATCAGTGGTTCCCAACCCTGTCCTGGAGGACCACCAGGCCAATCGAGTTTTCAGGCTAGCTCTAATGAATATGCATGAAGCAGATTTGTATGCTTGTCACGTTCATTATTTGCAAATCTCTCTCATGCATATTCATTAAGGCTAGCCTGAAAACCTGATTGGCCTGGTGGTCCTCCAGGACAGGGTTGGGAACCACTGACCTAGATCTTTAACTCCAAGGGAAAGGTAGCAACAAAACACCAGCACCTACTTCAGCCAGCCTGTCCTGTTGATAGCATGGGCTCTTTTTTCCAAAGGAAAGACAGCACTTCTTCAAGCAAGATTTTCCATGGACATTATTGTATGTTAAACCCCCATTTGACCGGTATAAAGGCAGGCTTTTCATGATAATGACAGGGATAGCCATTCAAATGATAATAAGAAATTGGAAGAGTTCTGATACTTTAAATTTTCCTTTGTGGTGGGCAAATCTGTGTTCTAGTTACAAATATGAAAAAATGAATGCCAAATTTTTGGGGAATAATAAGGTATTTAAGTTAGTGTGGGGCCCATTAGCAGCTTTTTTGCATCTATTTAAGATATGTAGTTATATATTTATGTCTTATATCTCTTTTAAATTAGGTTTGGTTCCCATACACATCCAAGGGAGGGGAGGGGGGATACTGCATATATATTTGAGGTGTGTTTACATTTCTGAGTTATACAGGGTTGGGAGTAATGATGTCTTTTAATTTATGTAGTTCAAAAGTGCTTTGTAATGGTTAGATATGTTTCAGATGTATATATTTATATTGCACTGTTCATGTTGGAAAATAATAAAATTTATTTAAAAAAAAAAAAGATTTTTCATGTATATACAATAGGCTACTCACAAAAATCCATTTGAAAATCACACTTAATATTTCAGAGAAAGATATTATTTTGTGTAAAAAGATCTGAACGGTAACACAACTGAAAAATATTATTTTCAACGACAAGCATAAAGTAACATGCTGACGTGTCTTCCATATCCATTTCTTTCCTTGTTTTCTGCCTGTTTTTGTAACCAAGTCATTGGCCTGCCTCGAGGACATTTTGCAGATTATTGTCTTTCACAGTGGAAAAAAAAAGCACAGTGGTTTCCTTACCTGTATTAGAACTGACATTTACATAGTTACTTTGCAGCACATATCGGCAGAAGCCCATATATCAACAGCCTCTAACATTTTCATGTAAAATTAAACTTGCAAAGGATTTACACCCACAGTAGTTATTCTTTGTAGATGTTGTCTGATTATTTTGCTTAGCTCTTTCATTACAAGCAAAATAAGGATTAGGAGGTTTAGGACGATTCAGACCAAAGTTGACACTAGTGCGCTCATTGCAATCACTTTTATCGCTAGGGAGGTATTAACGATGAAAAAGACAAACTGAACTGAACCTAAGACACAACAGCCAAAGCTCAGTTGACAAACTGTATCAATTTACCTTACCTTTTATTTATTGATCTGCAGCAACGCAAAGTTCAGAGGCTCCATAATTTTGTTATTTTAAGGCAGTGTCTCAAAGGTAGTGGCCACGGCTTGAGGCACCCAGAAGTGTGCAGACATCACCATGATGACATCACGCATATGCGTGACATCATCACGTCGACATCCGCACATGTGCTGAGGCCATCCAGATGGGCCCTGAGCCGCCAGTAGGGGGTGCCAGCAGGAAAGAGGGCCGGAGAGAAGGAAAGGCACTGGCACCAGCTGATTGCCTACAGCAGTGTTTCTCAACTACTTCAAGCTAAGTACCCCCTAAGTCTAATAAATATCAACTGAGTACCCCAACCACAGACCTCCCAAGGCCCACCCAAGCTCTGCCCCAGATCCCATCCCCTTTACTAATTGTAATGCAAATTTTTCATTCATTTTCCATATACACACAACATAAACAGCAGATATAAATTCTCAAAACTGACACATTTCAATCACTATATTGAAAATAAAATCATTTTACCTACCAGCGATCCTCTTCAGGCTGCTGTAATTAGCTTTAAAGGTGAGACCGGGAGGTCAGTTAGGAAGCTGGAGGATGCTAGAGAGAAGAGGAAAACATGCAGATCTTCAGTGAATCGGACAGCGCTGGCGCTGTACCACATAGGGAAGTCAGCTGGCAGGCACCTCTCTTCTTCCTCAGTGTGCCACGGCACACTTGGAATCTCAGGAGGCATACTAGTGTGTCTCGACACACAGTTTGAGATACACTGTTTTATGGTATTGTCACTGGTACCCCAGTACTTAATATTGTTATATTTATAGAATTTCTATGCTGCTATTTCTGGCTATTCTTTAATGTGGTTTACTGAATAAAATAAGCAATATCATATTACCCCCCCCCTATACAACACCACAAAAGCATTTTGTTTGCGCAGACCAGCATCCTGAATGCTCTACACTGCTCCCAACACTCATAGAGTTGGAAACAGCGCACAGTATTCAGCGCACTGGCCTGCGCTAAAAACCGCTTCTGCAGTTTTGTAAAAGGGGTGGGGGGAGTGGGGGGTAAGAGCACAAATGAATAGATTTTTCAACATACTCCTACTAAAAGATTAGAAGACAGAAAATAAAAATAAAAGTTGGATTAAATTACCGAGAGAGTAAAAACTAGAGAACACCAGGAGCAACAACTAAGCCAAAAAAAAAAAAAAAAACCTATCAATTTTTTTGTGAAATGCCAAAGAACAGCCAATTCACATAAGCTGTTTGCTTTCTATAGATGAAGAGTTATTGGGTGATGAAGTGGACACTGTACTGTATACCATAAGGAGCAGCTAGTGTAACTAGGTTACCCATTCTAAAAGGAAGACTTTTTGGCCAGTCCTGGATTTCTGGCCAACCTTATCCCAGTGCATTATGGGACATGCAGCACTGATTTCATTGGATAGAATCATGGGATGTAATTTTAAAACCAGGACTGGCCTAAAAGTTTCCCTTCTGGAATGGGTAACCTGGTTACCCTAGGACAGGGGTAGGCTATTCCAGTCCTCGAGAACTGGAGCCAGGTCAGGTTTTCAGGATATTCACAATGAATATGTATGAGATGGATTTGCATGCACTGCCTCCTTCAGAAGCAAATCTATCTCATGCATATTTATTGTGGATATCCTGAAAACCTGACCTGGCTCCGGCTCTCACGGACTGGAATTGCCTACCTCTGCCCTAGGAGCAGAAAATAATCAAGGGCACAGGTGTTGCAAATAGGGCTTCAGAGGTTGTACTGCTTTAAGGAATGAATACTGTGACAAATCTAGCTCTCTTTCTAGCTTTGGCACAGGGTTAGATAGGAAGAGCAGTAAACTCCTATGCAGGAGAGCTGACCAGGTTGGCCCTGCCGATTATGAAAGCACTGACCTCACTTGTACCGACATTGAGCCAGACACTGACTGCCAGGGAGAGTTCAGTCCAGTTGCAGGTTACTCTCCCAAGCCTGCTATTAAAGCTCAAAGGAATTCAGGAGCTAGGAAACTACAGCTCCCAGAAGGCCAGAGTCATAGCAGGAAGTTGTCACATAGGCAGATTCAGCTGCAGAGAGAGTTTTCTCCCTTCCCCCTCTTCAGAGCTGGGAGGGGCAAATTGGAGGCTGTTAAAACAGGGCAGCTGAGACCCAGAGGGGGGGGGGGAGGAGCAAAGGGGGCTGCAAGGAGAGCCTCAGAGGCAGCAAGGCTTGGCTCTCCAGCTGAATTCTGATGAGCTGAGAAAGGATTGGGATATGATGGACATTTCAGACGAGCCTGAGACTAAAGCTGAGAGGCAGCTAGAAGGCTGGGAACCCATGGACATTAGTGTGCCAGTTATTCCTGGATGGAGATTGGATGCAATGGACACAAGCTGAGCAAGGTTGGAAGTGTTTTTGCTATTTTTGTTTCTTACCTTTTTGTCTGAAAGTTCTGGGACTAAGTTTGTTTGCATGCTGAATTGTTTGAGCTTCCCGGAACTAGCCTCTGAAGCACTCAAGAACCTGAAACTGTTGCCTTCCAAACTAGGCAGCGTTTGTGTTCTTCCCTCTCAGCTCAGCTGGAGGCTAATTAGTTGGAGATAAGATGCTGAAGGAATGTAAGACACAGAGGAGCTCCATGTGAATGAGTTCCCTATCTGCAGGTATTCTGTGGGAGAGCTTCAAAGTTAGCAGTTTTCCTTTTTGGCTTTGTAAAACTTTATTTTTCATACTACAAGAGTTTTGTTTGCTCCTCTCTCCTGCTCTTTCCTGGTGAGGGAATATTGCTGGGACTATCCTAATCTCAAAGGGCTGGTGAAGAGGACTGAGGTAGAAAGACTAAAGTCCAGCCAAAGTCTTGTATGATTTTGTGTTTTAAATTGGAGCCAGGCTGTTATTTGTGATGCCTGTGTGGCCAGGTTGGCCCAGAGCTCTATATTTTGGTTCTTATACAAAATGTATTGAAAAGTACTGCAAACTGCTAATAATACCAGGCAGTTTAACCAGAGGTCAAAAATAAAAGTACACCTTTACTTTTGGACATTCCTGGGTGTGTGTGTTTTCCCTTGCCTGTCTTCAGTGTGAACATTGGACCTTATTGTTTTCACCCTAGGCGGTTGTCTAGATAGCCTGAAGGATTCCCTGGTTGAAGGGAACGCGGTGGGAGCAGTTACGGTTGCGGGGAACCCAGCTCGCTGCAGTGATTAGGAGCCTGTGGGTTGCGACAAGTCACAGAGAATAAGGGCTTCTGGGAGTAGTATGCTAAGAGGTATATTACCCTGAAAAGCCAGTACACGGTAACTCCTTTTTTTTTTTTTTTTTTTTTTTACAAAACTAAGCTAACTAGATCTCCTGTAGTTACTTTGTATTTCTTAATATAGAAACCATTTAATATTTGGAATCATTTTTAAGCCTGTAGCAAAATGTAACACATAGTCCCCCCCCCCCCCCAATAATCAGCTGGCAACGGTCAATATATATATATTTTTTTAATGCTGATTATTGCTAGCTAAATTAGCCCTGCATATTCAATGCCAGACCATGTGTGGGCACCAGCACTGAATAATTCCAGGGCTAATTTGGGTAGCCTTGGCCACCAGGGGTCCTGGATGCTATTCAGCCAGGGCAGGCATAAGAAAATTATGTGGATCCCGGCTGAATATCCTCGAAGATGCCGTGTAGCAAAACAGGATACTGCTGTCGGGAGTTTGGCAGGATACAGTTTTCTGGGCGACAAGATTGAAGCATATTTCTGCAGTTTATATTTCTACAGCTAAGTGAGCTACATCTAAATAGACTTCAGTTATATACATTTTTGCTGCACCGTTTTGTGATTGAACTGTATTGCTGATTCTTGTGGTCGGAGAGGTGGTCTGTGAAACAATATTGCAAGCTTATGCTTTATTATTCTGAGTTTCTTTTAGCATATGTGGAGTTTTTTTCTGACAAAACAGCTGGCTTACAACCACTGTAAAAAATGATAGAAAAATATTACTGGTATGTGGTCAATCATTAATCGGGATTATAAACATAGCCTCAAAAACTCAAGGAGCACTGCACTGAACCAACACAAGGTTGCTACAGCAGTGCTCTTATGGAGTCCAGCAATATTATCATTGGACAAATTAGACTAAAAAAAACCCAGCAGAAAAACTGAAATCTCAAACAAAGATGAAAATTCCTTAGCTCAGAAAAAAACCCAGTCATACCAAAAATGATAGGCACTCCCCAAAACAGTAATATATACAAATCTTGTTCTGGTCTCAAGTAAATCAAGAATGCTGAGAAACAGTTACTTAGCTGATAGCTGACACTTAAACCCCCCCCCCCCCCCCCAAAAAAAAAAAAAATAAAACAGTCACTTATCTGTAAGTTGACTCTCTTCTGGCTAGATCTAGGGCTCCAACAAAACTCCCCTCTAGGCATCAGTCAGCAACCGTCAGGAGAACATAAAACAGATCAGACAGCACTTACAAAAATGGCATTTATTAAAAGGGACATGTGTAATTTAGGGAGCAAATAGATAATAGGAATCACAGGATGTTTTACTTCAAATAACTCTGCTTCCTTAGGTGTTAAGAACTGGCCTTCCTTCCCTATGTCTATTAATGCTTTAATTTATAACTGAAGAACCGGTGTAGGATCTTTCCTAAGGTTTTGTAAAAGGAAGTGTCATTGGTCTGTTTTAAAATTTCTCTGACACATGCATCTCTACTATGGCCCCACCTTTATCTGTTTGTAATGTGTTAATTGCTATCCTTTCCTCTTTGGATAGGGTTACCATATAGCTCCAGAAAAAGGAGCAGGATACCCAAAATATACCGGGAATAATAATTTATGAACCCTAGTGTGTTGAACTATAAACAGCTGCCACATATAATACACCAGGTATTTATAAAGCTACACCATCTTCAAGGTCACTTATTTGTGCTCAGAGAACCACTGTAGATAGAGACCGTACGGTGAGCAAGATTAACCCACCACCTAAACGGTTTGTTTCTCAATTACTGCACAAGTGCTCCTTTTGGGCGTTCAAATCTGGGCGTCTTATCACAGGCAATGCTTTAAAGCTTTATTAAAATAACAAACTTAGCTTTGGTGAAGACTCAATGAGACGTTACGCTATATGTCTGGGGTCCTGACACATTTCGCTAACTGCTGCTTCAGAGAACCCTGACCGTCACAGGCATTTTAGCTCTTGCCCACACCCTCTCTGATTCTATTCATTCTCATATACTATCAAATCTAAAATGCCTGTAACGGGTAGGGTTCTCTGAAGCAGCGGTTAGCGAAACGCTTCAGGACCCCAGACATATAGCATAACGTCTCATTGAGTCTTCGCCAAAGCTAAGTTTGTTAATTTATTAAAGCTTTAAAGCATTGCATGTGATAAGAAGACCAGATTTGAACGCCCAAAAGGAGCACTTGTGCAGTGATTGAGAAACAAGCCGTTTAGGTAGTGGGTCAATCTTGCTCACCATACGGTCTCTATCAACAGCGGTTCTCTGAGCACAAATAAGTGACCTTTGAAGATGGTGTAGCTTTATAAATACCTGGTGTATTATCTGTGGCATCCAGAAAAAGGAGGACGGATTGAGACATCCGGATTTTACTTCCATTGCTTTCAATGGAAGTAATTCCCGGATGACTCAATCTGTCCTCCTTTTTCTGGAGCCATATGGTAACCCTATATTTGGATTATATTAAAATAAACTTTTTTATGTTTCTCTAGCTTCTCAATACCTCTCAAGATCAATGTTTCATAAGTTTTTATTAACGTGTTTGTTACCAGGCGGGTGCCTTTTACTTTCCTTTCTACAGACAGACATGTCCCCTTGCAATTATATGCTCTGGCACATAGGTACCATTTTATAAAATGGTGGTTCATGCACATAATCAAAAAATAATTGGCTCCCCTGATACACATAAGTGGTTCTCCAATAGGCAATCCACCTTGAGTATTGTGTTATGTTCTGGTCGCCATATCTCAAAAAAGATATAGTGGAATTAGAAAAGGTTCAAAGAAAAGCAACCAAGATTATAAAGAAGATAGAATTCCTCTCGTATGAGGAAAGGTTAAAGAGGTTAGGGCTCTTTAGCTTGGAAAAGAGATGACCGAGAGAAGATATGATTGAAATCTGCAAAATCCTGAGTGGTGTAGACTGGGTACAAAAGAATTTATTTTTTTACTCCATCAAAAATTACACAGATTAGGAGACACTCAATGAAGTTAGAGGATAGTTAGGCTCTAGAACTCGTTGCCAGAGGATGTGGTAAGAGCAGCTAACATAGTTGGGTTTAAAAAAAGGTTTGGACAAGTTCATGGAGGAAAAGCCCATAGTCTGCCATTGAGACAGACATGGAGGAATCCACTGCTTGCCCTGGAATCGGTAATATAGATACTATTTAGGTTTCTTCCAGGTACTCGTGACCTGGATTGGCCACTGTGGAAACGGGATACTGGGCTAGATGGACCACTGGTCTGACCCAGTATGAAAAAAAATAAAATATAAATAAATAACATTTTCCGAAGCTAATCACAATTACTGATTCATCAAATACATACACAGCACTTTATTCTCCATTTTGAACCCAAAAGTATTTATTCTAATCCCAGGTTGAAGTAACACTACACTGAAGGACTGCCAGCAATATTAATGCCAATGAGTACAGTTTAGACATCTGTCTAATTTACTCTGGAATCAATCCACATGGTTGGCAATTCAGGAACTTGGCCAATAATTAAGTTCTCAAGTATATGCATTATCTTTGAATGCTTCCCCTCAGGAAACTCAAAAGAATGTTGCAAAGAAAATTCTATTCTAAAAGACAGCAGAGGGGAAATAAGACAAGTATCTCAGCTATTCAGAACTTAAACACAACATTAATTAAAAACACCAATTTGAGAGCTAAGATGGAGGCCTTGGTAAATGAAGCTAAAACTTCAGATTTGTGATTTAATAATTTTTTGGCAAGAGTTAGCCCAGGTGGAACTGGGTCTTTTTTCCTTTAATATCCTTTCTCTACCTTTCATCACACTGGAGAGAAGCTTCAGTCCTGCACATCTGAAACAATTTCTTCTATTACAAAAAAAATATATCATCTGCCAAATAGCACTGACCTATACTACTGTCTATTGCACTGCAACAGACGCCTTTGTTTTAAAATGCCATAATAGCTGCCTAATGTGGGATCGAGTCGGATCTGGGCATGACAAGAGTGGGAAGAGGTATGAATGGCTGTGGCAGACAGAGCATGGGGTCTTTACCATGCAGTAGTTGTTCCAACTGCCAATAATGCAACTGAATTTATAGCCATCTCAAGAGGCATAAGAAAGTATAGCCAAACTACAAGTTGTCCGGTAGTATGCACTCGTGACGCTCCGGCTGCTCTCCTCCTGCCCTCTCCCGCTGCCCTCTTCAGGCTCTCCCGTGAAAAACTGTATTCGCGGGTTTTTGAGATTCGCAGGGGTTCCTGGAATAGAACCCCGCGAATCTCAGGGGAGCACTGTTTTGTTCATGGTTTTTACTTGCTAGGGAAAGACATGATAGATAAGGGCTCACCCGGATTAAAGAACATGTAAGAAAGTTTTGTAAGTGATATAAAAAAAAGTGGATGTAAGAAGGATACAAAACCAGATAAACAAATATGGGAATAAATTATGGTTGTGATTTTTGCTGAAGTTACAGAGAGAAACAGGAAAAGAATTAAAATGTATTAGGAATCCATTTTGGTATTACAGCAGACAGATTCTTTGTCCTGCTGTGTAGGATAGAGAAACAAAACCCAGGCCTAGCTTCCTGCTCTTAAATCCAGTTTCAGAGTCTAGGAGAAATACTCAGGGGACTTGCTGGCAGACTTGAGTTGGCTTCTGACCTTGTTGCTATAGAGATGTACCTTTTTTCTTACTTTGGGCTGTTTGAGTCACATTCCAGTGAGAGGCCCATTTTTTGAGGATAAGGTCACATATGCAGTAATCTTATATAATAATATTACTAATATATCAGATTTATTACTAATTTATTACTAATATATCAGATTTATTACTAATATATCAGATAATATTACTAATTTATCAGATTACTAATATATATATATATATTAGTAATATATAATCTGATATATTATATATATATTATATATTATATATATATATTATATATATATATATTAGTAATATATAATCTGATATATTTATTACTAATATATCAGATTTATTACTAATATATCAGATAATATTACTAATTTATCAGATTACTAATATATATATATTAGTAATCTGATAAATGTCAATTCTTAAATATATAAGGTCTTGATTAAAACATATCTACCTCAAACTGTATTAGGTGGCTTAAACAAAAAAGTTAGACTTTTTTTTTCAGAGCTGTTCAGCCCCTCCCCTTCTCAATATTGAGACAGAGCTGCAGGATGCTAAAAGATAAGTAGTTTGAATTTGAAGAGGTAGTGATCATAAGGGGAATTGTTTCAGTCTCTTCACATGAATATTCTTTGTAAGTATATCTTAGCATTAGAACTGTTTTTCTGTCCTTTCCTTTTTTATTATTGATTTAAATTTCAGTATTGGAATGTAAATTCAGTAATGTCTTTGTTAAAGTGATAACCACACCCCAATGTATAGAGTGCCTTATATGGAAGGAAAAAAAATTTTAACCAATTATTTGAATGTAGAAATTATGATGTCATATTTAGGTATATAGGCAAAGGAGGTATGAGACCGCTTTTCAGAAAGATGTAGTTACACTTCTGACTTAGGTGTGTCTCCATTGTAACAATATAATCATATGTATGAGCCTGCTTAATATAAGATTATTCTGTCATTAAATGACTTTTAATAAATATTTTGATTGGCAATATCACATTTGTGCAATTATTAAAAATTTGAGACACCAGTTTAAACAGGATGGTAAAGATTCTTGTTTAGGGGAAGGCGAGGGTACTGGAGGGTGCAGTTTCAGTGTCAGGATGCAGGATTTGGAGTTGGTGGATGGGGTCTTATATCTGGGGTGGTTCAAGCCTTGATTAGGAGGGGATCAGGTCTTGACCAGGGGAGGGTTGGATTTGTTAGGGAGATTCAACATTGGGGAATGAACTATGACACCAAGTTGATTTGGGAATGGGTGGTACAGCTAGCTGTACATCCTTTTAACATATGGCTTCCTCATTACATGGCTGGGCCAATAACATGAATAAGCTTCGCTCTCAGCCCAGGTATGAAAAGTGATGGTCATGTGTTAACTTTGTGTCCAGTGCTCTAAAAGCAGCGTAGGAGCAGGGTGCACCCTTGCATTTACTACACAGGCTTTGCAGCTACCATACATTACTTTTTGTAGTAAATGTGTAGTATCTGCAAAGCTTACCACACTTGGTAATAGACCCCTCAAATGCACTAATGAATGCAAGTTCTTAGAGGACAACCTAAACTACCAAACTTGAAAATGTGTAAGATTGTTTAGCCAGTCCTTGCAGATTTAACAATATTGGACTACATAGGGGTCCTTTTTCTAAAATGTGTTAATCTGGGCCTAACGCATTATAATGTGGGACTTTACCATGTGCTACGCCAAGATTTAAGGTGGCACCTTTTTTTAGGACTTTTTCATTCTTTTTTTTTTCTTTTAATCAAGTCATGCATTAATGTTCCCATTTAACATGCGGTACCTTCAGAAAGTTAATGCAGGAGTACTTAGCACCTCCTATTTAGGGGATGCTCAGTGCTCCTGTGTTAAGCACTTACCCCCACATTCTATAAAGTCTACCTAAAGTTAGGCATCTACATAGAAACATTACAGCAGATAAAGGCCAAATGATCCATCCACTCTGCCCATCCACAGCATCCACTATTTTTCTCCTTTCCCTAATGGATTCCACATGCCTGTCCCATGCTTTCTTGAATTCAGACAGTCTTTGTCCCCACCACCTCTACAGGAAAGTATTCCACACTTTTACTGTAACACCCCCCCCCCCCCCCAGGTGAATCCTGTCTTACCTTTACCTCAGTTACAGTATGTAGTCGTCTTCTTGGCCGATACCTCAGACAGCATTCGCCTCTGAAAGATGTTGCAAATAAAAATAGGGAAGGGTAAAGGGAAAAACAGCAAGCTATTCCTGCAGTACAGGTGAGAATTAAAATGTTATTATTATTATCTGAAGTAAATTATCACAAATAACCAGTAAGGGCACATTAGATTCTAGAATTTTCTTTTTCAGCAACCCTCACCAGATCCGGTTCATAGAACTAATTACAAATTCATCAGATAAGTATTATAATAGCACTTACATTAATAATTCTATTCTTACTTCTTCTCATTTAAACTCTATTAAAGGACTGATTCTTTGTGCTCCCTTTTCTCATTGAAGGTGTAACAGACCAAGTGAACATAAAGTACAGCTGATTGGATAAGCCCGCTGATTGCTCAGGCGTATTTGTATCCTGTATTTAGGAAATTATCAAAAGCTCATCTGTTTGATAACCAAGAATGTTGATCTTCAAGCTTCTTAATGATTTTATCATGCTGTGTTTGTAAATTTTTTTTTATTTTTACAATTAGGTTGTATTTTTAATTGAGATATTAATACCAGCATGTTTAAGTTGTATTTTAATCATGATGTATAATTCTGCCCATAGAAATGTGTATACAATTGTATTTATCTACTGTTGTGAACCACCTAGAACTAATGGCAGGGCAGTATACAAGAAATAAAATTATTATGTTTTCTTTTTCTCGCTCCTCACTCCTCCAAGTCTCAGCCTTTTCAGTAGTGTCCAGAATTCTTTACCTCACGGGTCTCTCTTGGTTCTTCAATCTTCTTCTTTCTTTAATGTTGGAGCTCAAATCTTCTTCAGTGTTCTTCTATCACTGATTCCTGCTCCCTAACTCAAAGGATAAAAACTTAACTCACTAAATCCCAATTCCCTACCTACCTAAATAAAAGAATAGATAATTAAAGTCCTCCCACAAAGATACTTTAGTGTGAAATAGGAAATATATTTATCAGGAGACATATCTTATAAAAACTGTAGACAGGGATAAGAGCAATACCCTTAGGGCTAGATTCACTAAGCTTATCGATCGTATACCAATCGGTTTGCAATCCCTTTGTGACACCGACCCGATTCACTAACCTCTTGGCCAATCCGATTCCAATCTGCGCATGCAAATTAGGCGACACAGCATACAAAGTAAGAAGGACATGATTCACTAAACTTTCAGGAACCTTGACTGGGCTAGCCGATCAAAAGATATGCAACTGGCTCTCAACCTTTCCTGCTCTCTGCCGACTTCTCCTGCCTTTCCGCTCCGCCTTCTCCTGCTTTGCCGCCCCGACTTCTCCTCTTGCCGCCCTGCTATCTTCCCTGACTCGCCGCCTTGTGTCCCAAATCTCATCTTGCCGCCCTGACTCTCCTACCCTTCCCCCGCAGTGCGAGCCCGTGGGTTTAAAGCGGATTGAAACCATGGGCTTGCGAAGTATTAAAGTAAGAAAAAAAAAGCAGTTCACAGATCATCTACAGACAAAGAAGATGGTCTGCACATGCTTCAGGATCGCTAACTAGTGAATCGTGTGTTCGATGGGGGGCATTCCTCCGATCTCCCCCATTTGCATGCTGGCCCTTTGTGAATTTGTCGGCCTGCCGCAGATCAGCCACAGATCAGGCAGGTTAGTAAATCTAGCCCTTAGTCACCCAACTCAGAGCTCAAAGCCAAAGCTGGGCAGAGCGTTTAATTACCACATACAGTGTCTTCTTATTACTTTTCCCTTGAACTAAAGGACTCAAGGATTTCAACAAAGGCCAGAAAAGCTAAAACATTAAACCTGACTTTCCCATCTATTTTTTTTATATCACCTTTCAAATTAAGTTACTCATAAAAGATATTAGCCTTTTGTCTCTCCCTGTGACAGGAATTTCAAACCTCTCAGCTTCAAGGAAACTGTCACAGTCATAAGTAACATAATCTTACTGGCTGCCACTTATTCAAATTAATTATTTGATTAATCAAATTCAATTCAGTGTACTGACAGCCCAATTAACTTAGTAGTAAGACAAAAGTTCTGAAACTTCAGGTTTCAATAGTATGCCAATCATTTTCACTCTCAGTCACACAAACTCGAAGCCAAAATTCCACGACCTTCACAAATTACTAACACAGTCATTGCTCACATACATACATACATACACACACACTGACAAGAACCCAAACCTGTCTAAATTACACATTTAAATAACACTAACAGCTGCTGCCACACAGCTCCAGTCCTTCACACACTAAGAAACCCACCCAACCAACAAACTCGGGGTGGAAAATATTTTTCATTTTTAATTTGAGTGCAATTTTTGAATATGAAGATGGGGGGGGGGTGATATGAGTATTTGTCATAGATTACAATTTTGATTGAATTTAGGTGCTATTATAGTATAATATGTTGAACCTATTTTTGGCTTCAAAATGGATATTTTTTTTAAAGGAACTCAGCAATTTAGAGCTACATTACTTTAGTGATTTCTATTCCACCATTACCTTGCAGTTCAAGGCGGATTACATAAGAGTTGTCAGGAGGTTTGTCGAGAATTTAAGGTGATACATGTTGGGTAATTAGAAACATTTTTGATTTGATAGGGGTAGAATGTGTGGTAATTGGAGTTTGGGAAGGAACTGATCATGTTAAATATGTTATATATTTTTTGAAGAGTAGGGTTTTAGTTTCTTTTTTGAAGGTTTTGTAGTCTGTGGTCGAAGACAGTAGATTGGTGACTTGTCTGTCTAGTTTTGCTGCTTTGGTGGCCATTAGGTTGTCAATATAGTTTTCTTCATTTGACGTTTTTGGTTGGTGGGTGTGTGAATAGTGAGTGGGCTTTCTCCATTAATAGCTTTGAATAGTAGGTAGTAGAATTTGAAGTGTACTCTTGCTTGTATTGGGAGCCAGTGTGAGTCATGGTATGCTTCTGTGATGTGAACTCCTTAAAAAAAAATTAAAAGAAAATACCCACAAAGATAAAGATAAAAAAAACTTGTTTCCCTACCTGACAGAACTTTTCTTCTGTCTTTTCTTTTTCACTTTTTTTCCACTGGGTCCCGACACTCTCCACGTGTCACCAGCTTCTATTGCACAGCTCTGCCCATGGACCAACAGCCTCACACGCTTATCACCCTTCCTCAGTGTGCATATGCCCTTTAAAATTCATGTCCCCAAAAATGTGGGGTCTGAGTTTTTGGGGAGATCTCTGAAGGTTCCCTACACTTATGTATTTAATTTTCATTACTATTGTCCTAGGAGAGCTCAGAATGGTTTACATGAATTTATTCAGGTACTTGAGCATTTTTCCCTGCCTCTCCTGGTGGCCCACAATCTATGTAATGTACCTGGGGCAATATAGAGTTTAGGTGACTTGTCAATGAAAACACAGAAGATGGTGTGTGTGATTATTTAGGGACAATCATCAAGCATAAAGTAAATCCCACTATAGGCTATTTAAATGGGATCGTGGAGAAAATGGTCTCAGAAACCACTCAGATATGGATATTTTCATCTTAATACCAACGGCCTCTTTTACAAAACTGTGCTAGCAGCTGCGCTGCACTAACGTCCCCGAAGCCCATAGAGATTTAAAGGGCTTCGGGGCTGTTGCCGCGGAGCAGTCGCTAGTGTGGCTTTGTAAAAGAGGCCGCAAGTCTGTTTAAGATTTCCATCTCTGACCAGATTACCTCCACCTCCTTATTTGTGTAAAACAAATTATACTGTATTGAAAGTTAATTCTTTTTTAACAGCAAAACATTACTTATCTTAAATTGTTCAGAGTACTGATAAGCCCGACGGGAACCCATTTCACCGCTAAACACAGCTTTTTCGAGGATTCTCAGGACACTCTGCCAAAATATAAAACACAAAACAAAAAATTAATAATCTCACTCAATACACCCTAAAACTGTGTTCTCACTTCCATCTAAATTACAAAATCTTTAATACATAATTTGTATTAAAACCTCTACAAATATTTATAGAAAAAAAATCATCTAATCAGAAAGGGGTTTAATCTTAATATTCAAATACATGCAGGATTAAAACATTCATTTCACTCACAACATATTTACATTAAGTCATCACAAAGCAAAGAATCTCTATATCCAGCTATTAAATTGTTCAATTATATTTACAGGGCTCTCAGAAAGCAGTCACATGAGAATTGTTCACAAACATGCAAACCGGCTGCGAGATTAGCATTACAAAATCCTTATGCTCTTCCTCTTAATCATTCGCAGCCATACCAAACAATTTTACCTGACAAGTCACTCAACATACAAAATTGAATTTCAGCACTGTACTTACTTATTTTAGGGCTCCTTTTACGAAGGTGCGCTAGTGTTTTTAATGCACGCACCAGATTAGTGCGTGCTAGCTGAAAAACTACCGCCTGCTCAAAAGGAGGCGGTAGCAGCTAGCGTGTGCGGCATCATAGCGTGCACTATTCCGCACGTTAAGGCCCCAACGCACCTTCGTAAAAGGAGCCCTTAGTCTCCCACCTAATTTAGGGCTGTTCAATTTTTGCTGCCACTATCAACTTGTGACGCAGTTCAATTTAAACTTCACCTCGCGTGCGCATTTCAATCAATATAAGCGCATGCATAGGTCATCTACTACTAGCGCTTTTGTAAACATTTCTAATATAAAAAAAGTGTGACATCGCTACATCTTTGCTACATTATTGCCATTCACCCCTCATTTTAACTAGGACAAATATACTTTTATTTCATCCTTGTAGAAAGTTTACGCATGCATAATAATTTCATCAGTCACGTAAAATTTAAAAGTGCCAAATTGCATTCCCAATAATACAAATACATCCAATAATAGAAATACTACAAGTCATATCATTCCACACACCCAAAGATTAAAACTCACTACTCTTAAGACCTCACTCATCTTAAAAAAGTGTGTGCATGCGTGATGAAACAAACCATCACGCTAGATTCAAAAGGCGCACAAGTGCGAAGGTGTACTTAATCACACTAAATCCCAGAGAACAATAAAGTGCCTACGTATCTAAAATATCAAAATGCATGCATATTGCCTCAAACCATAATATTACCACTTATTCTGAACACTAATACTAATTACCAAAAAAGTTCCCAAAATAATATATACAGTGCTTCCCCACAAATTTGCGGTCCGCAATTCACAGTCCCGGTCATTCGTGGTATTTTCCGACCTTGAATGACCGGGCAGGAGAGGGCAGCCGGAGCACCAGTGAATGAAGAAAATCACTTGTGGTATGCTCCAACCACCTCTTCCTGTACTAAAGTCAGGCCTCACCAATCAGGAGCTGCTTTGACACGCAGCTCCTGATTGGTGAGATCTGACTTTAGTACAGGAAGAGGCAGTCAGAGCATACTGCGAGTGATTTCCTTCACTCGCCGGCACTCCGGCTGCCCTCTCCTGTCTCCCCTGCTAAAAAACGTATTTGCAGTTTTTCAATATTCGCGGGAGGTTCCTGGAATGGAACCCCCACAAATATTGGGGGAGTACTGTACAGTATATTTCATCACGCCAGATTCAAAGAAACATAAACATACAAAAACCTATCTCAATCTTATAAATAATGCTCAAGTTCATAAATCCAAAAACCAAATCCTTAAATTCATGCTTGACACTCCTACATTTTCCAAATAACTAAAAACAACTAAAAAATGAATTAATTACATCATGAGGACCCATTCAAATACATGCTCCCTAATTTTATCAAAAAAACTAATCAATCCATCTTGGCAAACAATTCTTAACAATAGAATAGCAATAGAAGAAAAGCAGAAACAAGTCCAAATATCCCAAAAATCTGAAACATTAAAAATTAGCAATCAACTCTTCCTGTAATACTGTATTGAAAATGAAAACAGTTTTGGAAAAAGGTTTCCAGTCAAAGGCATTTAATCCAATGGGTTCAACAGATTGCAGCATGAAAGTCCATTTGGTTTCTCTCTGTAAAAGTTTTCTCTTTGGGCTCCTTTTATTAAGGTAAGATAGCGTTTTTAGCGTGCGCTACAATGCCACGCACGGTAACACTGCGCTACACGGAAAATACTAATACAAGCTCTATGGAGGCGTTAGCTTCTAGCGTGCGCAGCATTGTAAAAGGAGCCCTTTCTGTCTCCGCCTGTACTGTTAAATTTCACTTGTTCGATAGCTAGACATTTGAGATCTTCCAAAGAATGCTGATGGATCAGGCAGTGCCCTACTAAAAGGTTCCGATTTTACTTGTAGGGCTCCTTTTACTAAGATGCGCTAGTGGTTTTAGTGCACGCTTAGCACACGCTACAATGCCACGTGCACTAAATGCTAACGTTAGTATTTTTCATTTAGCACGGGGTTTGTGCACGCTAAACGCTAGCGCACCTTAGTAAAAGGAGCCCCACATGTTCGATTTATGTTCTATCATCCTTTTTAAATGCTTTTGTTGCCATGCCAACATATAATTTATTGCATGAGCAAAAAAATCACATATACAATATATTCAGAATTGCAATTCAAAAAGTGGTTGATCCTATATTTTCTCTGATCAACAGGATTCATAAATTCTTGGGTCTGTTGACAAACGGCACAAATGCTGCAACTGCCACATTTAAAGAAACCTTTAACTGAGTCAATTCTATTTTTAGGTGGATTCTCCCCATCATTTAAAATTTCTTTAAGATTTTGCTCCCTCGAAAAAGCAATCCTTAGGGTGGAATTTGTAAAAGCCGGATGTAGCGTGATGATATTCTAGTATTTTTTTCAAAGTATTCACCGTAACATTGCTTTGACTATTATATTTTAATATACAGGTAGTAATATTATCACCCTGTGGTTCTTGTTGCTTATCCAATAAAAGCCACTCTCTGTTGCTATATCTAGCTCATTTAAATGCCTTATTAATAACTGTCTGAGGGTAACCCCTACTCAATAGTTTACCCTCTAAAATTTTACCTTGCTTTTGAAATGTTTTCATATTGGAACAATTCCTTCTCAGTCTAATAACTTGTGAATACGGGAGACTATCTTTTAGGGCTCCTTTTACGAAGGTGCACTAGGATTTTTAGCGCACGCACAAAATTACCACGCGCTAAACTGCACGCTATGCTTTTAGAATAATGCTAGCTCAATGCAGTGGCCTGTTTTCATGTTCTAACCATGCATAAAGGGCTGGAGCTTGTCCATTCTTGCAACACCTCCTAGGAAGTTAGATAAGTCCTTTTGCTCCATTGCTTAAAGCATGACAAGATATCGAGGGGAAAAAACCCCTTTTAAACAAAAATGGACAGTTTTCTTCTTTTTGTCCATTTGAAAGATATTGTAATCATGCATGTGGACTAGGTACTACCAACAATTTTTTTCAAACTGTGGCATTCTTGAAGGATAATAACTATGAAGGATAACGGGATAGGTTTAGGGGTGCAAAAGTTCTTTAAGTTACAGTAATCTCAAACCACAGCAAAGGTGGCTTTTTTAATTTTTTTATTTTGTATTGTTGGTGGGTGGCTGATGATGGCATCATGAATCTGAGACCTATACCATTTCCTTACCACTTTTCTCAGGTGGCATCTACATGCTTGTGTTAGGAAGGTATACAGTAGGTTTCATAGGGAAAATGAGTGAGAATTATCAGGATTTTTTTTTTTTAAAGAGCAAAGAAAGGGTTCAGGTACAGAGGGACTAGGCATGGAGTGAGTTTGTATGCCAGAGAAAAGTGACAGTTCACATAGTTGCAGATGTATAGTTCTACATCTATTTCTTTAGCTGAGACAAGGATAAATGTTTGTCACAATCTCAGTTAAGTGGAGATTTTATTGATGATCTTTGTTTTAAGGCCCCTGAAGTAGACTTGCAAGAGCCGAAACACGAACCATGTCAGGTCTTGGTGACATATACCAATAAAGACTTTTTAAAATCAATCCATATCTCTATCTGGAGAGTTTCTTCAAACCTACCCAGGGCTGGACACAATAGGCTCATCCCTACTTTCTTTTTGTTTTGCTCTCAGAGAAAAGTGAGATTCTATAATGAGCATCTTGATAGAAAACAAGGTGAAAAGAACATTGCTAATTTTCGAGTCATTTCATCCTCTGGGTGCTTTGAGGTCAATGCTGATTCTATTGTTTTGCTTTTCTCCCAGCAACCTAGACCTTCTTGCTAAATTTGCTATTTTACCCCTTAAGAACATAAGAACAAAAGAATAGCTTTACTGGGTCAGACCAATGGTCCATCAAGCCCAGTAGCCCGTTCTCATGGTGGCCAATCCAGATCACTAATACCTGGCCAAAACCCAAAGAGTAGCAATATTCCACGCTACTGATCCAGGGCAAGCAGTGACTTCCCCCATGTCTCAATAACAGACTAAGGACTTTTCCTCCAGGAATTTTGTCCAAACCTTTCTTAAAACCAGGTATCCGCTTTTACCACAACCTCTGCCAACGCGTTCCAGAGCTTAATTATTCTCTGAGTGAAAAAATATTTCCTCCTATTGGTTTTAAAAGTGTTTCCCTGTAGTTTCATCGAGTGTCCCCCAATCTTTATAATTTTTTGACAGAGTGAAAAATCAATCCACTTGTACCCATTCTATTCCACTCAGGATTTTGTAGACTACCAATTCTATTTCTAATTTATACTCCTAGTGCTTTAGAATATTTCTACCAATGTTGGTGATGCTTTACCCCTTTCCCAGTGCCAATTCTGGTGCAGCTTGTCCTCTCTCCCTGTACCTTGGGTTTGCAACCCTTTGATTTTTGAGCCACTTTGCCCTTACAGTCTTTATACCACTGTTGGTTCCCTTTGCTTCTCTTTTGGTTCTGTGGGGTTTTGAGCCATTGTTGATATCTTGAAGTGCTGTCGCCTCACTACAGATGCCTGTACGTTTGTGCATGGACAATAGTTTACTTGCATGGGGGTTCCAATGTTGGGAAAGAAGCTGCCCTCTTTTTGAAATAGTGCACCCTGGCCTCTTTCCATATAGTGCATACTCTTTCCAAAGAGTACACACTATTTTTGGCAAAATGCAAAACATAAAAGGCCAGATTCAGTACATGGTGCCAAAAGTTAAACACTGGTAAAAATTTGTGCACAGTGCTTTCCTATAAATGGTGCTTTGTGTTTTTTAAAGAACAGTGCTTAGCATAAGGGGTCTGGTCATTTAAATTGCTTTGAATATGTACCTCATAGTCTGTATTCCTATTTATTGAGGAAAACAATTTTTTCATCACTTGGTAAGGATTTTTTTTAATTCATCATCATTATTATTATTTATGCCAATCCCATCTATTCTTCAAACCACTAAGGCTCAATACACTGAGGCTGGAATTGCTATTTGGAAAGCCCAGCAAATAATGCTGGAACGGGGGCTGGATGATAGCAACGTGTTGTCAGTTTAAAAGATTAAAACATCTGTGATTCTCATTTATAATTAATATCGTTTTCCGTCCAAAATGACAAATCAGATTAACACAGTATTCTTTATGTTGTTTGGCACATCATTTCTATCATAATCCAGGTTTCATTTTTGCTTATAACTCCGTGGGTTACTAAAGAATTCTTAAGAAACTTGTTATCAGGCACCAGAAGCATTAAAAACAAAAATGATGTAAGAAAGCGTGGGAAGCTTTACTGCATACGAACATAAGAATAGACTTATTGGGTCAGATTAATGGTCAATGTAGCCCAGTATCCCATCTTCACCATGGCCAATCCAGATCCCTAGTACCTGTTAAAACCCCAAATAGTAGCAACATTCCATGCTACCGATCCCAGGGCAAACAGAGGCTTCCCCCAATGTCTGTCTCTATAGCAGACTATGTGCTTCTTCTCCAGGAACTTGGCCAAACCTTTTAAAAAAAACCAGCTAAATTAACCTCTCTTACCACATTCTCTGACAATGAGTTCCATTACATAGGTTTGGAGCACAATTTTCTGTGCAGTTATGACTGGGCTATGTACCAAGATGTTTTTGAAATATTTAGTTTTACTTTGTTGTTGACAGCCTTTTGTATCTTTGGTATTTCTGTTCCCTGTTGACTCCTTAATAAAGATGATTTAAAAAAAAAAAGAATTCTGGATTCTAGGATGCATAGGGAGAGGTATGGTCAGTAGGAAAAAGGAAGTATTGATACCTGTGCATAAGACACAGGTGAGACCTCATTTAGAATATTGTGTACAATTCTGGAGACCGCACCTTCAAAAAGATATAAAAAGGATGGAGTCAGTCCAGAGGAAAGCTGCTAAAATGATTGGTGGTGTTCAACATAAGGCGTATAGGGAAAGACTTAATGATCTTAATATGTATACTTTGGAGGAAAGGCCAGAGAGGGGAGATATGATAGAGACGTTTAAATAAGTGGCATAAATGTGCATGGAGCAAATCTCTTTCATTTGAAAGGAAGTTCCTGAATGAGAGGGGCATAGGATGAAGTTAAGAGATGATAGGCTCAGGAGTAATCTAAGAAAATACTTCTTTGCAGAAAGAGTGGTAGATGCATGGAACAATCTCCCTCTGGAGGTAGTGGAGACAAAGGCTGTGTCTGAATTCAAGAAAGTATGAGACAGGCACCTGGGATCTCTTAGGGATAAGGTTACCATATGACTCCAGAAAAAGAAGGACAGATTGAGATATCCAGGTTTTACTTCCATTGCTCTCAATGGAAGTAAAACCCAAATGTCTTTTTTTTTTTAACTTCTTTATTCATTTTAAAGCCATGATTAAATGCAGGATATAATACAATCATGACTCTATAAAAGCACTTAAATACATTTACAATTATAATTTATGACAAATAGAAATATTACCCCCCTCCCCCAATTATATTCATAAACACATTCAAATTGAGAAATTGAAAAATACATTCCAACCCGCCCTCCCACCCACCCACCCTTGACGTGTATGACCAAAGGGCATAATCACTAATCACTCTTTGCAAAATTTTGTCAATGGCTCCCAAATCTTCAGAAACTTCTTATAATGTCCCTTTTGTATAGCTATACTTTGTTCCATCTTAAAAATATGGCACAGACTCCCACCATAAGGTATAGTTCAGTCTATCCCAGTTTTTCCAATTCCTTAAAATAAGCTGAATGGCAACCCCTGTCAATCTTTATTCATTCTCCATACTTCCTTTGCATTCAGGGGAAGTAAAACCTGGATATCTCAATCTGTCCTTTTTTTTTCTGGAGCCATATGGTAACCCTACGTAGGTAGAGGAGGTAATAGTTAATGCCATGGATGGGCAGACTGGATGGGTCATTTGGCCTTTATCTGCCATCATGTTTCTATGTTTCACTTTAGGTTTAGGCCCACCCAAAATTGGCTGTTTGACAATGCCACTGCTCAGTAGGCAAGGATCCCCAATCCCCGCCAGCTGAAGGACTGTGGAGTTTCTGTTGTCTTATCTCAGAAATAGATGGGGGTCAGCAGAAGCTTGATACTGGTATCACAAGCATGCGTAGTTTTCATGCATGAACTGAGCATTCTCATGGTGCTGCATTGGCTGCTCAAGTTGATGTCACTAACTGGCATGATTTAGAAAAACAAGAGGAGCTTGGTACTGGCAGTCCCAACCTATCACCTCCCTTTGAGAGATGATATGATGGAGTTGCCAAGCCTCTCCTGATGTTTTCTCTGGGGGTGCCAGGCCTCTCTTACTGTTTTCTTTGAGGGTGAGAAGTAATATGCCATAGCCACTGAGCCCTTCTTTTTGTTTCTCTGGGGGTGTTACATGTTGAGAGTTTATTAACTGGTTATGTTTCATGTGTTAAGGAAATTTTCATGGATGCTGAAGGCAGCTATACCAGCAGTTCAACCCAAAATCATAGGGTTTGTGATCTTATCTGCTTCTGTTTCCAGTGTTAAGGATAATTCCATGGCTGTTTCAGACAACTGTACCCTCAGTTTTACTCATAGTGACAATGACTTTGCATTGTCTATTATCGCTGCTATTTGAGTGTGACCTGAAGAAGGAATGGGTGAGAAGGCAAACCTTAGTTTATTTTGTACATGCACCCTGGTGGTCATAAGTCTGCTGCTCTCGGCTTTTCCCTCTTGTCTGTGGTCCACTATAACTTTCTGCTTCAGCCTCAAAATGTCACAAAGTGCATCACTCGTATTTTTTTTTTTTTTAATGGAAACTGAAGTTATATACTTTATAAAGTCAGTCTGTGTATAACCATACATGGAACTCACTCTCTATTTACTTAAGGGAAGAACGCAACTTGGATAGATTTAAGAGCAAATTAAAAAGCTATGGGGTTCATAATCGAAAGAGAAAAACGTCCAAAAACCGGCCTAAGTCAGCACATGGACGAACATTTCTCAAAAACGTCCAAGTGCCGATAATTAAACCGGGTTTTGGACGTATTTCTAGACGACTTAAGCCCTTATAGTGCCGCTCAACTTCCAAAGCTAAATGGGGCGTTTCGGGAGGCGTGTTGAGGGCGGGAATTGGGCGGGACATGGGCCAGCTTAGACTTAGTCGTACAGCATGTATAACCGAAAGTTAAACAACAGAGCCTAGAGGAAACTTAGATGTTTTGACTTAGACCATCTAAAACATGGTCTAAGTCACTAAAACCCATCTAAACTCACCACATATGCACTGAAAACACATAAAACAGACCCCCCACACACTACCCCAGTGATCACCAAGCCCCTCCCATCCCCATAAAAATTTTAATCATAACTTTAAATTTCAGCCTCCAGACCATCATCACCTGGCTGCCTAGCATAGGAAAGCCTAGTCGTCCAGCCCAGAGGCAGCTTAAGTCATCTTGGGAGTGGGTTTGGGACCCATAGAGAGATGGACCCATGCCCATAAGCCCTTGTAATCACTGCATTGATATTGAAACATGTGCACTCCCCTATACACCCCCAAAACCCTTTTGGACTGGCATATAAGTGGCTGCTGCATCCATAAGGGCCATAGGGATGGTAGATAAGTGGGTCTAGGGGATTCTGGAGGTGGTTTGGGGGGGCTCACCGTCACCTATAAGGGAGCTGTAGTGAAGAGAAGCCATAGCACCCTGTTTGTGAAGTACACAGCAGTGCCCTGTAAGGTACCCCACTATTTAGGTGCCCTGTCTTGTTGTTCTGTCACTCACTTTGCAGGCCCCTCCCACGTCCAACAGGGCTTGTTCTAGACGTTTTTGACTTGGACGGACATTTGGACGAAAATGGACTAAAAAGATAGACGTTTTAGATCACATCTACAGGACGTATAATTTGGACGATTTTCGAAAGTCAAAAGACGTTGGACGTCTCTTTCGAAAATGGTACTTAGGCTTTTTGACTTTGGACGACTTGCGAAATGGATGTAAACGGACTTAGAAGTCCCTTTCGATTATGCCTCTCTTTCTTTTTAAGGACGCATTCGATAATTAGTAAGCTTGTCTAATGGCATTATTTCAACTGTATTTTATAGCTTCTCGGAAGTACATTGATCTTTCCCTTCCTTTTGTTTTTTCCTTTGAATGTCTTATTTACTATCAAATAACTTGTATTTCCTTTCCCTATCTTTCCTTGTGTTTTAATATGTTTGTAATGTTATTTTATAATATGTTTTGCAAGACTTAGTTTTTGTCTTATTTTGTTGTCCCTAAATTTTGTAATTTTATTGATATGTACATCGCTTTGAATTCTGATTAAGCGATCAATCAAATCCTTATTAAACTTGAACTTGAAAGATAGATTTCAGAAATTAAAAGAAGAAGCAGAAAATGTTATAGGTGACTGAAAGAAACCAAGATAATATGCTGTTTGGCACAAACAGAGAGCACATTAACCTTGGTTAAGGGTATATTTTGTTCTAATTTTTAGCACAGGAGTGTAACCTCGGTCCTCGAGACCCTCAATCTTGTTGGGTTTTCTCCAATGAATATGCATGAGATTATTTGCATGCACTGTCCCCATTGTATGCAAATAGATCTCATGCATATGTATTGTGGAAATCCTCAAGAGCTGAGGTTGGTCACCCCCGGTTTAGCTCATCTACCGAATCTTCTGTAACAAATGTCACCGCATGCCACTGCTACTTTGATAGCTTTTGGACTTGCAGGTGGTATATAATTTAAATTTAAATGGGTACAAAGTATATTACAATGCAAGGTAACGAGGCTGTTGGGTATTTCTCCCCATGCACAGAAGTAACAGCGGATTTTATTGTACTGGCAATGCAAGAAATTCACCGCCAGATCCATGGCAGGGTTAGTAAAGAAGATTTAAGGACAAATTCTATAAGAAGCGTCCAAAAGTTAGGCGCCTAATTAGGCACTGTTCAGCGCAATTCAAGTAAAATTGGGTGCTGTTTAATGAATCACACTGAGCGGGACCTATTTTGGAGGCGCCCAAGAAATAGGCCAGCTCTAGGCACACCTAAAAGTTAGGCGCCTAGCTGAGTGCCTAAGCACGCTTAAGAGCAGTGATTCTGCAACAAGGCACCTCACGTGTAGCCACGCCCATGCCTAGCATGCATAGCGCCTATTTTTTTTGAAGGCCGCCTACATTTTTAGAGGCGCCTTGTTATAGAATCGCGCTTTCTTGATAGGCGCCTATTTTTCAATCAGTGCGGATTAAAAAGCTTAATTGAACTTGTTGTTCAGTTTAGATAGGCGCCTCCGAAATAGGTGCCTAACTTTAGACGCTGGTTACCGAATTTGTGCCTTAATACCAGTTTTTGGTATTCACCACCAGTTTTTCCTTTTTTTTTTCTCCAATCATGTCAACCTGTAATTTTAAAGGACAGAACGGAAGCAACAGCTATGCACAGTGATAACAGCAACATCACCGTGCACACAACCAGTGAAAACAAAAGTACAAGCACATATCTGTGCATAAAAACTAGCCTTGCAAAAACGTTATGAACAGAAATTGTGGTTCATGCATAGAGGTGCACTGGTACTTTCATTTTCTCTGAACATGCGCACAGTGAAGCCACTCTTACTGCAGAACCTTTCTGTGCATGCCTTTAATGTTTATTGTTCATTGAAAGCTTCTATACTGCTGCTAATGACTGGGGGAGTTAATTCAGAGCAGTTTGTGTGCTTTGTAATGGTGTGACAATACAGAGTTTGTGTTTCCTGGGATAATTTCAGTACAGACATTATTAAACCTTAATCAGTCCTGTGCACTTTGAATTTGCATCACATTGGCCTACTGTATCCCCCTGGAATATCTTCTCACTAATCTCACAATAGAAGCCACACACTCAGAGGGGCTTAATCGAAAGGGACGTCTAAGTCCGTTTACGTCCATCTCGCAAGTCGTCCAAAGTTAAAAAGAGCCTAAGACATATTTTCGAAAGATACGTCCAACTTTTTTTTACTTTTGAAAATCGTCTAATTATACATCCTGCCGATCTAATCGTCCAAGCCACTAAATCGTCCATCTCTATACCACATTTCCGTCAAAGTCCAAAACACCTAGAACAAGCCCTTTTGGACGTGGGAGGGGTCTGCAAAGTGATAGACTGCACACCCAGACATGCCACCTAAATAGTGGGGTACCTTACAGGGCACTGCTGTGAACTTCACAAAAGGGGTGCCATGGCTTCTCCTCACTACAGCTCCCTTATAGGTGACGGTGAGCCCCCCAAACCACCTCCAGAATCCCCTAGACCCACTTATCTACCACCCCAATAGCCCTTATGGCTGCAGGAGCCACTTATAAGCCAGTAAAAAAGGGTTTTGGGAGTGTATAGGGCAGTGCACATGTTTAAGTATCAATGCAGTGATTACAGGGGCTTATGGGCATGGGTCCTCCTCTCTGTGGGTCCCTAACCCACCCCCCAAGACAATTTAAGCTGCCTCTGGGCTGGACGACTAGGCTTTCCTATGCCAGGCGGCCAGGTGATGATGGTCTGGAAGCTGAATTTTAAAGTTGTGAATAAAATTTTTATGGGGGTGTGGGGGGGGGTTGGTGATCACTGGGGTAGTGTGTGGGGGTCTGTGTTATGTGTTTGTAGTGCTTATCTGGTGGGTTTTTGTGACATAGACCATGTTTTACATGATCTAAGTCACAACGTCCAAGTTCCGTCGATCCTGGGCTGTATAACTTTCAGTTATACATGCTGTACGACTAAGTCTAAGCCAGCCCACGTCCCGCCCTCGACAACGCCTCCTGAAATGCCCCGTTTAGCTTTAGACATTGAGCGGCACTATGAAGGCCTAGGTCGTTTAGAAATATGTCCAAAACCCGTTTTTAATTTCGGTGCTTGGACATTTTTGAGAAATATTCGTCCAATTCCTGACTTAGGTCGGTTTTTGGACATTTTTCTCTTTTGATTATGAACCCCTCAACTATTGTGTGGTTTTCTAAATCAGTCACTTGGTGGCTTCTATTTCCTGGACAACAGATTGTTCCAAAACACTGGCATTGCCAGAGGCTGTGGTAAGAGCGGATAGCATAGCTGGTTTTAAGAAAGGTGTAGACAATTTCCTGGAGGAAAAGTCCATAGTCTGTTATTGAAAAAGACAGGGGTGAAGCCACTGCTTGCCCTGGATCGGTAGCGTGGAATTTTGCTACTCCTTGGGTTTTGGCCAGGTACTAGGGACCTGGATTGGCCACCATGAAAACGGGCTACTGGGCTTGATGGACCATTGGTCTGACCCAGTATGGCTATTCGTATGTTCTTACGTGAGCCAATTGTAACCTCACTGATGAGGTTGACTCTGAGGCACTGTGGAATGAGGTATTATGACATCACAATCTCAGTTCTGGAATGTTGCTCTCATTGGGGTTCTGGAATCTTGCTATTCTTTGAGATGCTGTAATGTTACTTTTTGGGTTTTGGCCAGGTGCTAGTGACCTGAAGTGGCCACCGTGAAAATGGGCTACTGGGCTTGATGGACCATTGGTCTGACCCAGTAAGGCTATTCTTATGTTCTTATGCACCTATCATCAAAATTCTATTGGTCTGTGGCATGCACTTCTCATCCTTCTCTACAGAGAAGTACTGCATGATACGACAAAATGTTTCTGGGACTACATATCCAGTATACCAAGCAGTGGGTGCAATGGCAGAAAGAGGGAGGTTTTTTGTTGGGGTTTTTTTTTTTTTAAATATTACTAGCATGTCAAATGCAATGGGTGTACTACTACTACTCCTTATCAGTTCTATGGTGCTGCTAGTCCTACGCAGTGTTATACATTAAAATATTCAAGAGCAGTCCCTGCTTAGTAGAACTTACAATCTAATCCAACAAACAGGACAAGTAAGGGGTTATTGATTTTCTCATGCATGGGTGCTTTATGAGCAAGTGGGGGGTTAGAAGTTAAAAGCAATTTCAGAAAAAGTGGGCTTTTAGCCTGGTTTCGAATACTAACCCAGGCAGCCTGTTCCAGGTGTGCGGTGCAGCCACGTGTGACAGATTGCACTCATGTGGCTTTTATGCCTCCATTCAATAGTAAAATGGCATTCCACAACAAGAAGCAATTCTGTTCTTTGAATATAAAATCTTGAATTGGTCTACAAGTTTCCAGAAAAACTGCACCGATTCTTTTGTTTTTATTTCCAACTTGGGGCTTGGGCAAATTTCGAATGAAAGAAAGTATGGCAAATGCTGGCTGTTGGGTAGACCTCACTTAGTGCTGAGGAAGACTTCACAGTGATGTGTCTCCCCAGTGCACACAAAAATGAGTAACTTCTGGGGGAAGGGGGGTGGCGGCAGGGAGGCAATAGAGGAATGAGCAATGCATGTTGCAATATGTTAGGAAAGGTGGCACCATTTTTATAGATGGTGGTACTCTGAATTTAAATTTGTATGTTCAATAGCTTTAAATTACATTTCATCTGTTTGCATAATAAGAAAACATAATTTATGGTCAAAATGACTCCCATTAGTCTTTATAGATAGAGAAAATTATTGGTAGTTCTAGTCTTAACAGAAATGGATAGGCAGGGTAAAAGGTAAAAGCTAGAAGAAATCACACCTTCGGTCTATTCATAATCTATAGGAAAACCAGGAACTAGGTTAGAGTGGAGAAGCAGTCCCTTTTCCAACAAGGAGGCATTCATCCCTGAAACCAAAATGGACCACCAGACAATCCCATGAAGTAGATTGCCCTTTATGCTACATTATAAAAGGTTTGATCCATTTATCAGCAAGCTGGGAATATTTCAAGTATATTGTGAGTGAAACTAAAATGTCATACTAGGTCATCCCAGCATCCTATTTCTAACCATAGCAATTCAGGTCATAAGTATCTGACAGGATCAGCATTTCATACACCTGGAGATAGACTTTTCAAGTCTTCCCTAAAATAACTACTAGCAGTTTATGGATTATTTTGATTAATATTATTGCATAAAATATACTTTATAGAAGAATTGGTGATTCTGTGCATTATTTTAAGTCCTAGTAATGACTAACTGGTGATCCATTTTGACTTTATGAGATCCACCCCTACCAGCACCCATGTAGACATGTTAGCCAATGGAATCCTTAAGAAAGTTCTTGGTAATGTTCACAATAATAATGTCTATACCTTTTTTCATGTAGCATTTTTATAAAAGTTTTGACAGGCATCTAAACTTCTATCTAATTAAATTTGAGATATATGAAAACATGATTTTAAATAGAGTAAAATAAAATGAAACATGAGTACAGTACTGTAGCCTCAAGGTATTTGTTAAATATGTCATTTAGACCTTGCAAGGCAGAAATCGACGAGAGATGACAGTTACATTAAAAAAAATCTATTATGCTCAGGTTTTCATACTAATAAAGAAATAGGACTGTGCCTTGTGTCATTTTAGGTCTTCCATCTATTATCAGATATACAATTCTTGTTTTAAGGACAAAATCATCATCTCTGCATCTTATTTATGATGTTTACTATTTCCTCCAATAAAAAATCTGAAAAGGTAGGATATAGCAATATAATGGCAAAAAAAACCCCAATAGTTTCACTATGTGCTTCATCATGGACCTTCAATCAAAAGATCTCTGAAGAAATGCTTCCTGTGTGTTCACCTGTTGCTGCTTGTCCATTCAATTGATTCATCCTATTACTTAGAAAATATGCATACCTGGGATTTAGGCCTGGGTCTCATGCTGTACAGTCAGACCAAAAAGGTTCTTTCAGCATGATTAAGAGAACAGAGATGTATCAATACACAGAAGATGTAGGTTACATAAGAATAGCCTTATTGAGTCAGACTAATGGTCCGTCTAGCCCAGTATCACGTCTTCATGGTGGCCAATCCCGGTCACAAGTACTTGTGGCACATATATTCACTAATTTATAATACTGTAACATAAATCAAGTTCTACAGGCATGGAGGAGTGATGATTGGGAGGTGCATAGTAGCATAGTAAATGACGGCAGATAAAGACCCAAATGGTCCATTCAGTCTGCCCAACCGTACACACTCTATAAATCAATAATTTATTTTAAATGGTCCTTTTTCTTAGATATTTCTGGACCAGAAACCCAGAGTTCTGTCCGGTAGTGTGCTTAGGTTCTATCTACTGGAGTGTCCGTTAAAGCTCACTCAGCCCATCTAAACCATCCCAGCCATCGAAGCCCTCCCCAGCCCGTACTCAACTGAATGGCCATACACGGGATATAGACCACATACTGCCTCCTATTTAGGAGGCACCAAGGGGAGAATTCTGTAAACTGCTCCTACATCAGCAGGCACCTAGCAAAATGGCATCTGTCACATGTCAGTCAAATGTAGGTGCCATTTACAGCATGCAGGTGTCTCCACTGAGTTAGGTGCCAGTAGGTGCATGTGAGGTAGGCTCCAGTATATTAGGCCAGGGTTTTCCTGGCATAAAATGCAGGTGTCTAACTTAGATGCCTACCAGCACCTAACACATACCTACTTTTTAGGTAAGCACAGTTTGGTGCCTCAGTGTAGGCATCACTTGGTGCCACATCGATATCTGCATGCAACTTAATGATTTTTTAATTTTTAGGTTTTAATGGCATTCCCAATTAAAATACCAATTAACCTAATTTTAAAAAATTAAGTTGCATGCAAAAATCTGCTAGGCACTGCCTAACCTAAGTGCCATTTACCGAATTCCCCCCCTAGGACTCCTACATAAGCGCTGTATTATCTAGTTTCTGCACTCTGAAGATATATTTGGAAAATCGTGCACATGCTTTCTGGTATTCTCTGAATGCAAGCCTGATTTTTCTGCTAATTGTGTAATTGCCTTCCCCTGTCTACACAGGTTGTAAGTTTTAGTTCATCACTTACCTGCAACCAGTACACATCCATATTCTCCTACTCCTTCTTTTGTTCTCTGCTGAGACATTAATCCCAATCCAGGTCTTCCCAGCCAGCCCTCACCTTACTCATGCGGGTCACACTGCATTGTAGCCAATCTTATCTCTGTTCCTCTCCTTCCTCCTTCATATCTGCCTTTCTCAGGCACCCTATGGAATGCCTACTCAGTCTTTAACAAACTTATCTTCATCCATGACCTCTTTATCTCTTGAACTCTCCACCTGCTAGCACTAACTGAGACTTGGATCTGCCCGAAGACTCTGCTTCAGCTGCTGCAATTGTGTCATGGAGGTTGTATTGGGTTGTTACTCTTGCTATCTTGTAGATATCAACTCCTTCTTCCACCTCAATCTCACTCCTCTCCCTCCTTTAAATTCCACTCCATCTTTCTATTTGCTCCTATACCCCTTCTAAGTAGCAGTCATTTACCATCCCCCTAAGTTCTTCTCTTCTTTACTCACTGACTGACTCATGGCTCTCTTTCTTTCTCAAACCCTCATTTCCCTTCCTCATCCTTGGTGACTTCAGCATCCATGCTGATGACCCGTCTAACTCCTACATTCCCAAGTTTCTCACCTTAACACCCTCGTATGTTCTCCAGCTTTGCCCCACCACCCCTATGCACCAGATAGGCCATTGCCATTTTCTTGTCTTCTCTTCCAACTGCTCCATCACCAAATTCTGCACTTCAGCTCTTTCTCACTCTGACCATCATCTGTTAACCTTCACAATTCATCATTCCCCTCCCCTCCCCCACGGCAGACCTGACCAATCACTATCTATGCATTTAGGAACCTTCAGGCTATTGACCATGACACCTTCTCCACCATCATCTCATCCCTCTCTTCTACTATTATGTTACATAAGTGTCAATGAATCCGTCCTCTCCTACAACACCATTCTCTGCTCTCCTCTATTCTTGCTCCTCCCATTTCACATCCTGTAAGGCACGCCAAGTCCCAGCCCTGGCTGATGCCCAACATGCGCTCCTGTGCCTGATCTGCTAAACGCCTTTGGCTTAAATCTCGCACACGTGCTGACTTCATACACTTCAAATTCCTGCTGACATCCTTCCAGTTTGCTCTCTCACTTGCCAAACAAAAATACTACATCCATGTAACTAACTCTTTTAGCTCTAACCCTCGCCATCTCTGGCATATTCAACTCTCTACTCAAAGTCACCCCACCTCCAATCCCCCATTCACTTTCCCCGCAAATGATAGCAGAGTTCCTTTATGACAAGATTTACAAGTTTCACCTTGAGTTCCCAACCAGGTCATCTCCCCCCCACCTCTCCTTCCAGCAGTCTACTCTGCCAACATCCCTTCAACCCCTGCTACCTTTTCCTCCTTCTCTGAAATCACTGAAAACCACTGCTTATATTGTGATAAACAGCATATTTTACTCTTTTGGGATCCTGCCAGATGCTTGTGACCTGGTGTGGCCATTTTTGGAAACGGGATATTGGTTTTAATGGGCCTTTGGACTGTGCCAGTAGAGCAATGCTTATGTTCTTATGCTTTTAAGAATGCATTCTTGATTTTGTTCATTGAATTCATAGACAGAATTTTAAAATCCTTTTTCTGTTTGTTGTATATAGGAAAAGCTTTTAAAATTACTACCTTCCAATATAATTGCTAGGTTCTCCCTCTCATTCAGGTAAAAGAGTCCCTCCCACTCTATAATTTTAAATACATTTAAGTATGTTTTCAAAACACGGTCAGTGTTTCATTAGACAGCGCAAGATGTGTAAGCGTCACCAGGTATACAATGAAAAAGGCTTCAGGTTAAACAATAGAAATCCCACTGTACTGTATTTGGGGAGGGTTCAGATAGCCATTCATACAGGATATGAGTCATTCTGGTTTTACACAATCAAAGCCGGACCATGCATGATGTAGTAATTTACTGCCATGCCACTTGTCACGTTTTGTTTTAAAATTCAGTTCTGTCTGTATCTGGATACAAATATTTTCAAGTACATTTTGTTGTAAGAATCAAAGTCACTGTCAAACTAGGATGAAAAGAACACTAGAGTGAAATTTTGGCACATCTGAAAGGGTCCGACTCTCAGTCTAAGAGTAAATCCCACAACAATAAACAGAAAGGAGGTAATTAAAATAGAAACAGAAGTGAAACTTGCAAATAAAATCCAATGGCATAATCCCTGTTCTGTAACATATTGATCTATAAATTACTGCCTAATTATACTTAGTGATAAAAGCTCTTGTCATTTTTGAGGATGTCTGAGACAATGAAACCAGTCTGCTTAGTTGCTAAGCTCTAACTGAGTGGCTGCTGGGAAATCACTGGCTTTCCTTGCCTGGAAATCTTGGTGGTTGTTTTTTTATAGAACAAGATGATCACATCTCAAAGAAAAAGCTAATGAGCTGTCTCCTTTTATGAGGGGGTGCTGAAAAATTCACAGCCCAACCAACCAGCTTCCTAAATTCTCAGTTTTATTTTGCCACTGTAGCTGAAAAGTGTATCTTATTTTGTTAAGTGCAAATTTGCAGAAATACAATTGTATGTTTTAACATTATTTCAGATCATTGATTGAACCATATCCACCATCATTCTCCTCTCAGTTAGGCTGAGAACTTTTCAGCACCCACTCTTAGATGTCAGTCAGTGCTGAAGGGGTCGCAGAGGGGAACAGCACGACAACCACAGTAAAAATTGAAACATGCAAATGTTCCTCATATGCCAAAATGATTCAATGTTCCCTCTAAGCTACGTGGCTGCACACCTCTTATGAAGACCCCACGCAACAATTTAAGACTGTCACGCATTAGGAGCAGCACATCCCTACCTTTCTCCTACTGCCATCCTGGCCGCTTCTGCTCCTTCTTTAAACCAGCAGCAGCAAAATAGACTGCCTTGCTCTCCTGCCAACCACACTCACAGCCTCAATAAGATCAGCTGATGGCTGTAACCCAGAACCGGAAGAGGACGACTGAGGTGGGTGACCGACAGTTGTGCGGACTGAGGCTGCAATTGTGGCGCCACAAGAAAGTGAAGTAGGCTGTTTGCCACTGTTGTAATGGCTGGGGAGGCCATGGGAGGTAGGAGGGGAAGTGCTGCTCTTGGTGCACGACACAAGAAGCAGCAGCAGCCAGGTAGGGAAGAGATAGTAGGTAGATCTGATGAAGGGGGGTTAGGTGAGAGATAGGAAGACATTGGATGGAAAGAGAGAGGGGCTGATGCTGTATGGAAGGAGGAAACACTAGGAGATACTGATGGATAGGGAGAGAGGGGGCAGATGCTTTATAGAAGGGGATGGGGAAACAGAGGTCAGATAATAGATGGAAGAGGGGAGAGAAAGAAAGTATATGGTGTGGAGAAGAGACAAAGGTGGAAGATGAAAGGAGAAAGGAGGCACAGCAGTGTTGTATGGACGTGGGGGAAAGACAAGAGAGGTTGCCAACACTGGATGGTAGACAGTCAAGAGGAAGATATGGATGGAAGGGGAGAGAGAAAGGGGGCAGATGCTGTATAGAAGTGGAGAAGAAAGATTCTGGATAGAACAGGGGGGAGAGAGGGCAGAAGTTGAGGAAGGGGGTGGTAGAGACAGAGAGGAGAGATATGATGGAAAGGGGAAATAAAGTGTTGATGCTGGAAACCAGAGACTGATACCAATACAATTGAATAAAGGAAATAGCCAGACAAAGGTAGAAAAAAAAATTATTTTCAGTTTAAGATAAAGTTCTGTGGTAGTTGTGTTAATAAACAATAATTTAAAATATGTAGAAAATGGAAATAAGGTGTCTCTTTATTGGATTAATCTTAATATCTTTTCAACTAACCTTAGAGACCAAAACATCTTTCCTCAGGTCAGGACATGATGTCATAATAGCAGTATACTGTTCTGACCTAAGGAAGGAGGATTTGGCTTCTGAATGCTAATTGAAAAATACATTTAGTCCAATAAAATGATATCATTTCTCATGTTTTGTTTTATTTACATTTGTTAATTTGTAATGTAGTGGTTGGGATATGTAAGTCTGCTATCATTATATTTTGCACAGTACAGTGCTTTCTCTTTATCTAGTGTTGCACTGTATGTAGAGTCTAGCTTCTTGGGGGATCAGTTTAATTTTTATTTCTATTTTTATATTGTGGTTACTTATTCTAAACTGGGTGAAGATCTGTGTTCTGCATGTTTGAAAGAGACATGGGGCTCCTTTTACAAAGGTGCATTAGGACCTTAATGCGTGGAATAGCGTGCATTAAATTGCTGTGCGCGCTAGAAGCTACCGCCTCCTTTTAAACAGGTGGTAATTTTTCAGTGCTAATCCGGTACGTGCACTAAAAACGCTAGCGCACCTTTGTAAAAGGAGCCCATGGTTTTCTGTTAGCATTGATTTGTATGATTGATCTGTTTAAATCTGGTTTGTTTAGTTTTCCAATAGGCAGGTACGATTTTAGACCTGTTGGGATCCAGAGTAGAAATTAAAGAGGAGGCCCCTTATCCCCTCTAATCTCTGTACCCCCTCCCCCTCCCCCCCGATATCCTCACCTCCCATTATTATGACACATAAAACAGCTTTAAATAACATCTTTATAAACAAAAGACATATATCTTTATCAAATACAGAACAAGGTATCACAAATAGAAATTGAACTGGGAACCCTAAGAAATTAAATTCAACAAGTATTGCAGTGGCGTACCTAGGGTATGTGGCACCCGGGGCCCATCATTTTTTGACCCCCCCCCCAATCCACCCACCCCCCATGTAAAAAATATTTTTTGTAATAACCATGAAACGGTATAAATGGTCAGAATAGAAACAGGGAGTGAAAATATTCTTTTATTGAACCTCATATATGTAACCATTATTCCAAACATAACATAACATAAATTATGTCTGAATTGTCATGACATCAGAAGTACGTATGGAGTAGTTGCAGGTGATGCTTGGTACAGTTCTGATTGTGTCAGTTCGGTTTTATATGTTTTTTGAATAGAAGGGTTTTTATTTCTTTTTTGAAGGTTTTGTAGTCTGGTCGTGGTCAATAGGTTGTAGAGTTGGGGGTCGAGTGTTGCAGCTCGAATGGCTAGGAGGTTGTCAAACAGTTTTTTCTTTTGACGTTTTTGGTTGGAGGGTGTGTGAATGGTGTGCGAGTTCTCCTATGTCTGGTTGAGGTGGATTTAATTATTTAGCTGAAGAAATTAGTTTACCCCCCCCCCCCCCCCCCATTCCACACACATTAATTCTCTTCCATTTTTGTTCCCATTATAAAAAACACTGATAAGTTCCCAGAAAAAAAATACATTAAAATAAGAAGTGAAAACAAAGGCCCCTACAGATGAGAACATAACATAAGAACAGCCTAACTGGGTCAGACCAATGGTCCATCATGCCCAGTAGCCCATTCTCATGGTAGCCAATCCAGGTCACTAGTACCTGGTCAAAACCCAAAGAGTAGCAACATTCCATGCTACCGATCCAGGGCAAGCAGACACTTCCCCATGTCTTAATAACAGACTATGGACTTTTCCTCCAGGAATTTGTCCAAATCTTTCTTAAAACCAGCTAAGCTATCTGCTTTTACCATAACTTCTGGCCACTTCATTTTTAAGCTTAGATCTTTCCTTCCAAACAGAGACCTTGCTAGATGTCAAATACAGCACAAGGGAACTTCACACGGACTTAGCTGTGCAGGAAATGTGAATCTCCTCATACACCCACCTATAGTGCAAAAATGTGCAAAGGTCTGTTTTTTTTCTTTCGATCACTACATAGCCTAATGCCACACAAGCAGCACTGTTACAAAAGGTCAATGCTAAGGTTAACAAAGTTTCCTTCCTTGGACCACAAGGAGATACTGACAAACCACTGGAAGAGATCCCAAAACAACTACCTAGGCACAATACCCAAAGACCCACTCAGTGTGTGAACCAGTTGAGTAGAGTGGACTAACTGGGGGGTGGAAATGGGCCCGGAGTTTGCTCAGGAGAATTTTCCAGACCACCTCTTCCTCTCAATACATTGACACACTGCCACCACCACCACCACCACCACTAGGAACACCTCACCGGGTAGGCCAACAATGCTTATAAACTTTATAAAACACATTATTATATTTTTTTATAAAGCACATATTTTAACTGAACTCTCTGACATCCTCAGCCTTTCCATTCACAAAAATAGAAGGAAAAAAAATTCCCATTTCCTGCTGTCTCATGTTCCCGGCCTATACAATATTTTTCTTCTGCAGACCCTTCAAAAGTCTGACCAAATCCTCGTTTCACTTGCATTATAAAGTACTGGCAATGCCATCTCTCCCCAATCCCAGGTCCTAAAGTCTGAGACAGTAGCACAAACTGCCCGATTCAGGAAGAAAAATTTTGATTCAGCCTATTTAATTGGTTTTTGATTTGATTTTCCTGCCCAGTTGGGTGATTTTTTTCAAAAATCCTGGTGGGTTTTATAGCTTTTTCACCCCCTTTGGCTTCTCCTAACCACACTGGCGCTGTGGTGTAAATAAAATAAAGAAACAAAAAGGACTTTTCCTCTCTCTATTAAATCCTAGCTCACGTTTGCGGTCTAACACCAGCTCTGGCAGGATACACATTTCAAATCTGACATATTGTAATCACAAAACAGAAAATAAAATTAATTTTTCTACCTTTTGTTGTCTGGTTAGTTTTCAAATCTTGTTGGTCCCAGGCTCTGGTTGTCTTCTGATAACTTGCCAGGGTCTCCTTTTTTCTTCATGCTAACCATCCATCTGCCATCTCTGTCCTCCCTTTCCATTTCCCTTCCCTCCCCAGGAAGTCTGATATCTTTCCTTTTTTTCATCTCCCTCCACAAATCCACCTTTTCTTAACTACCCTTTCATCGGAATCTCTCCCTCCTTCCCCACCACCCCAGGGCCCACCATCTCTCCCTTTCTTTTCCAAATTACTCTCCTATCCAGTATCTCTATCCCTCCTCCAAACCATCCCTTGTGTCCAATTTCTCTCCCTTTCTGTTCCTTCCCTCCCTAAATCCCATGGTCCATCATCTCTCCCCCTCTCCTCTATTTTCAGACCCATTATTTCTTCCCCCTCAAAGTCTGGCATATGCACGTCTCTTTGAACACACCCTTCCCTCTGTGTACTTCTACACCAGGGTCCCCCCCGAAGGCCTCCACCCCCTTGTAGGCCTGTCCCCCCTTGAAGGCCTGCCTGCCTGTCCCCCCCCCCCGAAAGCCTGTCTCCCCCCATGAAGGCATGTCCCCCCTTTTAAGGCCTGCATCTCCCCCTGAAGGCTTGTCCCCCCCTTGAAGTCCTGCACTCCCCCAGAAGGCCTGCACCCCCTTGAAGGCCTGTCCCACTCCCTGTCCCCCCTTTGAAGGCCTGCCTGCCTGTCCCCCCCCCTTGAAGGCCTGCCTGCCTGTCCCCCCCCGAAAGCCTGTCTCCCTCCATGAAGGCTTGTCCCCCCCTTTAAGGCCTGCATCTCCCCCTGAAGGCCTGCCTGCCCGCCCCACCCCGAAGGACCGCTCGCCCCCCCACCCCCCATCCAGACGTCCGATTCTTCCCCTTTGGCCTCCCCACACCATTTAGAGTAGAAGCAGCCTGCAGCAAGATCGCGATGTCAGCGATCTTGAGCTGTTTGTGCTGTCCTCCACCGCGGACCCGCCCCCCCTCCTCTGACGTCAGTGGAGGGGGCGGGACCGCGGCGGAGGACAGCACGAAGCAGCGCAAGATCGCTGACGACATGATCTTGCTGCAGGCTGCTTCTACTCTAAATGGTACGGGGAGGCCAGAGGGGGAGAACCAGACGTTGGGGGGGGAATGGACGCCGGAGCACCCCCTCAGGGCTCGCACCCGCAGCGGACTGCCCCCCACCCCCTTAGTACGCCACAGCCTGCACCCCCTTGAAGGCCTGTGCCCCCCTTGAAGGCCTGCACCCCCCCCCGTAGGCCTGCACCCCCTTGAAGGCCTGTCCCACCCCCTGTCCCCCCCCTTGAAGGCCTGCCTGCCTGTCCTCCCCGAAAGCCTGTCTCCCCCCATGAAGGCTTGTCCCCCCCCTTTAAGGCCTGCATCTCCCCCTGAAGGCCTGCCTGCCCGCCCCACCCCGAAGGACCACTCGCCCCCCCTCCCACTCCCCATCTAGACGTCCGGTTCTTCCCCTCTGGCCTCCCTGCACCATTTAGAGTAGAAGCAGCCTGCAGCAAGATCGCGATGTCAACGATCTTGAGCTGCTTGTGCTGGCCTCCGCCGCGGACCCGCCCCCTCCTCTGATGTCAGTGGAGGGGGCGGGACTGCGGCAGAGGACAGCACGAAGCAGCGCAAGATCGCTGACATCGCGATCTTGCTGCTGGCTGCTTCTACTCTAAATGGTGCGGGGAGGCCAGAGGGGAGAACCAGACATCGGGGAGGGGGGAACGGACACCGGAGCACCCCCTCAGGGCTCGCACCCAGGGTGGACCTCCCCCCCGGCCCCCCCTTAGTACGCCACTGAAGTATTGCAACACTGGAGAAATAAAAACAGATATATACTTCTTTCAGTACTGAACACACAGGAGTCCTAGATCCAGGTTCATCAAAAATTAACCACCTCCCTTGCTGTGGCTGGTGAGGATTCCAAAACCCTGCCAACTGAAGACCACCTCCTCTCTACTTTCCCTCCTGTTCCTCCCCCCCCCCTCACACACACACACAATCCATCTTCATTTTATATTTTATACCATTCATTTTCTAATTAGAGATTTTCTATGTTCATCCCATGCATTTTTTAAATTCTGTCACCATTTTCATCTCCACCGCCTCCCTCAAGATGGCATTCCAGACATTAACCACCCTTCTCCATGAAAAAAAAATCCTAATATTACTCCTAAGACTTTTTACTACCCCGCAACCTCATTATGCCCTCTAGTTTTACCATTTTCCCTTCTCTGGAAAAGATTTGCTTCTGTACTAATACTTTTCAAGAATATAAATGTATGTATCATATATCCCATCACTCCTTTCCTCTAGAGTATAAATATTCAGATCTTCCAGTCTCTTCTCGTATGTCTTTTGGTGCAAGCCCCATTCCATTTTCATCGCCTTCCTCTGAACCACTTATGTTACAATGCCGCTCCCTGAAGAGGCCCAATCAAAACTACTGGGTGAAAATATATATAGAAAAAACCACCAAAGTGTAGAACCATACAACTAACAAAAAAGGAGGTAAACTACATTTATAAGAAAAAGCTTTCAACCGTAGTGGTGCTCAGAACCTTGAATAGGTGGTGAAATCACAAACTGGGGACAAACCCCTGTAGGTGTTTCAATGCTCTATCATTGCACCATCTTTATCGGCAGAAAGAATCATTGAAAAAAACTTTTGAAATTATATTGACTGTGATGCAAAAAAACTATAATCAATGGTGTCTTCAACTTTTTAAATACTTGAAAAGATTGAACTTAACTTGCAAGGGTATTTAGGAAGTGGTCTCACTCCAGCGGGCTCTAACGCGTTTCGCCGTTGGCTTCTTCAGAAAACCCCCATAAGCTGGATCAATAACAGAGTAAAACTTCTTCCTAACAAAAAAGATAGATAGCATTTAATATATATAAAAAACCGATCTTTTAACTTAATTCTCGTCGCAGCTGGCAGTACCTTCCTCTTCACCCGTAATTACATCACTTCCTGGTAATGTGACCTTCAACTGAATTCCCTGAAGATATGCTGTTACATCTATCAATCTTAATGTAGGAATGCCCACCATTACACCTCCTGATTCAAACCTCCTGGACTGACGGTCTGCCAATGAAAGATCCATGCTTGTTCCTTTTTCCACAACAGGGCTTGTTTGTTCCCACCTCTTTTCAGTTTGGGAGCTTCCAACACTACAAACTTCAATTCATCCATAGTGTGAGATAATGCTTGCCAATGTTGCGTGAGTGGGGCCCCCATGTCTCCCCGACGGATCTTACTGGGATGTTCCGTTATCCTAATCCGGATGGTTCTGCTGGTGTAACCTACATACAGGAGTTGACATGGACATGTAATCATGTATACCACTCCCTCAGTGCTGCAATTTGTGTGCTGTTTTAAAATGAATGACTTGTGCAGACGTGGATGAGTAACCTGCTGCGTTTCTATAGCATGCAGGCATACACTGCAGCTACCGCATTTGAAATGACCCATTGGAACTGCAGGTAATTCTCGATTAGAGTTGACAAGTTGAGAAGAGGTTATACAATCACGTAGGTTTTTTTCCCCTGGAATACGCAAAAATAGGAAATTGCTCCAATGCCTCATGAACCTGTAGAATGTGCCAATGGGTTTTAATGATCTTCTTAATTTTGAATGCTCTATAGGAATACGGTAGGGTGCACACCAACCTGGGTTCATTCGGAACGCTAGAGTTCATTAACAAATGGTCCCGATGTGCATATAAAGACCTTTTAAAAGCCCTTTTAATGACCCCTGTTGGGTATCCCCTTTCTGCAAACCGCTGCCACATATCCTTTGATCTTATTTTATATTCATCCACGGTGCTGCATAAATACCGCAACCGTAAAAATTGTCCCACAGGAAGGTTGACTCGTAAATGCCTTTAATTCATCCTTAATATTATAATGTGTGTCTTTCCCCTTTCCCAATGTGTTATTTACCTTAATCGTTTCTTTTTTAATTAAATTGTATTTCTTCTCTAAACTCTCCCTATGTTTGACCTTGTATGTATTTATTGAATATTAATATGTTTAGTAATAGTTTTGTTAGTCATGTCTGTTTCCCTCGACTCTGTAATTTTTAATTGTACATCGCTTAGAATTTGGAATAGGCGATTAATCAAATTTTATAATAAACTTGGTGGTAACTGTCAAATTCCAAAAGATTATTCCTATCGGTATCTTTACGGTATATGGTGGTGTTGAAATGACCCTGGCCAAGATGAATTTCTATATCCAAAAAAGAAATGGTCGATCGAGAAAAAGATGCTGAAAATTGCAAATTAGAATCACACCTATTCAACCATTGCACAAAGCACAGTAAATGCTCCACTGTGCTAGTCCAGATCACAAAAATATCGTCTATGAATCTTTTCCATGTATATATATATGCTGCTGAAATAAGATGTATATACATATTGGTCTTCAAAATCACTGACATAAAGACACGCCACTGAGGGAGCCATAGTGTCTCCCATGACAGTGCCTTTGACCTGTAGAAAAAATTCCATATCAAACTGAAAATAATTTTTTTCAAGGGCTATGCGTGCTATAGTTGTCAAAACTTCAAGTCGTAATGAAGACAGATTTAAAGTGCTGAGATGTTTACATATAACCGATATTGCAGCTGCTTGAGGGATGTTGGTGTACAGTGCCGTGATGTCTAAAGTAACTAACACCGCTCCTTGAGGCGTTTATGCAGCACTGTGGATGAATGGCCTGCCTCTACGTTCAGCTGTTTAAACGCCCAGACTACCACTATGTCTAAACTTACACCATATAATCAACCTAAAAAAAGCCTAAGCTCCAACGTCCTAAACAAGAGCTTTTAGGCGAAGGAGGAGCCAGTCCTTCACCTAAAAGCTGGATTCTGTAACCGGTGCACACACACACACAACGATCCGGGCAAGAGGGAGCCCAAGCCCTCTTGCCTCGATGAACCACGACCCCCCCGCCAACATCGAGGCAAGAGGGGGGATCTTGGTTCGACGGGGTAGGAGGGCTTGGGCTCCCTCTTGCCCCGATGTTGGCGGGGGGGGGGGGTGGCGGTATGACGGGGCAGGAGGGCTTGGGCTCCCTCTTGCCCCGATAGTGTGTGTGTGTGTGGGGGGGGGTGATGTATCAAGGGAGGAGAGATTGGCCATCTCTCCTGCCGCGATGCAATCACTCCTCTACCCGAACTTCCACAACCCGCGGCAGGAGAGATTGGGAATCTCTCCTTCCGCGGGTTGTGGCAGTTCGGGTAGAGGGGTGATCGCATCGCGATAGGGGAGATGAGGCATTTCTCCTGCCGTGATGGTTGCGGTGGGGGGGGGGGGGTAGGTTGCCGGGCCGCTGAACTGATCGTGCCAGCCGCCATCAGCTCAGCAGCCCCTTTTTCGGCACTTATACCTGTTTTGACTTGGTCTAAGTCAAAACGTATAAGTGCCGACTAGGCAACCTGTCAAAATCTTTGGTTATACGTGTTGTATGCCTACATAGAAACATAGAAACATAGAAAAAAATGGCAGATAAGGCCACGGCCCATCTAGTCTGCCCACCCCAATGACCCTCCCCTATTTAACTCTGTGCAGAGATCCCACGTGACGATCCCATTTCTTCTTAAAATCAGGCACGCTGCTTGCCTAGGTGTAGGTCGGGCCACTGCCTCCCTTTCCCTTTCTCTATAAACGCCTCTTTTCTTTCTGTGCATTTAGAGGCAAGGGAAAGGCCTAAGCTGGTTTTAGATAAGTCTAAAACCAGCTTTGATTATGGGTATTTAGACGATCAGGCTTTTTGATCATCCAAGTACCCATTTAGGCCACTTTTTAGATGTTTGTTTGTTTTTTTTATTATGAGCCCCATAGCAAAGAGGGGCCATCAATTGACTTTCAAGAATTAACCAATCCGGTAGTTCATCAAATAATTCTGGAAGAATCCAGTACATACCCTGACGTAATATATAGGCCTGATGATATATACAAAAATTAGGAAAATTTACTCCACCCCCTGATTTAGATTTCTGTAAGGATGACATAGCAATTCTGGGATTTTTGCCTAACCATAGGAAATCTGAAATAATTCTATTTAACGTTTTATAAAAGGATAACTGAAAAAAAATTGGTAACATACTTAACTGGTAACAAACTACAGGGGCAATCACCATATTGATTGTTTGAATTCTCCCCCCACCAAGAAAGATGCAACGGGTTCCATCGCTCACACATCTCTTTAACCGTTGTCAATAATCTTTTTTCATTGAAAATCATAGTTTCCTCCAGTGTTCTTTGAATAATTATTCTTAAATATTTTAACCCTTTTTCTTTCCAGAGGAATGGGAATGAATCGAGTAATCCCTTAACACAATGAACATTTAACGGGAGAACCTCAGATTTGCTCCAGTTGATTTTATAACCAGAAAATTTCCCGAAATTTTCAATCAATTGGAGCAAAGTTGGGATAGTTTGTTACGGGTCAGTTAAATGTAATAAAATATCATCTGCATATGCTGAAACCTTATATATTCGGCCGGCATATGGAATTCCCTTTATCCCCTCCACTTGTAGAATTGTCAATAATAACAGTTCTAAAACTATATCAAATAGCAGAGGAGACAAAGGGCATCCCTAACATACCCCTCTTGCTAGATGAACTCTTTCGGTAAAAGCATCATTAATGTCCAGTCTAGCAGAGGGAAAACTATATATGGTTTTGATCATTTGAACGAACCCTGGACCTATTCCAAGCCAATTCATAGCCTGATACATAAAAGACCATTCTAGTTGATCAAAGGTCTTCTCAGCATCCAATGATACCGAGAAGGCTGGAATATTTAAGGATTTTACCAAATTAATCAAATGAAATGCTAACCTTGTGTTGATAGTAGAGTGTCTATGAGCAATAAAACCCGTATGATGCATTCCAGTGATGTGAGGGAGAGCTTTTACTAGTGTCAAAGCCAAATTAAGGAAATTGGTCTGCAGTTTGTAACTAGCATATGATCCTTTTTAAGTTTTGTATCTGATGGAGGGTTAAGTGACTTGTCCAAGTAACATCAGTGGGATTTGAGCCCTGGCTTCCCTAGTTCTCAGTTGGATGCTCTAACTACGTTTGGTAATCAGCAAACTAAATGCTAGTGGAGCTGAAGCCTAGAGGCCCTTTTGGCAACCTACCAAAAACATTGCTAAGTAAATTATTTTATCGTTGTAGTGCAGTGTGACATGTTGCAATAATAGGGGAAATCAGAATGGGGGGAGGGTTAAACTTTTTCACACCACTGTATTCCTATTTGTTACATTTTAGCAATGTTTTAATATGTATATGAGTATTGGTAGCAGGCCCAAAACTCTGGAACTCAACAAAAGGGACATTTAAGAATATGTGCAAACTTTAAAGGCTCCTTTTACAAGGTGTGTTAGGGCCTTAACGCTCGGAATAGCGCACACTAAAATGCCGTACGTGCTAGCCGCTACCGCCTCCTTTTAAGCAGGTGGTAATTTTTCGGCTAGCGTGCGCTAATCTTGCGCGTGCACTAAGCGCTATTGTTATTTTTTATGTACGTACTAACTGTTACCTGCTTAGTTGATAAGCGGGATAGAAATTTTAAAATAAATAAATACATATACAGTGGTACCTCGGTTTATGAGTGCACTGGTTTGTGAGTGTTTTGCAAGACGAGCAAAACATTCGCAAAATCGGCGCCTCGGAAACCGAGCATGGGTCGATTTTACAAGCGCCCCCCCTCCCTGCGCAATACGGCATTCCCCCCCCCCGCCATGATCGCCGCGATTGGGCACCCCCCTGCCGCTGCTTACTGTCATCTGGGCACCTGCACTGACATGTCCTGTGCGTTGGTGCCGGTGCCCGAAGATTGGCCTCCTCTTCTTGCTGGGCCTTGAGCATCTGCGCATGCTCAAGGCCTGCGAGTTCATGGAGAGAACGTGAACTCGCAGGCATTGAGCATGCGCAGATGCTCAAGGCCCAGCAAGAAGAGGAGGCCGATCTTCGGGCACCGGCACCAACGCACAGGACATGTCAGTGCAGGTGCTCAGATGACAGTAAGCATCGGCAAGGGGGGTGCCCAATCGCGGCGGGGGGGCCCGATCGCAGCCGGGGGGGGTGCCGGATTGCGGGGGGGGGCCTTCGGGGGGAGCAATGCCGGTTTCTGCGGGGGGGGGGATAGAGCAGCGCCTCTGGCCTCGGGGGGTGGGAACGTATCAAAGCGAGTTTCCATTATTCCCTATGGGGAAACTCGCTTTGATAAATGAGCATTTTGGATTACGAGCATGCTCCTGGAACGGATTATGCTCGTAATCCAAGGTACCACTGTATTGTACGTACAGCTTTATATTTTCTTTCCAGTTCAATAGAAATAGTTTAACTTCTCAATATTTTTAATATCATTTGGCATAATTTTCAAAAATTGCTTGTCTTTGCATGTCCCACCACCACCACCACATTCCAGCCCAGCCCAGCCCAAATCAACTGCTGCTCAGAACACATCTGTCTTGCAGGCTTAGAGGGAACATTAATGATCCTGGGGACTCCATCAGTCATTTCACGCCTAGAACATAACTGCATGAAAGAGGTTAAGTGAAATTGCTCTTATAGGCCCTTCAAGTCTATTATACAGTTTATAGAAATAATTGCCTATTCTTTTCCATCATCTTCTAAACTCTGCTTGAAATCTCTTTTAGAAAGGTCAGTCTTTGTGTCAAACTGAAGGAGTTCACGCTGTTTTTAACACATGGTTTCTTTTCATCTTATGTCGTTCTGGATAAACCCAGTTCAGTCTAATGATTTTCATTCTTTTCTATCAGGATCGCCTCCAAAATTTTGACTTTCTGTTCTTTCTTTTATGTCATCAATATTCAAAGATCAGATATTATTACAAGTTTTAGACATTTTTATATTTTATTTTCAAACTCCTTCTAGTGATCATGCCCTGAATAATATTCATATTTCTGGTATGTGCCAACTTTCCCCTGCAATTTAGCTGTCATTCCCACTATAAGCTTGTTGCCTTGCTTTCTCTCTCTCTGTGATTCTCTGCGCAATAGTTAACAAAGCGACCAAGATGATAAAGGGAATGGAACTCCTCTTGTATGAGGAAAGACTAAAACGGTTAGGGCTCTTGGAAAAGAGATGGCTGAGGGGAGATATGATTGAAGCCTACAAAATCCTGAATGGAGTAGAATGGGTACAAGTGGATCGATCTTTCACTCCATCAAAAATTACCAAGATTAGGGGACACTTGATGAAGTTACAGGGAAATACTTTTAAAATCAATAGGAGGAATTTTTTTTTTCACTCAGAGAATAGTTAAGATCTGGAATGGGTTGCCAGAAGCTGTGGTAAGAGCGGATAGCGTAGCTGGTTTTAAAGAAGGTTTGGATAAGTTCTTGGAGGAAAAGTCCATAGTCTGTTATTGAGAAAGACATGGGGGAAGCCACTGCTTGCCCTGTATCGGTAGCATGGAATATTGCTATTCCTTGGGTTTTGGCCAGGTGCTAGTGACCTGGATTGGCCACTGTGAGAATGGGCTACTGGGCTTGAAGGACCATTGGTCTGACCCAGTATGGCTATTCTTACATTCTTATAGAGGCTAATTTTCAAAGGGCTTAGGTGCACCTGGCAAGGTAATGGCCATGGGGAAGGACCAAACCAATGTTCATAGGTTTTGAAAATTCATAATGAAACACGGTACTGTATTACCTTTCCAAGCCTAATAACATAGCATTGCCCCAAGAACCCCTTGCAAATTTTCTGAGAAAAGTACAAGCATGTTTTTACCTCCATACAGGGTAGGCAATTTTAAAAACTGCTTTTACTCAAATAAACAGGGATTTAGACAGGTAAATGCCTTTTGAAATTTTCCCTCATAGGAACATAAGAACACAAGAAATGCCGCTGCTGGGTCAGACCAGTGGTCCATCATGCCCAGCAGTCCACTCACACAGCGGCTGGTAGTTCAAAGACCAGTACCCTAACTGAGTCTAGCCTTACCTGCGTATATTCTAGTTCAGCAGGAACTTGTCTAACTTTGTCTTGAATCCCTGGAGGGTGTTTTCTCCTATAACAGCCTCCGGAAGAGCGTTCCAGTTTTCTACCACTCTCTGGGTGAAGAAGAACTTCCTTATGTTTGTACGGAATCTATCCCCTTTTAACTTTAGAGAGTGACCTCTCGTTCTCTCTACCTTGGAGAGGGTGAACAACCTGTCTTTATCTACTAAGTCTAGTCCCTTCATTATTTTGAATGTTTCGATCATGTCCCCTCTCAGTCTTGTCTTTTCAAGGGAGAAGAGGCCAAGTTTCTCTAATCTCTCACTGTATGGCAACTCCTCCAGCCCCTTAACAATTTTAGTCGCTCTTATCTGGACCCTTTCGAGTAGTACTGTGTCCTTCATGTATGGCGACCAGTGCTGGACACAGTATTCCAGGTGGGGGCATACCATGGCCCGGTACAGTGGCATGATAACCTTCTCCGATCTATTTGTGATCCTCTTCTTAATCATTCCTACCATTCTGTTTGCCCTTTTCGCCATCAGAGCACATTGCACGGATGGCTTCATTGACTTGTCGACCAGTACTCCTAAGTCTCTTTCTTGAGGGGTATATCAGAGTACTGCACCAGACATCTTGTATTCATATATAAGATTTTTGTTACCAACGTGCATCACCTTACACTTATCCATGTTAAACCTCATTTGCCATGTCGAGGCTCATTTCTTGAACATGTTTATGTCACGTTGCAGGTCTTCGCAATCCTTCTGTGTCTTCACTACTCTGAATAACTTTGTATCATCTGTAAATTTAATCAGCTCGCTCATCGTACCAATTTCCAGGTAGTTTATAAATATGTTGAAGAGCACAGGCCCAAGCACCGAACCCTATGGCACTCCACTCATGATGCTTTTCCAGTCCGAGTATTGTCCATTTACCCCCACTCTCTGTTTCCTATCCTCCAACCAGTTTTTAATCCACTTGAGTATTTCACCCTCGATTCTATGGCTCGTAATTATTTGAAGTAGTCATTCATGCGGGACCTGGTCGAACGCCTTCTGAAAATCTACACCATGCGCCGGTCCTTGTAGTCCATTTAGAATTAAGTCCAGAATTGCATTTCCTCTTATATTTTCCTTGGCAAGTTGTTCCAGGAAGCAATTGCTACAGCATCCAGGAACTTGGTCTCCCTACTGGAGCCGGAGGTGCCTAGGTTCCAGTCTGTCCCCAGATAATTGAAGTCGCCTCCCTGTGTTGCCTCCCTTGCAGTTGCGTTTAATCTCGTCCGTCGTTTTTCCATCAGTTTCTTTGGACTGCCCTGAGGAGTTTATTTACTAAGGCCCCAATTCTCTAAACAGCACCATTGTCAGAGGCCACCAATCACATGTCAGTCATGCAATGGTGCCATTTAGAGAATGTCAAACAAAACAGGGTAGCAGATCTCCACAACTGATGACACTCACGGTATCCACTTCCAGGAGAGTGGTTTACAGAGTTGCCTTAGTCATTATATAGGCTGTCTTGTGCAGTAACGATACAAGCTGTCCCACACAGTAATAAGAGCTCATTATAAGAGTTTTTGATGTGTGTTACCTTACATAGTGACCAATGGTTACTGATAAGGCTCCTGAGGCAGGCCGAAACATGCGTGTGTCGAGCCATCACACTTTATAAAGTTTTGAAATAAAGTTGCACACCTGGATCTTAGTACTTTTCCACTGTTCGTCTTTTTGTTGCTATGTAGAGAATCATACCTCTGGCAAAGGTAGACACCAGAAATATAGGGCCAGGGTTTTCAAAGCCTACATTTCCGGTACCTACTTTTGACACAATCGCATGTATATAAGTGCTTTATGGTGCCTAACGCCACTTCCTGCATTAGCCATGCCTACAGTAGTGTTAGGTGCCATAAAGCTTCTTTTTTTAAAATTACCAAGTGACAGCATCTGTAACTCAGGGACGATGCTTCTGCCTGCTAAGCTTGGCAAAAGGGACCCACAGCCACTTTAATATTACTACTACTACTAGAAACATAGAAAGATGACGGCAGATAAGGGCTACAGCCCATCAAGTCTGCCCCCCTTTTAAGTCTACTGGCCCCCTTAACTCTACTGACCTGCTCTATTAAGTCTATATCCTAGCGACCCTATTCATTGGTAGGACTCTCGCAGTGATCCCACATAGGTATCCCATTTATTCTTGAAGTCTGGGATACTGCGGGCCTCGATCACCTGTATTGGAAGCTTGTTCCAATGCTCTATCACTCATTCCGTGAAGAAGTACTTCCTGACATCTCCACGAAACTTCCCTCCCCTGAGTTTGAGCGGATGTCCTCTTGTGTTCGAGGGTCCTTTGAGAAGAAAGATATCATCTTCCACCTCGACCCGTCCCGTGATGTACTTAAATGTCTCAATCATGTCTCCCCTCTCCCTACGCTCCTCGAGAGTATAGAGCTGCAATTTGTTCAGTCTCTCTTCGTACGAGAGACCCTTTAGCCCTGAGACCATCCTGGTGGCCATCCGCTGAACCGACTCAATTCTGAGCACATCTTTACGGTAATGTGGCCTCCAAAATTGCACACAGTATTCTAGATGAGGTCTCACCATGGCTCTGTATAATGGCATCATGACCTCAGGCTTCCTGTTGACGAAACTTCTCTTGATACAACCCATCATCTGCCGTGCCTTAGATGAAGCCTTCTCCACTTGAGTAGCAGTCTTCATGTCTGCACTGATGATCACTCCCAAGTCTCGTTCTGCCGTAGTCTTGGTCAAAGTTTCCCCATTCAAGACTTAGGCAGAACGAGACTAATACTACTATTATTCTTTAGAGCTACCAGACGTACTTGAGGGTCCTCATCAGCTGGAGTATTTATATTTTATATTTACATTAGAAGCTCTAGCAGAGGCCCTTTTACAAAGTATGTATTCTTCCCAATTAATATTTCCAAATGAATAAAGTGTCCTTGCTTATTTGTAAATGGGTATCTACCAGAGCCTTTATTTCAGTAGAATAATTAAATTAAATAACTATTTTTGAAGTTTATGGGGATGGGCAGGGACAAATTTGATTCCAGTGGGGATGGATTTGATTTCTCTCCCTATACAACTCTCTACTTCTCACTGGCCATCTGCTAAACCATCTCTCTCCTCTTCAATCTTCAGAGCTCTGTTTTTTTTAATGACCCCACAAAATCTCTGATTCAAGCTGTGAGCTGGTACTCACAAAACATGTGCTGACAGGAAAACACTGCAGACATAGCTGAAACAGCTCATAGGGAGATCTGCCTCAACTTGCTAGAAAGCTGAACTTTGAATCTTCTGATTGACCCACCCGTCTGATGTCCATGGCCGGTCACCTCCGCCAACCTTGGGCACACCGTGCAGCATGCCTGGCAGAGGAACGCATTTTTGCCCCAATCCTGGGAGCACCTCCACAGAGCCACACAGCATGCGCTCGACCCACTAGCGGACAAACCTGGGGTGAGCTAGCTCCTAAGGGAAATAGTCTCTGAGCCCTGATCTGACATGCAGGCTGTCCAGAGGGCTTACTGACAAGCAAGGAACCCTCCAGAAGCATACTTTTCCCAAAGGAGCCTCTGCAGCATGGGGGCAAAAACTGCTAATGGAAAGACTGAAATTACACAAAATAAAACACGAGCAGAAAAGACAAGGAAGAAGAAGAATTGGTGTTCACAGGGACAGTGATGAGGTTAGAGGGGGAGGGGTTTAAGCTTCTGAAGTTTGAGGTGACCTACAAAGTTCTGGCGGGTGGAGGGAAATAACCCACCTGTCTTGGAATAAAGTGGGATTGTACAAGAACAATGGTTTCTTTAATAATGGGGAAAAAAAGTTCTACTAGATATAAGGTTCAGTAAACGGTGTTTATACATAGGCAGAAAGGTAATTGAGGACATATCTGTGGGCAGATTATTATCCTTGCTCACTTTCTTCATTCAGTGACAACTATGTTTTTGCTCAATCATCTCCTAAATACCAGCTTTACTAACTGTCATGTTTTTCTGTTAATTTTCATTTGGGAATAACATCCAATGACACATGTCCCATAGTTTTAGATTTCCTAAGATATTTGATTCCCAGATTCTAAGAACATACTGTATGCCAAAGGAGTTCTACAAGAGGGTGCTGAAAAGTTCTCAGCCCAACCAAGAAGTGATTGATGTGGATATGGTTCAATCAATGATTTGAAACAATGTCAAAACATAGAATTTTGTTTCTGCAAATTGGCACTTAACAAAGTAAGATAACACTCTTTTCAGCTACAGTGGCAAAATAGCACTCAGAATTTAGGATGCTGGTTGGTTGGGCTGAGAACTTTTCAGCACCCCCCCCCCACCCTCCCACCCCCACACATACACACACACCCTCGTATGAGAAGCTGCCCTTTTTATTTGGAAAAAAAATCACTCTTATTACAGAATCAGCAGGATAACTGGCATGATTTTATGTTCTTGATTTCTGACTTTTTTCCAAATCCATTTGTTAATAATGTACAAATAGGCCATGTAATAATATAAAGCTTTTGTAATGTTATTTTCAGTAAAGGTTTACAAGAGCTCCATAGGCAACTCACTGATAATTGATTCAGATTAGCTATAGAAGAAACTAATTCATGTATGAAACTGTGCAGTAATATTTGAAATAAATAAATAAATGGAGTGTGTGATATAACGTAATATACCTACCCTGCTTTTTTTTCCATTTCTTTTCACCTACAGTTTTTTTTAGAATTGCTCAGAAATTTGGGTCAAGACAATTTCCCTTTGAATGAAAGCTTTGTCATCACAGTTATGAACAGACACATTATTTAAATCAGTAGGACTACCTGTGGGCTTTGAAATATTAATTACAAGGCCTTTATTGCATCCTAGAAACAGAGCAGTGAAACATCCATACAAACAACAAAGTCTGCAGGATGCTATAGATCTCTCTAACCACTACATGAGTTATTACAGTGCTAGCCATCATTATTTAAACAGGACAAGCTATCGTGGTATGCAACCTGTGTGGTTGCATGAGGTGCGATGTAAGAGGGAATGGGAAGATTAGGTTCTTACCTTGATAATCTTTCTAGTAGAAAGGCATACGAGTCTTGAACCAGTTGGTTATTCATATCTAGTCACGAGTTGTGTAGAAAGAATAATCTACATTTTTTTCTCACAGCTCCACCGCCTGAATCACAGGGCTGTGCTGTAGCATTTCAGTTCGTACCAAAGCGGTTGATAATACATTGAAACCCTTGGCTCATTTGGTGGAATTGCCCTAAGGCACAAATTTTCTGGGAACAGGTAACGAGTTTTATGTCTGAGGTGCTGGGGTTCCAGGTATATAAGACTAAGGAACTCTGTCTACTAAATATGGTTACAATAGTCATAGGAAATGGATCATAGGAAATGGATTGGACTAATAATGACAGCAGCATGTATGGTATTGGCTGCATATTAGAAGATAAAAGAGTTACCATCGATTAAGATAGTTCAAGATAAGGTAAAATTTGTTTATAATATGTCTAAGTTAACTGCCATACGAAGAAATCAGTTTTCTGTTTTTCAAAAAATATGGTCTAAATATAAATCTTAGGAAGAATGTGCTATCTCAGAAACAGATTAGAATTGGTTTGAAAGTCTGTTAGAAGAATCACCTCCTGACCTCTTTGGGTGAGTGGTGGGGTGGGGGCTGTTTTGTTATGGGAGAGATGGGGATTGAGGGTTTTGGATATTATAGTAATGGGTTATGATTGATAGTGCATTGGGGGATGGTCTTCTTGTTGGATAGAAAGAAGGAAAGTCTTATTATATCCATAATTGTATATTTGATTGTTAACCCCCTAAAAAAATGTTTAATAGTTTTTTATTGTGAAATTACTTTAATAAAGAATATTAAAAATACAGTGCTACCTACCTTGGTTTACAAGCATAATTCGTTCCAGAAGCATGCTCGTAATCCAAAGTACTCGTATATCAAAGCGAGTTTCCCCATAGGAAGTAAGGGAAACTAGCTTGATTCATTTCCACCTCCCCCCGAGGCCACCGGTGCTGCTCCACACACCCCTGAGAACCAGCATTGCCCCCCCCCCCCCCGCCAGCAAACTCCCCCCCCCCAAGAACCAGCATCGCCCCCCTGAACTGGCATCTCCCCCCCCCTGCTCGTGTCACCTCTTCCCCGTGATCCGGCATCCTCCACCCACCCAAACACAATTCCTTACCCTGATCTGTCACCAGCACCAGCTTCTGGTTCTCGCTCTCTCCGAGATTCTCGGAGATTTCTGAGAATCTCGGTGAGAGCAGGAGCCAGAAGGCCTTAAGCATGCTCAGATGCTCAAGGCCCAGCCCAGGCAAGAGGCAGGATCTTTGGGCACTGGCACCAGCATGTCCTGTATGTTGGTGCTGGTGCCGGTGCCAGATTGGGGTAAGGGATTGTGTTTGGATGTGTGGGCGGGGGATGCCGGATCGCGGGGGGGCCACGCGAGCAGGGGGATGCTGGAATGTGTGGGGTGGGCGACACGAGTAAGGGAGATGTCGGATCGCTGGGAGGCAATGCCAGATCGCGGGGAGGGGGGTGCTCGCAAATCGAGTCAACGCTTGGTTTGCGAGGCACAATTTGTGGGAATGTTTTGCTCGTCTTGCAAAACACTAGCAAAACGCGTTACTCGTAAACCGAGGTTTGACTGTATTTTAAAAAAAAAAAAAAAGAAAGAAAGAAACCCTTGGCTCAATGTGCGGCAGCAGCTTAGAAAGAAAATAAAATGTTAAAGACTTCTGAGGAAATTTTTAAAAACCATGGGATTGGAGACAATGTCCTGGTTCATATTGGGAACTGGTTAAAAGATAGATAAGAGACAGTAGGATTAAATGAGGGAAGGTGGATAGTGGAGAACCACAGAAATCTGTACTAGGGCCAGTGTTTTTTAAGATTTAACATTTATATATGATCTGAAGATAGGAAAGATGAATGAGACAATCAACCTAAGGGGCCTATAATCAAAAAATATAGACATCCAAAAACCATCCTAAATCAGCACATGCCCTCTATTCCTATTATTTTTGGAAAGAGGAAACACAGTAGTTCTTTACAGAAAGGGTGATGAATTCATGGAACAGCCTCCTGGTGGAGATGGCAGAGACAAAACCAGTATCTGAATTCCAGAAAGCTTGTGACAAGTATATAAGGTATCTAAGGGAGAGCAGATGGCATGGATAGGCAGACTGGATAGGCCCAGTGGTCAAGTAAGGAGGGGGGGGCAGACCGCCCCAGGAGCCATCTTGGAAGGAAGAGCATTTCCCCCCAACCCTAATGTACTGACCATTTTTGTTCTTCTATCCTATCACACATTGTATTTCTCCCCCCTCCCCTACTCGTTTCTGTGAGTCCTGTTATTGTTCTGTCTCAATTACGTCTACCCTAGATTTTAGAAATTTTGTAATATGATCATGTCTACCGCTTAGACAATTATTTTAGGTGGTATATCAAATTTTAAATAAAACTTGGAAACTTGGAAAACTCTCCTCCTCTCTGCCCTTCCCACTTCTTTCCACTCCTCCCCTGCCTTCAATTCCACGCCACCCTACCTCTAGCTCTTCACTGGTGAGCAGCAGCTTCAACCTGCTGCATGCACCAGCCTCGGCGCTCCCCACTGACATTAATTCCGGGTCCCATGACTCGGATGTCACATCAGAAGGAGAGCCAACACTGGGTTTTGAAAAGCTTCCTCAAAATCGCGTCGGGCAGGAAGGCATCTGCGCATGCTCGGATGTCCTCCTGCCTAACGAGAGCAGGAGGCGGGGCTAGGGCAGGATTGGAACTGGGGCATAACAGGACGGGGAAGGGTAGAACTGGCAGGGCCTGGGGGGGTGGGTCTAGGGGTCTAGATTTTACCAAAGTATTTACACAGTTTAGTGAATATTTTTTTCTAATTTTGATAATTGCTAACCCTATTATAGATAACTAAAATGGAAACACTCACACACATGTATGATTGGATTGGAACTGGGGCATAACAGGACGGGGAAGGGTAGAACTGGCAGGGCCTGGGGGGGTGGGTCTAGGGGTCTAGATTTTACCAAAGTATTTACACAGTTTAGTGAATATTTTTTTCTAATTTTGATACCTGCTAACCCTATTATAGATAACTAAAATGGAAACACTCACACACATGTATGATTGGATTGGAACTGGGGCATAACAGGACGGGGAAGGGTAGAACTGGCAGGGCCTGGGGGGGTGGGTCTAGGGGTCTAGATTTTACCAAAGTATTTACACAGTTTAGTGAATATTTTTTTCTAATTTTGATACCTGCTAACCCTATTATAGATAACTAAAATGGAAACACTCACACACATGTATGATTGGATTGGAACTGGGGCATAACAGGACGGGGAAGGGTAGAACTGGCAGGGCCTGGGGGGGTGGGTCTAGGGGTCTAGATTTTACCAAAGTATTTACACAGTTTAGTGAATATTTTTTTCTAATTTTGATACCTGCTAACCCTATTATAGATAACTAAAATGGAAACACTCACACACATGTATGATTTTGCTGTACTGGGATTAACACCTGTTATCAGTGGGTGTGATAGCTAGTGCCTACTGGTGTATAGGCCCCTTTTTTTCCAAGAGAAAACTGCTTTGTAGATCTAATGTTGTTTTGATTTATCAAACACTCTCATACTTGGTACTGCTGAGAACTCAAGTGCCTGCCTTGATCCTATTCCCTCTGATAGAATATATGCAGAACAGGAAAAGAGAGACAAATCTGCAGACTGCAAATCTGAACAGAAAAAGTACATGATGTTCAATTTACAGCGTAAAAAAAATTCACAGAGAAGAAATGTTTTATGCATCTCAATGAAAAACTGTGTTCTCTTTCCAGATTGTCTGTGCAGGAGTGAAGGAGTAGTCTAGTGCAGTGTTTATCAACTCAGTCCCAGAGTATCCTCTTTCCAGTGGGGTTTTCAGGATATCCACAATGAATATGCATAAACTTGATTTGCATACACTGCCTCTATTATATGCAAATTTTATTCATGCATATTCATTGTGGATATCCTGAAACCTGACTGGCAAGGAGGTACTCCAGGACCGAGTTGAGAAACATTGGCCTAGTGTTTAGGGCTACAGCCTCAGCACCCTGAGATTGCAGGCTAAAGCCCTGCACCACTCATTGTCACCTGGGGCAAGTTACTTAACACTCCATTGCTCCAAGTACATTAGTCAGATTGTGAGCCCACCAGGGCAGATAAGGAGAAATACTTGAGTACCTGAATATAAACCACTTAGATTATAAGTGATCTATAAATACTAAAAATAAATTGTGCATTTGTATTTTTCAGAAATAATGTGTACACACCCACTTTCACTTTCAGTGAGACTTTGTTGCCTGCTACTCAGCTGCCCAAGTGTCCCCTGAGGAAGGCGTTTTCATACGCTGAAACAGGGATCGTTGTTGGGACTTTTTAATTGTTTAATAAAGACTTCATTACCGGCTGAAAAGACACCACCACCCTTGCTCTTGCTCTTCTGCTCTGCCTACACACTCTTAGCAACATTTCTCCGATGATAACAAAATATTTTTTTCAGAAATCCCAAAGAATATAAAAACTTTCAGAAATAATACAACATGTTTGGGCTTCACACCCGTGAGCATTTCTGCAGCAGCTGCTGCTTCAAAGTACTGCATAGTGGTTTCAATGTTCAAAAGCACTTATAGAGTCACTATCCAGGTGTTGGCTACACAATTTGGAAATCAGATGTTGCAGAATGAGTAAATTTAGACCCTATAAGCTACTTGTTAGACAGAATGTATCCATATAGCTTACGAAGAGGTCATGGTCACTCTTCCCTCTAAGCTGAGCACTAGCTAGCTAAGTTTATTGCAGCCAAAGATATACCAGCTATTTAAGCAGCTCAATTTGGCCACTAAGCTGGACAGCCCTTTAAATTTCACAGATTGCAGGCTAAGTCACATGACATAGTCGGCTATCTGCTAGCCACTAAGTGCTAATTCAGCATCTAACTCACAATGAATATTAGTGCTTAACCAGCTTAGTGTTATTTCAGTGGCCAGGAGCCTTTCCTGGCCAGTTAAATAGCGCTGAATATTGGGTAGATATAAAGTAACATACAGTAATAGTGTATATGGCTCTGAGTAAGAGGCAATAGTAGTGCTATTTATCTTTTGGTACCATAAAAAATTGAATCTTCTTGAAAAATCTGATGTACCTCTAGGTGCCAGCTTATAGAATTTTGCTGTTAATCAAATATAATAAAACCCTTACCCGCACATGCGCAGTTGAAACGGCATGATCCCTGCCGCCGTGATTTGTGCCTCCAAAGCCGTGTTCCATTTGTGGCGGTAGAGCCTGTGGCAGTTTGGTTTGCAGCACATAAAAGGAGAATGCGGCACCAATTTTCCCCATTACGGACATCACATCCAGCCTAGGGCAGGGAGGGAGGCTTCAACTCGCTGCTCCTGCTTGCTTCAGGCCTTCCTCGCTACCGGGTCCTGCCTTTGCGCAAAAAAAAAAGTAGGTGGGAACCGGCAGCGACGAAGGACAGAAGCAAGCAGGAGCAGCGAGTTGTGAATGCTGCGCTGCCGACAGCTGTGTAAGACCCGGGAGGAGAGGGGGAATGAGAAACGCTACTGATGGCTGTATGAGACCGCGGAGAGGGGGGAAATGCTGCCGACGCTTGTGTGAGATCGCAGGGGGAATGCTGCAGCAGCAGCAACCTTTTGGGGAGAGAGAGGGAAAGAGGGAGAATGAAAACCAGAGAAGGGGGTAAGGGCTACTGCAGGAGAGGGGGGAGCAGGCAAGGGGTGCTGGTGAACAGGGGGGAGGTTAAAGGAAGGGAGATGGGCTACTGCTGGACAGGGTGAGTAGGGAAGGGGTGTTGCTGGACAGGGGGAGGTAAAAGGAAGGGAAAAGGGCTACTGCAGGACAGGGGGAGCAGGAAAGGGGTGCTGCTGCACAGGGAAGGATGGGAGGGAAATGCTGCTGCTGTACAGGGAAGTGGGGGGGGGGGAGAGGGAAAGGGGGCCAAGGAGCAAACTTACTATGCTTTGGGGGAAGGATATGCTGGGGGGCAGGCAGAATCTTGGTTTGCTCTGGGGGGGGGGGAGACAGAAGGGGGCCACAGAGAGAGACAGGCTGGCAGGGGGCCAAGAAGAGAGACAGAAAGACAGGCAGGCAAGGCATAAGAACGAAAGACAGATGTACAAAGAAAGACAGCAGGCAGGGAGAGAGACAGACAGCAAGAAAGACAGACAGATAAGGGGCCAGGGAGAGAGACAGAAAGCAAGAAAGAAAGACAGACAGCCAATGGCCAAGGAGAGAGAGAGAAAGAAAATAAGACAGATAGCCAGCAGCCAAGGAGAGAGAGAGAGAAAGAAAAAAAGACAGACAGCTTACACGGTAAATTTTCATTAAATTTTGTGATCTGTTAAGTCTACATATCTATTCTAGCACCTGTTAATCTAATGGGCTTAAACACTAGTTTCTTATATAACACCTGCAAACTATTGAAGCAGTGTACATTCAGGTATAGTCTAGAGCAGTGGGTTTCAACCAGCATGTCAGGACACACTGTTATGTCCCCAAGAGATGGGAGGTGTGTCATAAAAAATTTGATATAGACAGCAAGCCTGTGTTTTCTTTACAACCGATGCTACCTGTAAACTGGGAAGACCAGCAATCTAGAGAGTCAGGTTCCTGAAATTCTTTGTGACTGGCCCCTATTTCTGTTACAACTACCCCCAATAATAACTGCTACTTCTAATCCCAGCTGAACATGTTGCAGGTCTGCAGTTTGCTGTATAATTTCTGAGTAGCATATTTGCAGGTTTTTGTGTTGCTTCACAGTATCTGGCAGTGGAGAGATTTTGTGTTGCTATTACTTAGGTGACACCAGAATTTGAATATATATTTGTTTTGTTGTGTGACAAGTAAGAAATCTGGGATTGATGTGTTGCATACAGCTTTTTGATACGAGATAGGCAAGTTCATTCTAAACATAAACGATGAAATATTTAGGCATGCTTTGTTCAGCTGTGAATTTTAGTGTTCAGTCTGTCACATATATGTGTATTGTCTGTCAGGTATGTCACAACAGGAACAATGACACATGGACAGGCTGGTCGTCTCTCTGTGTCATAGAAAATGTGTCATTTCAGAAGTGATATAATGCGATCAAAATGTCTAGCCCCGGAAATAATTTTAATGGCCATGTTCTGAATTATCGAGGGCAAACAACCAGAAGAGCACCTTGCCTTAGACTATAACCAGACAATAGAAAGGCAAAGGACCAACCTTACTTTAATAAAGACTAATTTATTTGGTTGAAAAGACGTCTCCCTTGCCTTTCTGTTGTCTGAATCATCTAGAGGCAGATGACTGTATATTTGGATAGAAAAGAGGAGATTGAGAGGGGACACGATTGAAATGTTCAAGATAATGAAGGGAATAGACCTAGTAGATAAAGACAGGTTGTTCACCCTCTCCAAGGTAGAGAGAACAAGAGGGCACTCTAAAGTTAAAAGGGGATAGATTCTGTACAAACGTAAGGAAGTTCTTCTTCACCCAGAGAGTGGTGGAAAACTGGAACGCTCTTCAGGAGGCTGTTGTAGGGGAAAACACCCTCCAGGGATTCAAGACAAAGTTAGACAAATTTCTGCTAGACCAGAATGTACGCAGGTAAGACTAGACTCAGGGCTCATGTCCTTGATCCTAGGGGCTGCCGTGGGAGTGGACTGCTGGGCACAATGGACCACTGGTCTGACCCAGCAGCGGCAATTCTTATGTTCTTATGTTCCCTATTTGTTGGATTTCCTTTGTGTGAACAGTGCCGGGAGTCTATTTTTCTTGGACACCTGACACAGGCAAAATGCCAAAACATGGGCCATGTTAAGTCTTTTAATAAAATGTTGACGTCTACTATCCCTGCCTCCAGCTTTTGTTTTATTTGGTTTGCTGCACCTTTTGTAGTGTATTTGGATGGACCATTAAATGTTATTCACATTTTCCATCAAAGCAGGAACCAAAGGAAAACCTCAAAACTTCACTGGAAAGGAAGAAGAAAGCACAAAACCAAAAAGTGGAGTTGATCGACTGGATCAATCGAATTTATTATAACACTAGTCAATAGAATAACACAAAACAGACAATGAAAGCAAGCTGGCAATCAGTGTAAAAAGCAGCAACAGTAAAAAGTCCAAAGTTTGTACCAACAGGTATCAATCACAGTGGAGCTTCCAACAAGCATCACATATTTAATTAAATTAAGGGGAGATGATCAGTATAATCTTTATACAGTATATTCTAAAATATTATTTGTAATGTAATGTAATTTATTTCTTATATACCGCTAATTCCGTTAGGTTCTAAGCGGTTTACAGAAAATATACATTAGGATGCATTAAAATTATAAGCAAGATAGGTACTTAGAAATTCCCTTACTGTCCCGAAGGCTCACAATCTAACTAAAGTACCTGGAAAAATGACAATTAGTAGAGTAATAAAGAAATATAAAATAGAGATAGAGGAGAAAAATAAGAAAATAAACATTCTAATAAGACTACAATGATCTAAAGGACTTTGAAAGGTTGAAAAGAGGGGAGATAGGAATAGATGCAGAAGGGAGAACCGTTGAAACAATAGAATTCTGGGGAAATTTAAATGATAAAATAAAAACAAAACAAGTGGCAAAACAATGAATGAGATTAAAAAATATATTATAAACTAAAAAGAAAGTGAAAATAAAATCAAAACAGTCAAGACTGAAGACCAGCTTGAAATGACTTCACTGCTTTGGCTGCCAAACTTCTCCAGGTGTCATCCGATCCTAGTCAGCATACCGGAAGCCCCAGATCCAGTGTCTCCGGTCCTCAACTCGTCTGAGACATTCACACCCTCCTCCTGCATGCCAAATTCGATGAATCTGTCTCCTTTCTAGACAGGCACCGCACCTCTCTGACCGTGCGCGGTGCCTCGACGACCGTGCCGTCCGGACCAACCATGGCCTCCCCCTCACGGTGGCGGTGGTGGTCGTGGGGGTCGCTCCTCTTCATGGCCGAAGCTGGCGGCTGCAGCGCCTTCTCTGGGTCAATGCTGCTCAGCAGAGCTAGGCTGGCATCCGGGCCGGGCGCCGCCAGCGGCGGGCGAGCACCAGGTCGGCTGCCAGCTTCTCCCCAGCGACGGGGGTGACGGCGATGATGGGGTGGAGGGGTTTAAAGAGCAATATGATTGGACTGGGCTCCAGATTTTAAGAATGGTGGAATGATGTTTTTCTGCAATTACACTTTCAAATTTGATGGTAATGCATACTGTGTTCCACCATACCATGAATTTTATCTTGGATAGATTCTTCCAGCAATACTAAATGTTTTTGTTAGCTAGAAACAGTAGGATATTCAGCAGGCGAGCATTGGCCTCCGAGAGGGGTTGTGTGAGACCCTGTTGTCCTAAAACAATAATTTTGAAATTTAACAGTTCTTGGATCTTTAGTATAGAGGAAATGGTGTTCCAAACCCTCTCCCGATATATTGTAAGCTGAAAGCATTGAAATATCATGTGAGGCAGTGTACCTATTGATTTCACACAAGAACAACATAGATTGGAAACTTTATGTGAGAATTTGGCAAGCTTCTGCAGAGACCAGTGAGACTGATGTAGAAAGAAGTATATAGATTGGAGGGTTGAAGCTGAATGAATCAACTTAAATATTCTAGTCCATACTTCTTGCCATATTTCATTATCTACAGATATATCCAAGTCAGGTTGCCAAACACTCATCAGCAGTGATATGGAGACAGGTAACGCTTAAGAACATAAGAAGAATTTGCCTCCGCCGGGTCAGCGGTCCGCTCCTGCAGCGGCCCTTCAGGCCTATCACCTGTGCAGTGGTCCCTGACTATTCCTGTAACCTACCTCAACTCCTATCTGTACCCCTCAATCCCCTTATCGTCTAGGAACCTATCCAAACCTTCTTTGAAGCCCTGTAACGTGCTCTGGCCTATCACAGCCTCCGGAAGCGCGTTCCACGTGTCCAAGTATTCCATACCATTTAGAGGTAACACCTTTGAGGGGAGTAATGGTAATACTTTGAAGAAAGAGCCGAGGTGTAATCTTTAATTTTTGTGTTTCTGGAAATGCTGCATTGACACAGTGTTTTAGTTGCAGACATCTGCTAGATTAGTCATCTGGTAGGTTATACTTTTTACATATTTCCTCAAAAGTCATCCTACTAACTTCTTAATGCCGTTAGAAAAGAATGTTTTTGATTGAGCATGAAAATATGAAAGTGAGGAAACGTTTTGAAAAACTTTTAAATATCTTACTATTTGACCCCTTCCAAGTGAATATCATTTGGATGACTCCAGGTCCTAATCATCTAAAAGGATTATAGCACATACTGTATCTCAATTTAATACTTAATATATTTACTGAAATCTGAGGTGGATAATCAGACATTGCAGTAGAAATGAAAAATAGTGCCATTATTATTGCCCTTTTAAAGTTAGGTAAACTAAGGCACAGGAGAGACTTCCCCAAGGTCACACAAAGAATGAGCATGCATCTTAGTCACCTCAGCCTCATAGTTCAATGTTCCAACTATCGAACCCCACCTTCTCACTATAAAAACAGCCGTTGTAATTACATAGCACATCTCTGAGACCTGATTTATCTATAAGCCATAAATTTTCTAACTTCTCACAAAAAAAATGGAAGATTGAGACGCAGCAGCTTTATTTCTCTATAGAAGCAGGCCAAGTATTTGGCAGTAACAAAGACACAGCTAGTGCTCCAAAACAGCAGGGCAAAACAGTTCTGCTTTATAAAATAGTGAAATTTTTTTTATTCTTTCTCTCCATGGTTCATGTAGAATATACTTCTTTGGTGAAGGAATAAAGAGAAGTAGCCAGCAACAAGCAAGCATTGTAAGAGACCACATGCACTGATCCTTTGATGAAAGCCTGCACATTTAAATTTCATTTTTAGGCTACTTTAATTTGGGTTTTCTCTTGCCTCTTCAATGTTTTGGGTTTTTTTCAGGCTGTTGTGCATTAGAGCCTCATACTGTTCAATGGGATCTGGTCTTGCTGACAATTTGCAGACCATTCATTTCACATTTCTTCCTCACATAGCTCTCTTGGTAAAAGGAACTGATCTGTTTTACAAAGTTCTTCTGCTGGGATGTTTAGATTTCACACCTTATCAAAGAAATTCAATTTAATAAAATAATATGTAAAGCCTTTTTTTTATACTGAAAAAACTTTTATAGAATTGTACAGTACTATACACGAGATCTTATAATCCTGGTGAATTCTGCAAGTGCAGAATTTGTACAGAATTCCTCACCCCCTCAGGAAGTATAGAATTCTGCACATGCTGTGCAGAGTTTAATGCAGACACAGGAAGTAGAGGAGGAAGTGACCTGCAGCACTTCCTCCTCCTGTGCTGTCTTATACCCGACTGTGCTATCTGGCACTGCAGAATTACACCAGGAGCAACATGATTGCATATATATGTAGATGTTTCCAGGGCTCTAGTTTGGATGGGACAGGATCAAGTACACACAAATATTTACACCAACCTTGGAGCAAGTGTAAATGTATGTGTCAGCATTTCCATGCTACAAGAGCTGTTTCTGGGAGCCTGTTTTATAATTTTATTTCAAATGGTAAAATGCTTGAATTTTCACAGTTGCAACATAAATATAATCTTAATAAATCAGAAAGTTTTAGATGGTTGCAACTGAAGCAGGCCATTCAGGCGGGGTTCCCTGACTGGAAAAATCTTAATAATCAATATAGTATGGAGTTCCTGTGTTTTCAGGCAGACTTCTTGGGTCACCAGGCCGCCCAGTGGTATAAATTATTAAATGGGTTTATTAAAAAGAAATTAAACACTGGTTTAAGAGACATTTGGAGCATTGAGATTAAGCATCAAATTACTGCATCTCAATGGCCACGAATTTGGTCTTGGAGGATGAGATGTACAGTGTCAGCATCTATGAAACAAACTTGTTTTTTTCTGTTACATAGAGCGTTATGGACCCCTGTTCGGTTACAAAAATTGGATAGCTCTAAGTCTAATAAATGTTGGCACTGTCATCTAGAAGTAGGGACTTTAGATCATTTATTATTCTATTGTCCATTTATTATGAATTTCTGGAAATCAATTTGGGACCAAATTAATTGTTTATTAGATAACCCAGTGGCATTATCATGATACGGTGCTATTTGGTATGGCAATGAGAGCAAAAAGTCAGATTTCTACAAAAAATAACAAATTATTACTCATAATGACTGGTGTTGCCATTCAACAAATTACACATAATTGGAAAGATTGGAGTAGATTAAATTATAATTTTTGGTGGAATTCTTTATGTCATATTTATAAAATGGAGAGATTTATTGCAATACAGTGGGGTTGTTTTAGGAAATTTCAGGATGTGTGGGAGCCATTAACAAAGTATTGTACTGATTAGATGAGTTTGTTTCCCTTAAATTTACAAGTTTAGTAGTGAGGGGGGAGGGGGTGTTATTTTTATTATTACATATTCTACAAGATATTTGATCATATGTTAGGAAAGGATGGGAAGGGGTGATAGAGTTTATGATTTGTATCATTGCTGATTATTAAGTGATGTATTTATTGTTAATTTGTTTGAACATTTGTCACACTTATTCTAAGTTTGAAAATAAATAAATAAAAGGCTGCTTAAGTTGCCTTCATAAAACTGGTTTGCAATAGGCACCTGTTAAACTTATGACATAGGAGGACCTTGCCAGACTAGCACAAAACCGATTTCTTTTTAGATCCACAATTCAACAAGTCGCTGGGACTTGAATACGAGTCAATGGCACCTAACAACCAGTGGCGTGGTATTGGGGATGTGGTTCGCCCCAGGTGCAGTCTTCCTAAGGGCGTGGCCCCCCTCCTCTCCGCTCTCCCCTCCCCGCTCCTCTCCTTGTTGTGCGCACGTGCCCCTTGCCTTCCCCATACTTTTTTTACTTCCCCAGCGCAAGTTTGCGGTCTGCATCAGTGCTCTCTCTGATGTCACGTCTGGGACCCGCACCTAAGAAATGATGTCAAAGGGTGAACTTACACCGATGTGGGCAAGCTGTTCACGCCGGAGAAGTCAAAGTGGTATGGGGAAAGGGAAGGGGGTTTGGCGTGTAGCAGGGGGTGGGGAAGAGAGCAGGGAGAGGCACTTCCACCCTTGGCGCTGCTCACTCTTACTACGATACATTGTTGTCTTGCTATATAGACTCTTAATGGGCAACTCTGCCTTTTGCTGCAGGAGATCACAGAAAAAAAAATCAAAGCAGGATCCAAGGAAGTCTGTGAATAGATGAAAATCTGAAACAGAGATAATTTTAAAAAGACTTTCCATGACCAATAATATAAGATGAGTTCTTATCAGGCGGCTCTTTGGGATAGGGAATATAAAAATCTCTTATTATGCTCTGTGTCCTATTGTCACTTTCGGAAGCAATTGAAGACACATTTTTATTAACTAATCAAATGGTGTTTAATTTTTATTATGTTTTTAATATTTGTAATTTAATCCTTCAACAAAAATGCCCTTGACTAATCACCCTTATACCAATTGATAGACACTATAGTGTGAACATAAGAACATGAGAATTGCCACTGCTGGGTCAGACCAGTGGTCCATCGTGCCCAGCAGTCCACTCACATGGCGGCCATTAGGTCAAAGGAACTTGTCTAACTTTGTCTTGAATCCCTGGAGGGTGTTTTACCCTATAACAACCTCTGGAAGAGCATTCCAGTTTTCTACCACTCTCTGGGTGAAGAAGAACTTCCTTACGTTTGTACAAAATCTATCCCCTTTTAACTATAGAGAGTGCCCTCTCGTTCTCTCTACCTTGGAGAGGGTGAACAACCTGTCTTTATCTACTAAGTCTATCCCCTTCATTATCTTGAATGTTTCGATCATGTCCCCTCTCAGTATCCTCTTTTCAAGGGAGAAGAGGCCCAGTTTCTCTAATCTCTCACTGTACGGCAACTCCTCCAGCCCCTTAACCATTTTAGTAGCTCTTCTCTGGACCCTTTCGAGTAGTACTGTGTCCTTCTTCATGTACGGCGATCAGTGCTGGATGCAGTATTCCAGGTAAGGGCATACCATGGCCCGGTACAGCGGCATGATAACCTTCTCCGATTTGTTTGTGATCCCCCTCTTAATAATTCCTAGCATTCTGTTCGACCTTTTCGCTGCCGCCGCTTATTTCTCAGACGGCTTCATTGACTTGTCGACCAGTACTCCCAGGTCTCTTTCCTGGGGGATCTCTCCAAGTACTGCACCAGACATCCTGTATTCATGTATAAGACTTTTGTTATCGACATGCATCATCTTATACTTATCCATGTTAAACCTCATTTGCCATGTAGCGTCCCATTTCTCGAGCATGTTTATGTCACGTTGCAGGTCTTCGCTATCCTCCTGATTCTTCACTACTATGAATAACTTTGTATCATCTGCAAATTTAATCACCTCATTCGTCGTACCAATTTCCAGGTCATTTATAAATATGTTGAAGAGCATGTGTCCAAGCACTGAACCCTGCAGCACTCCACTTGTGACACTTTTCCAGTCCGAGTATTGTCCATTTACCCCCACTCTCTGTTTCCTATGCTCCAGCCAGCTTTTAATCCATGTGAGTATTTCACCCTCGATTCCATGGCTTGCAATTTTTCAAAGTAGTTGTTCATGCGGAACCTTGTCGAATGCCTTCTGAAAATCCAGATATACATGGTCGACCAGGTCACCATTGTCTATCTGCCTGTATATTCCCTCGAAGAAGTGCAGCAAGTTCATCAAACAAGATCTGCCTTTGCTGAAACCGTGCTGGCTGGTCCTCATCAGACCATGTCCGTCAAGGTGATCAATGATGTGGTCCTTTATCAACACCTCTACCATCTTTCTCGGTACCGAGGTCAGACTCACCGGTCTGTAGTTTCACGGATCTCCCCTCAAACCTTTTTTGAAGATCAGTGTAACATTCGCCACTTCCAGTCTTCTGGAATCTTTCTTGATTTGATCGACAGATTGGCTATTAGTTGAAGCAGTTCAGCTATAATCCCTTTCAGTTCCTTGATGACCCTCAGATGGATGCCATCCGGTCCCAGAGATTTATTGCTCTTAAGCCTATCGATCTGCCTGCATACCTCTTCTAGACTGACCATCAACCCTGTCAGTTTCCCGTCTTCATTTCCAGCATATAGCCTGATGGGTTCCGGTATGCTGTGTATATCCTCTTCGGTAAATACAGATGCAAAAAATGTGTTCAGTTTGTCGGCGATGGTTTTGTCCTCCTTTAGCACTCCCTTTATTCCATAGTCATCCAATGGCTCCATCGCTTCCTTAGTGAGTCGTTTCCCCTTAATATATCGAAAGAATGGTTTGAAGTTTTTTGCCTCCTTGGCTATTTTTTACTTGTAGTCTCTTTTGGCCCCTCTTACCACCTTATGGCACCTGCTTTGATGTTATTTGTGCTTTTTTCAGTTTTCGTCCATTTTTGACCTTTTCCATTCCTTAAAAGAAGTCTTCTTGTCTCTGATCACTTCCTTCACCACTACAGTGAGCCACGCCAGTTCTTTGTTATTTTTCCTCTTGGATCCCTTGTTGATACGCGATATATATAGATTTTGAACCTCAGTGACTGTGTCCTTAAAAAGGGACCATGCTTGCTCTAGCGTTTTTACAGTGCTTATCCTCTTCTAGTGTATGATTTTCTTTAACCCTATAATAGTAACTGTGCTTTAATAGATATTTCATAGGGAAAAGGTTACCTCAAGTGCTTGCGGTTTTAGATCAAGTCTTATCATACAAGCCTAATGCAAGCTATCTTTGGTACCTTTTTATTTTCCCTTTTATTTTTGACTAATTAATTTTTTTATTTTTTTACTATTCATTTAATACAAAAAAATTTTTCAAAACTAAGCACCGGGAGAACACACAAACTTTTGGCGCGAGCATATAATTGTAGCAGCGGGTGAAAAGAAAGGCTTCTAATATGGGCAAAACAGCCTAAGGTGCGGATGTATTCCTGATGAAGCTCTGGGTAGAATGAAACACAGCACTACATGCTACATGCTAAGCTTGGGAGAAGATCACAATCCCAGCTTATTGTGGAGTCAAAGCTAACCCCCTCTGTGCTCTCGCTGTGCTAAAAACCGCTAGCGTGGTTTTGTAGAAGAGGGGGGTTAGTATAATATTGAAGAGATTATAAGAAATAGCTTGACAGTCCCTGGATTACTAACACAAAACAAACAATAATTTAATAGAGACACTTTGCTTAGTTTTGAAAAAAAAAAAGTAATTAAATGAATATTAAATAATTAAAAAGTAAATTAGGCAAAAATAAATGGGAAAATAAAAAGGTAGCTTGCATTAGGCTGGTTATGATAAGACTTGATCTAAAACCGCAAGCACTTGAGGTAACCTTTTCCCTATGAAATATCTAATGAGGCACAGTTACTATTATAGGATTAAAGAAAATCATATACTAGAAGACGAATAGACCACACTCTACATTTCTCCCTCCATATTCGCTGTGATAGGGGATTAACAGAACTGCTTATACAGAAAAACCGTGAATAACTTTTTCATGTGTTATTCACTGTTTTCTATTATAAACCATCGTGAATATAGTGAAATCGTGAATGACATGGTGGGAGACCTGCCAAACCACAATGAAGAAAGTGCTGGGAATCAGCGATTTTCTCTATAAAAGCCTGGAATCAGTGATTTCTCTATGCAAGCTGATGTAATTTGGGGGGAGGAGCCAGCAAGCTAAAAACCGTGAATAATCGAAACTGCGAATGCTGAAACCACGAATACGGAGGGAAAAGTATAGTGTCTATTAATATTTGTAAAGCATATTGAACTTACCGGCTATGCAGTATAAAAATAATCTATTATGTTATGTTAGAATGTTCTGTATTATGTATGTTGCTCTGTAACCTGTTCTGAGCTCGTCTGGGAGGACAGGCTATAAAACCAAATAAATCAGAAAGAGTTGCATAAAAGGGAATAAAATCTTTCTGCAAATCATATTGCTTCTACAGTTTTGTAAGCATTTAATTTCATAGAGGGGAAAAATTTCACAGAAGAAAAATATTCAAGCAAAAACCTGTATAGGAACCATAGAAAAATGTTGTTTTTTACCCTGAAAAGGATTATATTGAAGTATCACACAATAAAAATATTTTTTTTAAAAAGCTCCCTGGTTCTTGCTCTCCTAATCTGGCAAAATAAATTTGTGCAGCACTCACAGTTCAGCTCTGTACAATGTGTTTATACTGATCAAATAGCACACATCAGGGAGCCATGAAGAGGTAAAAAGTAAGTAGCCATAGGGGACAAAGACACCAGCCAGCTGTGAAGAAGATAAAGAGACACTAAAATGTCATAAAGAGCTACAAGAGAGGAAAGGAGACAGTGCAACCTAAGCAAAATGCATTTAAGTGCTCTTCAGGTGCTCTGACAAATAGATTGAGCCTTAATTGCTTTTAATGACTTTAGGAAGGTAATAAGAGGGACAGAGGTGTTCAAAATCTAAGTAGAAATAGCTACATTAACCTGCAGACCTTAAAAAGAAAATGGACTATTATTTTCCCTTTGACATTTCAGATTTTCCTAGATATATTAAATAAACTTCTATAAGTTAATGAATACTTTTTCATAAAAATCAATGTCTTGATATTTGGTAATATAATACTTATCAGAAAAATGATCTCATTAAGAGAACAGTTTTCAAAGACATTTATGCAGTCAAAGAGTGATTAGACTGTTTGAAAATTGCACTCTGTGGAGACTGCTGGCAGTACACAAGTTATTCCACAATGCATGTAACATAGGTGAGGGAACTGGAGCCAGCCCTCCTGCTTCTTCATCCCTTCACAAATAAAACACAAGATACCTCATTGAATTTACTAGGGCTGAAGTTTATTGCAACACATAAAACCTATCTGGACTTTTTAAACACTGCATATCTTATATACCGCTGCTCCACATTATCTAAGCTTTGGATCCTTCCTACCACTCAACCAGGCTCACTCACACCATGAACCATTACTATATAACCATTATACTATGCAAGGTAGAATACCACAATTAAAATATGTGTGGGGATTTGAACCCATGATCTCTGGAAGATGAGCAAAGGGCTTTTACTCATTGAGCCACAGCAGCTTCCACTAATGCCTTTCTTCTCACATTTGATATGAGAGCTTAGGAATCTGCTAAGCTATGATTTTCTCAGATATTTTCACCTTCACATGTCTAGGATTACTAAGCTCTCGTATCGGATGCGAGGAAGAAAGACGATAGTGGAGGCTGCTGTGGCTCAATGGGTAAAAACCCTGTGCTCATCTTCCAAAGATCATGGGTGTACATATTTTTTTAATTTTGGCATTCTACCTTACAGTTGCACCTTGATGATCTCATAATGAGGTCAGCATTGTGCAGCTGCACACCTCCATTTGCAATGAAGTAGAAGCCATGCTAAGGTCTGTATCTGTTTTTTCTGTTTTTTAAGTTTTTGCAAATGAAGTTATGTATGCAATCTATATATTTTTTCATGTGCTTTCTTTGCTTTCAAGAATGAGCTGATTGGAGCACTGTTTAGTCAGAAAAAAGGGTAGCTTTTTAGCATGAAACCTAAAGCTGTGTTTTTTTCAGTATAGAGATGTTTTCCTCTAATTAGCAAATAACATTGCTGTTAGTCCACAAAAATAGAAGGTTTTCATGCAATAAATCTTTTTTGATGTGCCTTGTTTATGTGGTGCCATATTAAATGTTTTTTAAGCTTAATAAAGCAAAAATAAAAACCCGATTCTCTAAAGGTTGTCTCAAAATTTGGACGTCTAAACAGTGCTGAGCACGATTCTACAAAGAACCCCTACCTTGGACATCCAAACTGTGCCTAACTTTAGACGCGCTTTGCAGAATCAGGACCTAAATGTCAAAAAAGCTTGTCATAGATGATGGTCAAAATAGGACAGGTATAGGACCTACTATGCCGGAGCCATATGTACATATAGCTGTAGGATAGGTCAGGATTCATATTTAGATGCATATGTACAGTACTACTTTGGTATGACAAAACTAGAGAAAACATGAGACACTTGCTTTCAAAGAATTGTGGAAACCACTCCAAAGTTTTGCATAATGAAAACAGAATTTTTGATGATGTATTTAACTAGTAAAGGCTTAAATGTGTAAGCTTGAAATCTTTTGGTGGCTCTCAGAGCTTTCTCATGGTCACATTGTGGCCCTTTACATGAAAAAGGTTGGAGACCACTGCCATAGATGAATCTAGCAAATGCTGCTGTAGAAGTGAAATGCTCCCTTCCAGGCTAAAAGAGATTTGATGCCCCAGATATGTCTTAGGTGCACTGTCTCCCATGGCATTTCAAGAAGGCCATCCCTGGACACAGTTTGAACCCTTACTCACTGCATTAAATAATTATCCATTGAGCCTGCAAAAGATGATGACCTGGATTAAGATTTTAGACCCAGGTTTTGCTCTTTGATTTGCCCATCTCCAGTTAAATTATAAAACCACGAGGGGAAAAAGTGAGCAGTCAACCGTTATAACTGGACTGCCATCATCTACCCTGTAAACTCTTATTCTGATATTGTACACTGCCTAGAATTGAAAGGCAATGCAGTTTATAATTTTTAAATAAATAAATAGAGCCTTGGTCTTTATACCCAGTTCTCAAGAGACACCAATGAGTCAAGTTTTCAGGATATCCATAATGAATCCATGGAAGATTTGCATATTCATTAGATATATCCTGAAAACGTGACTATTGACAATCCTAGAAGAATGGGAGTGAAAGACAAGATTACTTTGTTTAAAGAAACAGAATAAATGCCTAGATGAAAATTCTGCTCTACTTTTGCATTTTCTTTTTCTTTTTGTTAAAATTTTCATGTTAATTGAAAGCATTTAAAGTAATACTTCACTGCTTCTTTGACAAACATTCAAATTTCATGCATCATAAATTATGATCCACAATTCAAGTGCCTACAGTAGGCAGCCTAGAATATTTTAATCTGAGATTCCACATGTTTATTGAACTACATGGTCACAAACTGTTTGAACTTAGATGATTTGGAAATCTCTCTCTCTCTCTCCTCTCTTTCTTGAATTCATTTTAAGTTACCAAAAGTCAAAATATTATTCAGGCTACATGATAGATACTGGAAATGCATTCTTGCATCCAATACTGTACAGCATGTTCCTGGCAATGAGGGTCATTTTTCAGTCTGACAATAATATTTGGTACAGGTTAGATTGTTTCCAATTAATGATCCATTTGCTCTCAGCAAAAACATACTGTACAGATGCACTTTTCAATAAGTTGCCCAGATGAGATTCATTTAAAATTCATTGACCTTATTTTTTGCAAGGATAATTTTGTGGCTTAATTTTCTCTATGTGCAATGATATCACTTTAAAAATCTTATTTGGTGTTAGCCTGTGTTCTTCTCAGCAAACAGACCTGTCTTACAATATCTGCTGGGCCTTATGAAATCTTTCAGCCACGGGTACCATTCTTTCTTTCCACTGTGGTGCTGCTTTCAAAATGGTGAGTGTATTCCAGACATGCTTCCTGAATCATTGATACCTTCAGCCTACATGCTTCTTCTGAGGAGTGTGTGGCACAATGGTTAGAGCTACAGCCTCAGCACCCTGAAGTTGTGGGTTCAAATCCCATTCTGCTCCTGGTGACCTTGAGGAAGTCACTTAATCCTATCACAGTTTTTGCACTGCTGGTTTTTTGGTGTTTTGAACAAGTCACTTAATCCCCCATTGCCCTAGGTCAGGGGTAGGCAATTCCGGTCCTCGAGAGCCGAAGCCAGATCAGGTTTTCAGGATATCCACAATAAATATGCATGGCATAGATTTGCATCTCAAGGAGGCAGTGCATGCAAATCCATCTCATACATATTCATTGTGGAGATCCTGAAAACCTGACCTGGCTCTGGCTCTCGAGGACAGGAATTGCCTACCCCTGCCCTAGGTACATTAGATAGAGTGTGAGCCCTCCGGGGCAGATAGGGAAAAATGCTTGAGTACTTGAATGTAAACCACTTAGGCCATAAGTGGTGTAAGCATTCTCCTGGGAATGTGTCACTGAGTGTGATCAAGTAAATAAATATCGTCAGGATTGCTGGTATAAACACTCGTGGACCATCACCAACAATTTAAACTGAATTCTGTCTTCAACCACTGTAACTTCCTATAGAAAGGTGCTCTCAGGCGAGGATTGCTCCTGCTCACATGTGCTATGAGGGTTAGCATGTTTATTTCCTTCCCTACATTTGGACTGCTTTTGTGCATCTTCCTAGTCTCTGGATTCATCTGCTGTTGATGACAAGGAAGGTAAAATTATGCCCTTACCTGATAATTTTCTTTCCTATAGTCACAGCAGATGAATCCAGAGCCCTATCCTGTTGCGGGGTTTGTCGCTCTCAGGCGCAGTTTGGGCATTCTCAATTTTAAAGCATCAGTGGTTCAGGTAGCACATGTGAGGGAGAGATGTTTCATATGTCTTATATGTTTTATGTGCTTATTTCATCTGCTATGAGAAGACCTAAACTGGTTGTCCAGGAGGCTGTGCATCCAAGACATACCTGAGGACAACTCAGTGTTGTCTATCTCCACTTGCTGATTGATGGATATAATCCCACTAGTCTCTGGATTCATCTGCTGTAACTAAAGGAAAGAAAATTATCAGGTATGTACATAATTTTACCTTAGTGGCGTGAGGAGAGCATACGAGCATATTCCACCTCAAAAGTTTAAATAGACAGAGGTGTGATTTTGAAGAGTATCAGCCCCTGAGGAAACTTACCAGTGAAATGGCTGGGTAGCCATCAGGCTATAAGTTAAGTGCTCTTCTTTATATGAATTATTCCACCACATCAGGGTCAAAAAATTTTTTTTACCTGTACTAAATAATGAATGCTGGTACAATACCGATGATGAACACTTCACCCCAGTAAGGACACGAAGTACAATTTTAGAAGTGTCTTGGGTGTTTGAGGTCTTGGGTACAATCTGAATTCTGCACTGGTTTGTTCTTAGCCAGTTGTCTACCTATAGTCCTGCCAGTGTGTGTGTAGGTGGGGGAAGGGGGGTGCTGTTTCACTATTACATTTTCAATAGGGAGGGATAGGCAAGCTTGCAGGACTCCAGGGAACCTGCCTGTCTTTAGTGCTTGAAAGCAAAACATTGAAGCACCACCCTCCACTTGCAGCAATTGAAGAACTCCTGCTCAGCCTAGAGGGAACAGGAATGTACTCATATATGCATCAGAGGTACCAAAATTATCAGTTAGGTGCCTAAGTGTGCTTAGCACTATTTTATAATATCTCTCTTACCTAAGTGATATAGACGTAAGTCACGTAACTGCATGAGGTGTACGAAGTGCCGCTGAAAAGTTCTCAGCCCAGCCAAGAATAGAATGATGTGGAGCCATGAAACTTACAAGTTATTCCACACATTTCCTGACACTTTTCATTTCATTGAAATACAATCCAAAGTGTCAAGAAAACAGTGGAATAACGCGTAAGTTTCATGGATTCACATCATTCTCTTCTTGGTTGGGTTGAGAACTTTTCAGCGGCCCCTTATATATGTGGGTGGAGCATGGCAGATTATGAGTGTGTTACCAACCTACATACTTAATTATAGACTGCTATACATCACAATAAAGTCTAACACCATATTATCTGAGAAGAATGAAGTCCCTATTTTCATCTCACATATAAGACCCTACTATGATGGTCATTTTAATATAATGAAATACCCTGGCATATTCACTGGCAAACAAAATTATGTAATGAACACAGATAATTTTCACTGGAAAACAAAATTATGTAATGAACACAGATAATTTAATTACAAGGATTGTACAATGGCATAGCAAAATTGGTTTAATTTCCCTGAGAAGCAATGTTACATTTTATAATTGACTTGAGCATAATGAGAACGAGTTATTTGAAAACAAACTTGATCAACACACATTTTGAGTGGCTAGGCTGGTTAAGTGGCCAGAAGATGAATTATAAAATACAAATGCAAAGCATTCTCTAAAAACATTCTCATTTGTTCTTTTGTGCTGCAGTTAAAAAAATTGTAAATCGTTATGCAGGTATTAATATTTATATACTTAAATTGTTCTAGACAACATATTACAGATTACAGAATATCCAACAAAATTTTCAAGCACACACTTGTTTTGAAATCTGTATTGCAACCATTACATGTATCACAATCTGTAGGACACAATCCATTACAGTTTACAGTTTATTAATTTACTCATGTTTAAGCCCATTACATTAATGTGTGCTAGAGTAGATGTCTGTCTGTCTGTCTGGTTTTTTTCCTTTGTCTCTCTCTCCTTGGACACTGTCTGTCTATCATTCTTTCTGTCTCTGTCTCCCTGGCCCCCTGCCTGTATTTCTCTGTTGCGCCATGCAGGCCTGTCTCTCCGTGGCTCCCCTTCCTATGTCCATAGTGTCCCATCCTATGTCCTTAGTGCCCTCAGTGCCTATGTTCTTTGTGCCCTCAGTGCCTTTTATGTCCTTATTGCCCTTTCTTACGTCCTTAGTGCCCCCAGTGCCTCCTTCCCATGTCCTTAGTGCCCTCAGTGCCCCTTCATATGTCCTTAGTGCCTCCAGTGCCTCCTTCCTATGTCCCCCTCACTGCCTTCCAGACTTTGACCCCCAAAGCCAGTCTGCCTGCCTGCCTCCCATCCCCCGTGCAGTAGAACCATTGAGCAGCATCTTTCAATTTCTACCACCCCCCATTCCCCCTGTAAAGTAGAAGCCGGCATTTTTATTTCACTCCCTTCCTCCCATCCACCCTGTGCAGTAGAACCGGTAAGCAGCACCCCCCCCCCCACCCCGCAACTACCGCCCTGTGCAGCTGACCCCATTGACCTTCCCATCCGCCCCTGCCACTGTGAGACAATCTACAAACCTCCCGGCACCAGCAGCGTCCCCAGCATTTTAAACACGCAGCTTCGTGGCCTTCTACTGCCGATTTTCTCTGCCGCGTTTCTGTTTCTGATTATGTCATCAGGGACGTGGCAGAGGAAATCAGCAGTAGAAGGCCGCGAAGCAGCGTGTTTAAAGTGCTGGGGAAACTGCTGGTGCTGGGAGGTTTGTAGATCGTCTCGCGGTGGGAGGGGCGGATGGAAGGGTCAGTGGGGTCGGCTGCACGGCGGTGGTAGTGGCGGGGGAGATGGAAACATGCGGAGGTTTGTGGTCATATTGCGGTGAGAGGGACGGATGGGAGGCTCAACGGTGGTTTGGGGGTGGTGGGGGGGGTCAACGACGACGAACTGCCTTCCTTCCTTACAGTGAGTGAAAGGGGGGGTCGAAGCGCGCATGCGCACTCTTGCCGGCCATGGACATACGGATCACAGAACACGCAGGTAAGAGTGCGCATGCGCGCTTAGGGTTTTATTATAGTAGATATTCTGCCTATTAAGTAAGTGGATTTTTAAAAAAACCTATACATAATCATAAAATCAATTAGCACAAACATCAAATTAAAACCATCATACACAAAACAAACAGATAACCAAATAGTTATGCTGCCTACCTGAAATAAACTATAAAATACTTGCCATCAATACCAATGGCTATACTCACTGCCTGTAATTAAAAAAAACAAATGTATTTTCAGCAGCTTCTTGAAAACACATTTACTGCCTCTTTTACAAAGCCGCACAGCAACAGCCCCGAAGTGCTTTAAATCTCTATGGGCTTCGGGCCCGTTAACTGCTAGCGCAGCTTTGTAAAAGAGGCCCTTAGTATCTTTCAATCTCTTGATCTGTACTAGAAGTCTATTGCACAAAATTGGCCCTGCCAATGAGAAAGTTATCTGCCTAGTTTACTCAAAAAGATTTTCCTCACTGCTGGAATAGTAAGCCTAAAAGTGCCTTCAGACCTGATAGGATGATAAAGTCTGAAAACCAAACTCCAATAAAAATCAGACTCGAGAGGCTCCTGAGAAAATTAAAGTATCATGGGATAGGTGGCAAAGTTCAGTTGTGGAGTAGGAATTGGTTATCGGATAGAAAACAGAGGGTAGGGTTAAATGGTCATTTCTCTCAATGGAGGAGAGTAAACAGTGGAGTGCTACAGGGATCTGTACTGGGACAGGTGCTATTTAACTTATTTATAAATGATCTGAAAATTGGAACGACGAGTGAGGTGATTAAATTTGCAGATGACACTTTAGTGTTCAAAGTTGTTAAAACACATCGGATTGTGAAAAATTGCAGGCGGACCTTAGGAAATTGGAAGACTGGGCATCCAAATGGCAGATGAAATTTAATGTGGACAAATGCAAAGGGATCCACATTGAGAAGAATAACCTTAATCACAGTTACCGGATGCTAGGGTCCACCTTGGAGATTAGCGCCCATGAAAAGGATCTGGGTATCATCATAGACAATATGATGAAACCTTCCACCCAATGTGTGGCGGCGGGCAAAAAAGCAAACAAGATGCTAGGAATTATTAAAAAAGGGATGGTTAACAAGACTAAAAATGTAATAATGCACCTGTATTGCTCCATGGTGCGACCTCATCTGGAGTATTGCATTCAATTCTGGTCTCCTTATCTCAAGAAAGATATTGTGGTGCTAGAAAAAATTCAAAGAAGAGTGACTAGAATGGTAAAGGGGATGGAACTCCTTTCGTATGAAGAAAGACTAAAACGGTTAGGGCTTCAGCTTTGAAAAGAGACGGCTGAGGGGAGATATGATTGAAGCCTAAAAAATCCTGAGTGGAGTAGAATGGGTTCAATTGGATCGATTTTTCACTCTGTCAAAAATTACAAAGACTAGGGGATGCTCGATGAAGTTACAGGGAAATACTTTTAAAACCAATAGGAGGAAATTTTTTTTCATTCAGAGAATAGTTAAGCTCTGGAACACGTTGCCAGAGGTTGTGGTAAGAGTGGATAGCATAGCTGATTTTAAGGAAGGTTTGGATAAGTTCCTGGAGGAAAAGTACATAGTCTGTTATTGAGAAAGACATGGGGGAAGACGCTGCTTACCCTGGATCGGTAGCATGGAATATTGCTACTCTTTGGGTTTTGGCCAGGTACTAGTGACCTGGATTGGCCACCGTGAGAATGGGCTACTTGGCTTGATTGACCATTGATCTGACCCAGTAAGGCTATTCTTATGTTATGTCTTATGTATTAGATGTTTCATTGACTAGACTATTGCTTCTCACTGAGGCATGCAGTGGTTTCTTTGCCGTAGCCAACCCATCTTGTTGGAATGTTCTTACTGGAGAATTCAGACCCCAGGAAAAAGACAAAGCGTTAAAGGTCAATTCTATCAATTGGTACCTCAGTCTAGGCACCTCAATATGCTAATTCTTAATGGCATCTTAATACCAAAATTCAATGTACAATACTAGTGTATGAACAGCACTGGCATGCCTATGGGCAAGCATGCCCTCTTACAAAATGTCAATGGCAAGTGTAAGTAGGGTGTAGTTTATATACTGCACGCATAACTGGGAGACATGCTTATGGTCTGCCTATACTCTGCACATATCTACTCCCTCTTGGAGTTAGGCACTACCCTATAGAATACTGCCTATCTGTCAATTTAATGGTGCCTTGACACACATAAGTGGCACCTACTTCTAGCCATGGCTTAATAGAATTGCCCCTTAGTTTTTAAGTAAGTTTTCAAAGATGCTGTTTAATGATCACTCGTATTATATGTTGTCAGTTTTAATTATTTGCTGTTTATTTATTTTTAATGTTTGTGCTTAGAATGTGCTTGATTTCTATAGCTGATTATTATACTGTATGTATGATGGTCTTACATTTATATATCAAGCAATAATATGTAATTTTATGATCTTATTTTTATTAATACTACTACTATTTATCATTTCTATAGCACTGAAGGGCATACTCAGCGCTGTACATTTTGACATTAAATAGATGGGCCCTGCTCAGAAGAGCTTACAATCTAACTTGGACAGACAGACAGTATGACATATAGGGTAGGGGAAGCAGAACCCAAGGAGAGAAGAGTTAGGAGTTGAAATCAGTCTTGAAAAGCTGGGCTTTTAACTTGGACTTCAACACTGCCAAAGACAGAGCCCACCATAGGGATTTGGGCAGTTTGTTCCAGACATTCAGCGCAGTGAGACAGAAGGATAGAGAGGAGGAGAAGGGCACATGTAGGAGGGACTTACCAGTTGAGCGGAGCTCACAGGGAAGAGGGGACATAGGGGGAGTTAAGTGAAGACAGATAGTGAGGGGCAGCTGAGTGAATGCATTTGTAGGTCAGTAAGAGGAGTTTGAATTATATTTGGAAATGGATGGGAAGGCAATGAAGTGACTTTATGAGCGGGGTAACGTGAGTATAGCAGCTCTCATGCAATATGAGTCATGCAGCCGAATTCTGGATGGAATGAAGGAGAGAAAGATGGCCGAGTGGAAGACCTGAGAGCAGTAAGTTGCAGTAATCTAAGCGCTAGGTGATGAGGGCATGTACAAGAGTTTTGTTAGTATGCTCAAAGAAGAAAGGTTGGATTATTAGAGAGAAAGAAGTGGCAGGTTTTAGCGATATTTATTTATTAACCCTCCCTTTTACTAAACCGTGATAGCGGTTATTAGCACAAGGAGCCGCACTGAATGCTCCACGCTGCTCCTGACGCTCCTAGGAACTCTATAAGCGTCGGGAGCAGTACAGAGCATTCAGCGTGGCTCCCTGCACTAATAACCACTATTGCGGCTTAGTAAAAGGGGGGGAGGTAATTTATTTATTTACTTTGATTTCTATCCTGTTCTCTCAGAAGCTCTGAATGGGTTACAAAAGGATATTCACAGTAGATTACAAGACGAGACATTCATGTTAGCAAGAACAAGAAGGTGAGAGGAATTCAAAGTAGAATTACAGAAGAAGTCACAGTAATTAAGAAAAGTCTAACTGCAGGACAAGGAGTTCACAGGAAAAGGGAGAATAGAGGAGTCCGATGCATGGTGCTTTCCGTTGAAGATGCTTTTCAGAAGGTCATCAGCAAGTCCTGTGATCTTATCTGAGTCAGCAGTTGGTTCCATAGTCGAGGGATGAAGTGGCTATATGAGCGTTTCTGTGCAATTTCCATTTGGAGAGATCTTCCTGAGGGGATACATAGTCGTCTCTCCGCTTCAAAGCAGAGGGGGTGGGTGGGAGTGTACTGATGCACCTTGGATGTGATGTAGGCTAGGGTAATGAGGTGGAATCTTGTGTACGCCATTACAAGGGCCTTGAATATGCAGCATTTGTTGAGTGGTAGCCAGTGTTCAGTGTGGAGAGCTGGGGAGATTATGTCGCGGTAGTTGAGGTCATATAGGAGGTGGATTGCAGAGTTTTGGACTCGCTGGAGGCGTTTGAGTTCTCTGGTGGTAATTGCATTAAATATGGAGTTACTATAGTCCATCTTAGAGAGTACATAGGCTGTAGAGGAGTTGGGCCACGTCAGGTCTAGAAATGTATGGTTTGTTACATTACATTACATTAGTGATTTCTATTCCGCTTGTGCCTTGCGGTTCTAAGCGGATTACAAGTTAGAAGACTGGACATTTCCAGTAGCATTGCAGTACATATAATCAAGAATGCGTTAAGTTACAATTGTTGTTCTGGACTTTCTTAGTTGGTGCAAATAGTAGAAAGAGGTAGAGACCACCTGCGAGACATGAGCTGAGAGGGATAGGTGGCCGCCAGTATTACTCCAAGGCTTTGTACTTGGTCTTTTGCTGTCAGGAGGGTGGACTCCCAGGATAGTATTGGGCAGGTGAAGCTGGGCAGAAAAGGAGAGGGAGGAGTTAAAGATGATCCCCGAGGTTGCAAGTAGACAAGATAGTGAGGATGAGAGTGTTGTCTAGAGACAGAGAACGGGGGAGGTGGGTTTAAGCGGGAAGATGAGCAACTGTTTTAGCCATAGTCAATTTTAGATGGCGGTGAGACATCCAGGCAGCAATGTCAGGCAGGCAGGCTGAGACTTGGGTCTGGGTTTCAGTAGAGATATCTGGTACGGAGTGGTAGATCTGGGAGTTGTCAGCATAAAGGTGATACTGGAAACCATGAGAGGACATCAGCACTCCAAGTGAGCAGGTATAGATTGAGAAAAGGAGTGGACCCAGGACAGAGCCTTGAGGTACACTAATTGATAGTGGGATGGTTATAGAGGAAGAACCACCATTGCATACACTGAAGGTGCAATGGGAGAGATAGGAAGAAAACCAGGTGAGAGCAGAACCCTGGAATCCCAGCAAGGACAGCATATCAAGGAGTAGGCGGTGATCAAGTTTTCAAGTTCCAGGTTTTTATTAAAATTTGATTCTGTTGCTTATCAAGTTTCTAAGCGAGTTTACAATTAAAATGTAAGGGGTATCAAAGGTGGAAGATAGATTGAGAAAAATTAGAATAGAGTAGAGGCCTTTGGATCTGGCCAGGAAAAGTTCATTGGAAACTTTAGGTGGGTCTAGTAGGTTTTGGGGGTGTTTTGAGGGGCTCACCATGTCCTATAAGAGTGTTATGGTAAAATGTTTATATGGCACCCTTTTTGTGAAGTTTGCAGTAGTGCCCTGTAAGGTGCCCCACTACTCTGTTGCCATGTCTAGGTGTCCAGTCCGTCACTTTGCTGGCCCCTCCCACATCCAAAAGGTCCTTTATAGGCATTTTTGACTTGGACAAATTTTTGGACAATAATGGGGTATAAAGATAAATGACTTAGCGGTCTGGGTGATCAAACAGCTAGATGTACAGTTAGATGACTCTCGAAAAAAACAAAATATTTTGGATATTATTTTTCAAGAATGGAATTTAGACACTGCCGACTTTGGGTGACTAGCGACTTAGGCCCAAAACGGACTTAGACATTTCTTTCGATTATGCCCCTCTATGTTCATTAGTATATACAGCTTTCTAGATGTTTCCCCTTTTCCCATTTCTATAAAAGTATATATTCAATAGTTTACTTATCTGAGGATTTTTACTTACCTAGGTGACCTGGAGTCTTTCTATTGCTAGGTTTCAATTTGTTAGTATTGTTTTCTCTGATAATCCTAGTTTAAAGCTCTGTTCAGTAGGTTAGACAGTCTACTGAAGAACCCGCTTTGCCTCTTCTGTGATTGGTGGAAACCATTTCTGGTTCAGGAAACTGAAATACTGTAGTCTTGATTACATCATCTGCACAACCATTCATTCATATTCAGACCATGACTCTCTCTGTCTTGATCTGTACCCTCAACAGAAAGGATTGAAGAGAACACCTATCTGCTTCATCCTCTAACTCTGTCCCCAATATTAAGTTAGCTGAGACATCACCTACACGTATTTGTCGGTCTCTATTTTTATATGTCTAGGTGAGCTAACAGGGTAACCTTATTATTCTATTTAATGTGTTCCTCGAAACTAAGGGCCTCTTCTATCAAACTGTGCTAGCAGTTTGTAGTTTGGTGAGCTGTGCTGAATGGCCCGCACTGCTTCCGACACTCATAGGGCCTCTTCTATCAAACTGCATTAGCAGTTTGTAGCACGGTGAGCCACGCTGCTCCCGATGCTCATAGAGTTTCTATGAGTGTCGGGAGCAGCGCGATCCATTTAGCGCGGCTCACCGCACTACAAACTGCTAGCGCAGTTTGATAGAAGAGGCCCTAAGTAAATTCTGTGGGCAGAAAAAAATATCTTTACTATATAAATGTCAAAAAGATGGATATCTTCTTCTCAAAAAGCTTTTCATGAAGAATTAATTTAATTGTTGGAAATTACTGCAGAAATGTAAGCATCCTGTTCGCTCTGTAATTATTCCTACAATCATCAATCAACATGTACTAGCATGATCCTTCATTTGATTTTACTACTCATGGAGACAATAATATATCATTACCATACATGCAATAAATTATTTTGATTCGCTTAAGTTGTACACTTAATTTCCACAAAAGAAAACCAAAGAGCATCTGCTGCTTCCCACGGAGTCTTATTTTCGATCCCTGGTATGCATTACAATTTATATGGAAATGAAAGCCACTTGAGCTTTACATGTAGGTTCTTGTACCAGTCTGTTGGCATAAAAATGCAAAAGCTGAGTGAATCTTTTTACTTTATATTGCATGCCTGAAAGAAGTTAATTTTTATTTATTTACTTACCGTACGTACTTTGCAGTTTTCTTCTATTTATTTTTTTTTTTTTTTTGGGGGGGTAGGGGAGAGTTCCAGTTCAATCACAACCAGGTCTGAGATCTTGTGTCATGAATCTTCATTCACAATTACCTGGGGATTTTTCCCCTTTTTATATATGCTCTGACAGTCACTTCCATGATAGTGCTTCATTGAGGCCATCCACAATCCTACAATCATGGACCCTAAATCCACCCACAAAGTGTCACCATTACATGATCAATTCATTGATGGATTGATTTATTAATGGAAAACCTTTATATCGCCAATCTAAAAATTCTTTCTCTCTGAAATTTCCAAAATCCAGTTATACACTAAAATCAACCTGACATTGAGCGATAATGACTTCCTCTCCCCCCGCCCCCTTTTCTGGAGTTGTTAGTGCAGTGTTGGTAGTATTTGTGTCAGGGATCCCAGCTAGTATATAGGTAACTGCTCAGTTTGGGACCCCTTTAAGGTTAAACAAAAGAGTATAAGATAGGTTTAATAGTGTTTATCCTTTTGTATTACAAGAACTACTAGTAATAATCCAAGAACATGTCACATCCCCCTTCTCAAAGAATACCATTGGCTTCCTGACAAAGCCCATATCGAGCACAAGATACTGACCCTTACCTTTAAAACACTCCATTACAGTCTTCCATACTATTTCACAAATCTCTTAATTGCATACAAAAAGTCTTATCTTGCGATCTATGGATAGCCATTGAATATCCATCCATCCTGTACATATGTCATGACCTTCTACCACTTGTCATTCTGCATTCTTTTCCATTGTACCTACTCTTTGGAATTCTCTCCTGTTAGAACTATGGTCTGAATCCTCATATGTGAAATTTTGTTCTCTTTGTTCTCTATTCACTAAGGCATTCTTGGGAGATCCTTGAACTGTTTGAGTTTTGGACAGTCATGATGTACTGGGAATTCTTTTCCTCTCCTATTTTTATTGTAGTTTCTTTCTGTTTTTTAATTTTATTATAAATCACCCTGATGCTATGTGAAGGACGGTATATAAATCTTTTAATAAACAGAAACAAAGCAAGACACATAAACAAGAGCCAAGATAAGTCTGGAATCCAGGCACATTGGAGCATGAATGCTCTGACACAAGAAACAAGGAAAACAAGGCATAAACATAAAGCAATTAGCCCAGAAACAGCTCAGAGGCAGTGCAGAATTTCTCCAAACCCTCTAGGTTGGCCTCAGCAGTGCTATTCAGGACAGAAGGCACAGGTGCAACACACCTGGCAGAAGAGACCTGGCATAGCTATGCTTGCAGGCATAAACAGAACCAGACTTTGCCCAGCTCCTCTATGCCTATGTACCTTCGCATATGGATTATCACAATACATTCTTCAATGGCCTCACTGCTAAAAAAAAAAAATTGAACCGTCTTTGATTACAGAATGCGGTGATCCACCTCTTTAAAAACCTTGGCTTTTGCAACCCTGCCTTGTCTGCATTACGCGCAGCGCACCGGCTACCTATCAACAAGCGCTATGCCTTCAAGGGCTTTGTATTAGCATCCTTAAAAAACACACTAGATTGGCACATTTAAATCTTCAAATAAAAGTTTCTTTATTATTCCATGCAGATTTTGACCCATGGTATAATAAAGACTTATTTGAAGACTTAAAATTGCTGATCCGGTGTACCTACTTTCTCATCCATACTTTTGCTAGATTTGCTTGAAAAACCAAGACCAAACTTGACTAGAAAGGATCAGGAGTTTCTAAAGCACAACTCAGAGTCAAGGCCTCCGAAACATGACCTGGAGTCATAGCAGGAACTGAAGACTTTGAAGCAATGATTAGACCTGAGACAAAAGTAGACTCTGGAGTACAGATTGGATTGAAAACTAAACATTAATTCTTTAGAGCAAGACCAAAGTCAAATCTAAATTTGCAGTAGTTAATAAATCCCCCCAAAAGAATAAATTAAGAAATATCTTCTGACAGTCAAATGCAGTGATCATTTATTATATGGTCACTAATACAATACAATACAATGGTAATTTTATATACCTTGAGAACCAGAAGCTCGCAAATAGTTTTCAATAATGAAAAACTACATTTAGTACTGAAAATTAATTACATAAAAAACAATAAAATAATTTAACTAAAAATACAATGCAAGAATACAATTTTTAAGGTTTTAATTCAAATAGCCAAGTTTTCAATAATTTTCTACATCTGAGATAATTAGGTTCACATCTAACTACTGATAATAATGAATTCCATAAGAAAGGAGTTGCTAAATTAAAAAGCTATTGTTTAAGAACCAATGATCTATTCTGTACAGAAAGTAGTTGTAATTTATTCAAATGAGTAGTCTAAGAAGATACTAAGAAGGGACTATGTGACACAGATCTGAGATATAAACAGGACGGTCCCCGTATAAAATTTTAAAAGTCAAATAAAAAAATTTAAATTCCACCCTGGCTGCTACAGGTAAACAATATAACTGATAACGCAGAGGGGCAATACTGTTGTATTTTCTTTTATTGAAAATTATTTTGGCTGTTGTATTTTTGTAATAGCTGAAGCCAAGAACAAAAATAATTTAGGCATTGCAAAATAAAAGAAATGACAATAAATAATCCAATGTAGAATGGATTGCAGCTGAAACTAATTTCTGCAAATTACCTAAAGAGAGCATAGAGCGTATCTGATGCAAAAAAGTGTAACTGACCAAAAATTGAATTTGTCAAATGATTCAGCTGTGAATGGCCTTCCAAACAAGAGTCCAACCATACGAGTATACCATACGGACTATAAAGAAATCATACGAGTATACCATATTGGACTATAAAGAAATCAAATTACCGTGTTGGTTTTAAGGTTGGACAGGGACATTTCTTACCACTTACCCAATGAAGAGAAGTTTTATCAGTATTTAACTTCAATTTATTTGTGGACATCCACTAGTTTGATCATGATCATAGTTACAATCGGAGTTTTCTTTAAGCTTCCATTTACGAAAACTGTAGGCCATTTTGTCCTTTTAATCTGACTGTGTCTTCATTATTGTTTTCTCAGCTGATTAAAACAGAAAGTTTCTTCATTGGGTCATTAATTACACATTTGTTGAGAAAGTTTTTATGGATCATTCTTGTTCTCATCAGTTTCTTGTAGTAATGCCCATGTAATAGTTCCTGTGCTGTTGAGTAAAATGGTTTACAAGAGCACAATTTCTCCCAAAGGAGCTTTTATAGATGTTGATGTGCAGCAAAACCTAGGTTTCTTTGAATGTGATAAAGAGCTGAAGACAACATATGTTGAGCTTGGGTGGTGCTGTATGTGACACCAAGGGAGGCCAAGCTCTCAAAGTACTAGTTACAACATGCATCAAACCATTCAAAATGATACCTAAACACTTTTTATGGTTTGCTGTTATTGCACACTGGTGCACAATATTTAGTAATAAAATGTTGTAAAGCCATTCTTGCACTTCAAACATTGTCGCATCTGATCATCATGTACTGTCTGCTAAAGTGTGACTAATGATTACCAATTATTTTGTTGTACCAATTGCCTTTTGTAGATGTTCATAAGTCAGGCAACAGTCTAAAGCCACTCTTTAATAGTTAGACAACATGTTATTCCTTAATTAATTAATGCAGAAGGTAACTTGCTTGTTTTTCATTTTGCTAGTTTGCTACTATGATGTGAAGTAGAGAGAATGATCTTGTGTGAGTTTGGCATAGCCAGCATTTTATTGATTGGGACTGAGCGAGGTCACATTGAAGGCAGGTATGTAATAAACGAGTGGAGGAGCATAATCAAAAGAAACATTAAAAGTCCAGTTTGGACATAGGGCGCTAGTCACCTAAAGTCGGCAGCGGAAAATGTCCATTCTCGAAAAGTACATCCAAAATATATATTTTTTTTTTTTAAATCGTCTATCTGTATGTCCAGGCATTTGATTGTCCAGATCACCACTACATCTATCTTTATACCACATTTTTGACCACAAATTTGTCCAAGATTGAAACATCCAGAACAAGACCGTTTGGACATGGGAGGGGCAGGCATTGTGATGGACTGGCCACCCAGACATGGCAAAAGAGTAGTGGGGCATTTTACAGGGCACTGCTGTGAACTTCATAAAAAGGGTACCACATAAACATCTCACCAGAACTCCCTTATAGATTATGGTAAGCCCCCCTAAAACCCACCTGTCTATAACCTCAATAGCCCTTATGGCTGCAGGTGGCACCTATATGGCAGTACAGTAAAGTTTTGGGGGTTTTGATGGGTTCACATATTCCACAATGAATGTAGTGGTTAGAGTGGCTTATGGGCCCTGAGTCCTCCTCTCTATGGTTCACTAGCCCACCCCCCAGACTACTTAAGCCACCTCTGTACAGCTCTACTAGGCTTTCCTATGCCAGGTGCTGAAGTTCCGGAGGCAGATATGTATGTTTTTATTCTGAATTTGTGGGGGTGTGATGAGGTCAATGAACATGGGGTGTGTGTGTGTGGGGGGGTCTTTACTTTGTCCCTGCAGTGATTATCTGGTCACTTTGAGTACCTTTTGCGCACTTTTATGTGTCTTTACATCATCTAACTCACAATGTATAAGTTCCATCTAAGCAGTCTTGTCAAACCTTCGATTATCCCTGTAGGACGACTGTCTAGGTTGGCCCACATCCAGCCCTAACCACTCCTCCAAAAACGTCCCTTTCAACTCTGAGCGCACAGTGGGATTCAGAGGCCTAAAAGGTCCTTGGATATATCTAAAAAGCCATTTCGATTATTGGTACTTGGATGACCTGTCTTTTAGATCGCCCAAGTGCCAACTTGGACAGGATTTTAGACTTATTTAATTTTTGATTATGAGCCCCATAGTGTCTATAGCCAAAATATATGCTCCTTCCCTCTTCTCGTAAATCAGAGCACAGAGATACTAGATTATCAAATTATTAGGGTATTGTTGATTCCAGTGCAACAGGTGTGTCATTCTGTTTAAATCTTTATTGATTTTCACAAACTTTGATAGTGCAATACAATTGGTAAATCATAAATACTGCATATAACACACTAATAACTATACAATTATTACATTAAACAGTCATTTACTCCCATCCTCATCTTAATTATTAATACAATGATACATATGATATGATTTCAATATTATAATTAAATAATTTAACTCCTCAAAGTACATTTCCCTCCCCCCCACCCACCCATCCTCCCTGGATATGTAAAGAAATCTAATGAAAAGGGAAGAAACATGACCTTTACTGTAATGCAACAAAAGTAGTCAATGGACTTCATACATCATTAAAGGACTTACTAGTCCACAAACGTTCCGCCATCATTCTTTCATACTTATATGTGGTACACACATTTACCCACCAAAAAGTGTAATTAATCCTGTCATGGTTCTTCCAATTATGTGTGATCAGTTGAACAGCTATTCCCGTCATGATCAGGACTAAGCGACTTTTATACTTATCTAAAGTAGGCTTAACATGTAGTAACGTACCACAAATTACAGCTTCATAGGTTAAGGGAATAGATGACTCAAGAATAAGATTTATTTGTCCCCAAATTGACTTCCAGAAACTAAGTATCAATGGACAAAAATATAGCAGATGATCCAAAGTCCCTATATTAATATGACAATGCCAGCATCTATTAGATTTAGAATTATCAATTTTTTGTAATTGAACTGGGGTCCAAAAAATCCTATGTAATAAAAATAACCATGCTTGTCTCATAGATGCTGACGCTGTAGGTGTGTCATTCTGAACAAGTGGTTATCTCCCCATAGGCGTGAGCCTCTGCAGAAGGAATCCACTCCAGATTTTTTCTGGACCCTCCCTATTTCACTGGGAGCTCTACTGCCATCTACAGTTTTTCCTTTCTACACACGAGCTGGAAGGCATGTTTCTGTTCTGGTCTGTTCTTTTCTTTATATCTTTCCCCCATAGTCCATGATAGGTCAAATCCTTCAAAGGATTGCAAGTCATCAGGGAGGGGTCAATCTCGTAGCTCCGGACTGGCCATGCATACTGTGGTATGTGGATCTGGTTCATCTACAGACAGGTCCCAGTCTCAGGTTACAGGTGCATCCGGATCTTCTTTCTGAAGGTCCAGTGTGCCTAGAAAGCCCAGATCGCTTTGCACATAAGCCATGGCTCGTGCACGTGAAGCAATAGCATGAAAAGGGTATTCAGAGGTGGTCATTACCACTCTCCTCAAGTCTAAAAAGATGACCATGATCTTGGCCTATACTAGGAAGACTTTCCAGCACTGGTGTGCCCAGGAGGTCGTGGAGCCATTTTCAGCTCTTATATCCATGGTATTGGCTTTCCTCCAAGCCAGCCTTGTCAAAATACTTATGGTGGCTTCCCTTCTGGACCAATTGATAGGCTTTCTTGTTTCAGAACAGGACCGCAGATCTACTCTAGCATCTCATCCAGACTGCCAGATTTTTGAAGGGTGCACTACGCATCAGACCCCCAGTCAAACCCCTTTTCCCTTCATGAGATCTTAATGTGGTTCTGCAGGGTCTCAACCAGGCTCCATTCGAGTCGCTGAAGGAAGAGTCACTTATGGACTTGACTCTCAAGACAGGTTTTCTGGTGGCTGTGATCTTGGCAAGATGGGTCTCGGAACTCCAGGCTCTTTCTTAAAGGGAGCCTTTCCTTAAAATCTCTGACACTGGAGTCTCTTTACGCACTGTTTCTTCCTTCCTGCCAAAAGTAACTTTGGCATTTCATGTTAATCACGAAGTTCAACTGCCTGCATTCCAGTCCACAGATTCCAAGAAACAGGACTGAATTTTGAAGAAGTGGGATGTGAGAAAGGTACTTCTTCGATATCTAGAGGTCACAAATGAGTGTAGGCTCTCTGACCATCTTTTTTGTGCTGACTAATTCTCCAAGGCCATGATTTCTGGGTGGATCCATAAAACTATTTTGTCAGCATACATTATTTGTGAGAAACAGTTCCCTGTTTCTATGAAGCTGCATTCGACCAGAAGTGTAGCTTTGTCATTGGCAGAAGCTAGGGCAGTCTCTCCAGTGGAGATTTGTAGGATGGCGACTTGGTCCACTTTATATACATTTGCTAAGTTTTACAGAGTGGATGTGGTGGCAAGGGAGGACTCTGCCTTTGGATTCTCAGTGCCACCAATTGCCAGCACAGTGCTACCAAGTGCCAGCACAGTCATCCCACCCTAGATTCCTGGGACTGCTTTTGTATGTCCTGCTTGTCCAGAATGGCACACCTATTGCACTGAAAAAAGAGATTAGGCTCTTACCTTGCTCATATATTTTCCAGTAGATAGCTGTGTCATTCTGGACCCCAACCCTGTCATTTATTTCTGCCACTGCCCACTGTCTCATTATGAATGTTCTTCTCCAGGTCTGATACTTGGAGGTCAGTAAGCCCTTTGGGCCATGAAGAGTAGTCAATTGCTAGTTTGTTGTGGGGTACTATTTGAGCTCCTTTAATGTTCCTGTTAGCATGTTTGTTGCTCTGTTTGATTGTTCATAGTTCATATGTTACTTGATTTGAGCAGAACAAACTTATTAGCTGGAAAGTTTTTTCCATTTCCATACTTCACCTAATTTCAGTAGAGCTCTTGCTTGCTAGGGGACTAACTGTAGATGGCAGTAGAGCTCCCAGTGAAGTAGGAGGGTTACATAAAAATCCAGAATGGATTCCTTCTTCACAGGCTAGCAGCTATGAAGAGATAACACGCTTGTCCAGAATGATTCACCTATCTTCTGGAAAAGATATTAGCAAGGTAAAAACCTAACCTCTTTTTAAGGAATCAGCCAAAAGAATACTGCAGCAATGCTCTCTGTAAGGATTGGCCAGATACATTCAAATTGTTTCTCATGTGAGCAACAAGGTCTAAAAAAATTTTTTTGTGTAAGCAACAAGTTCTAAAAACCAAATATTTTCCAGATATGAGTATTTTTGTGAGTGACCATATAAAATCTGTGAGTGATGCTCCTAGAATGTATGAGTGATTGCTCATGTACTCTGCTTAGAGGGCCAAAAAGACAAGAAAACAAATGCCTCGCAAAGCACAGACGAACAATATCACAGTGAAGGAGATGAAGACCAATGGGCTGTAGTTAGATCAATTTATTAGATGATGCACAAGACTCAACACGATTTGTGTTTCGGCCAGAGGCCTGCATCAGGAGTCAACAGTGTGGAATTGGCAAATGTATTTATTATGATTTATTTCGCTCCTGACACTGCAAAACTTAAAGATTTCATATCAGACCATACTGTGACCAATTCTACTTGGAAGATTATCTATCAATTCCATAACGTTGACTTCTACAATGATTGTTTTCAAGCTTGTAGTAGGGAAATGATATTACAATGAAATGAAGTTTATATTTTAGAAAATAATTTGAGGAATTTTCAGAGCATATCATAGTCCTATTTATTATAATTTGTGCATCAGACTGGTATAATGTCCACATTGTAGACCAGTATCCAGACTTCTTTACTCTATTTTAGTAAGAATCTATGTAATGCTTGACCTTTAACTAAATACAAAATGGTAAATACCTGAATGCTACGTTCTCTTATTATTTGTGCACAGTTTGGGTAAGCATAACAGACTGGTAATCATGATTATTTTTTGTCTCAGAGGACATTTAACTACATCTGCATTGACTTGGGAACCTAAACGTGCCAGACTTTTTGCAAAGTCCTTGTTAAAATGGCTCTCTGTTGTCAGTCTGTCCTTGCACGCCCAGGGACTGAAGGATAATAATCTTCTGTGGGTTTAGCAGAGGGCTGCAGACTGCAGGTTCTGACAATCCACAGTGGGTCTCGTTGGTTGCATTCACACAATCAAATGTTTTGGTTTTGGCCAAAACCAGGTGATAAGTTTTGGTTACAGTTTTGATGTTGACCGAAAGTAGTTAGACAGTTTCAGTTTTGGCCAAAACTGAAAAAAGCAATTCAGTTGGACTCTATGTTCTTCATGTTTCCACATTGCAAGCAACCTACAATGAAATACAAGAGTGAGAGTCAGAAGTTGATTCTAGAGCTGTACCGAATAGCATATTGAATAATGAAAAATATTATTCGACCAAATATGAATACTGAATATGAATAATGGATATTGAGCTTTAACATAACAAATAACAAAAGAAGCAACATGAAACCAGAGATCAAGGGCTCCTTTTACTAAGCTGCATTAGGGCTTTAACGCGTAGAATAGCGCGTGCTAAATTGCCCCGTGCGCTAGATCTTAACACCAGCATTGAGCTGGCATTAGTTTTAGCCACATAGCGTGGGTTTAGTGCACGCTAAAATGCTGCGTGCGCTAAAAACACTAACGCAGCTTAGTAAAAGGAGCCCCAAGTGTTTATTTCAGTAGGATTTAGCACAGTTTTGTCCAGATAATTATGGATGTGTTTTTGTAACCTGTTCTCGGGTACCTTGGGAGGATGAGCTAGATAAATAAATTATACAAAGCTAAGGTAGAAAGTGACCTTAGCACGCCCCTATGCAGGTTTTTCCCACACACTAAAGCTATTTCTATCACAGCTGGAAAACGGACAATTTTCCATTTTTGAATTAATGGCCATGAGTGGCCATTATTAAAAATTAACACATGAGCCCCTACTGACACCTATTTTGTCAAGGGCTCACATGCTAATTCCATGCTAATCAATTAGCAGGCAACAATATAGCTGCACAAATCGATTAGTACAGAAGCAACTACTCTCTGCCCCCAGATACGTCTCTTCTGTAGTCAATTAAAATGAACTCTTGGCACACAGTTTGTGCACACAGATTGCTATGTTATTGCAGGATGCGGGAAAAAAGAGATACAGAAAGATTTAAATACCTCTGTGGCATAAATACACAGGAGGCAGGCCTCTTTCAGTTTAAATGAAGATCTGGAATGAAGGATCAAAGGAAGAGGATGAAAGATAGACTGAGAAATCTAAAGAAAAATTAATTTTGGAAAGGATGAACAGCCTTCCAGCGGAGGTGGAGACGAGGACGGTATCTGAATTTCAGAAAGCACCATAGAACTTTGTGGTTCTCCTGAAGGGGCCTATTGAATAGGCCGTATGGTCTTTATTTGCTGTGATTTTCTATGTTCTGCTTAATAGAAAATTATAGATTATATGATTTTATTCAACTGGATTACCCCCTCCTTTACAAAGCTGAGCTAGCATTTTTAATGCCGTGGTTACAGCTCCGACACTCATAGAATTCCTGTCCGTGCTATTACCGCCATGGCTGGTGCTAAAAACGCTAGCGTGGCTTTGTAAATGAGGGGGTTAACAAAGCATTTTGGATGAAAGGTTTGGTTTATCTATTAAATCTATAGTACTTTCAGTTTCTTAATGTTTGCATGTGAAATTAATATATAAGGGCAATAAAAGTGCAAGTAGATGCCTGGAAGTTGCTTTAGACCTTGCAAAGTCTATGTTTTCATTAAAAGTAAAATTCATTGTTTTTTTTGCCAATGTTAATTACCATTTTTTTTAAACCTGTGGGTGGGCTTGAAATGTCTGAAACTAGAAGTGCTTAGAGAGTGCCAGAACAAAAAAATGGCTCTGATCTGCTGTCAGACTCTTAATTTCATACATACCGTTACATTGGTATGGGCTACTTAGTTCTGGCTTAAGGCAGAATGTATTTATTTTTCTCAAAGTACAAATGTGTTGCTCATTTCTGTTGAGTTCATTCCTATTCAATGCAAGACTAATTATCCATAAAAGAAGCAGGAGCACGCCCAGCAAAATTCTTTGTGAGAATTGTCTGAAATCTGTCTTCTGCAGTCACAAACTGGTTTTACTTAGCTGAGTGTTCTGTCAAATCAGCGTAATCAGCTTGGAGTATCATTTTAGAGCTATAAATGTTCAGAGTTCAAATTCAAAACAGCAGTTTTAAAATGATATAAAGCTCTTTGCCGGGGGGGGAGGCTGTTCAATTTTATGTTTATGTTATTGTGTTGTTCTAATTTTTGTACGTGTATTGACTTTTAATTTATAATTGCTTATTTTGTATCCTTTGAGGCATGAGAAATCAGGGTATATATTTCATTTTAATTTAAAAATATAACTAATATCCCTTCTACTAGTAATGCTGTAAGCTACCTTGTATAAAGATTTAAAAACACATATGCTGAGGTTCATACAGAGTTTTAAAGCAAGTTCTAACATTCCATGACACTTGATTCTTTCAGCTGTGACAGTGATAAAGCAAAAGCATTTAGCATTAGATTACAATGAAATGCAGTATCACTGTCTTTTAATATTTGAACATCTGAGTGAGTCATGTTCTTATGTTCTCAGCTATGTGAATGATCAGCATGCCAGCTGAAACAACTCTGATACAACAGATAATTTAGTATTGACACCTAGTGCCACTACTTAAGTGTACTACTCAAATGCTGTCTCTGTGGGAATTGTCATTGCTTAACCTTTATAATATAACCCTCCCCCTTTTTTTTTTTTTTTTTTCCAAAACTGTGCAAGAGGTTTTTAGCACTGGCCGGCACGCTGAATGCTCTGTACTACTCTGATGATCATAGAACTCCTATGAGCATAGCATTCAGCCTGCCGGCCAGCACTAAAAACCTCTTGCTCGGTTTTGTAAAAGGGGTAGGGGGGGGAGTTAAATATTGAGGCATTGTATTTATTTATTTATTCATTTATTTAGGCCGTTCTCCCAAAAGAGACAAATGTGGACAAGATGTATTTGGAAAGCGAGTGGTACAATGATCCAGAGTCCAGAGCAAAGGGAGGCCCCAAACAGCTGAGCCTGCAACTTCGCGAAGGCTTGCCAGCTCAGCTGATCGTGGATTCCCTTGCGATCAGCTCAACCGGACTCCGAAGCAAGGAGAAATAATAACCCCCCTAAATCCAACTCCCCCTCTTGATCTGTTATCTTTTTTTTCTCTCTCTCTCCCTCCACCCTGCGTCCTACCTGGTCAGTGACTCACAAGTAATGTTGCCCGATTCATGATTGAATCAATTCACCAATTCAAATTGGCTGAATTAATTCAATTCATTGAAAAAAAAAATCAGACTCCAATTCATACTTGCTCTTGGGTTTTTCCTCTGCCATGGATGGGGAGAATGGAAGAAAGAAGAAGAGAATAGAGATGCCAGGCCCTGGAAAGGGGGAAGACAGAGTAAGAGAGAGAATCAGAAAGACCCCTGGAACAAAGGTGGGAGAAACTGTCCTGAAACAAAGGGGAGGCAGAAGAGTTGGGGGGCAGATGTTGAATTTGTGGGTGTCTAGAGAAGAGAGAGAAAGAGAATGCATAGAGGTGGAAAGTTTCTGGACCAAGAAGGAAGGAAGGAGAGAGAGAGAGAGAGGCAGAGAAAGACCTGGAAGAAAGAAGAACAAATGCTGGACATAATAGGGGGGAGGGGAGTTGCTGGACTATGGGAGGAGCAGGCAGAGGAGGGAGAGACCTTGAGGAAGATCATAACAGAGGAGGGGGAGACCTGGAGCAAAGTCTGGTGATAGTTAGTAGTACCTAGGTACAAAGGGGAAATGACACTGGATCTGGATCTTTATGTTGTAAAGTTGTAAAGAATGTTTCCTTTGGGTGACGTGGTCGCAGGGACGGGATGGGGATGGTGGTCACGGGGACAGGGACAAATTTTTTCCCCGTGTCATTCTCTAATGGATGGATCAATGATTGAACCATCAATGATTGTTTCACATTGTTTCAGATCAATGATTGAACCATATCCATGTCATTCTCTTCTTGGTTGGGCTGAGAACTGTTCAGTATTTCAAATGCTACTCATGGAGCTTTAAAGAGCTTAATATTGAAACTAATTGTGATATAATGGCTTTTCACAAATGCTTATATACATCATAGATTCCCTTCATAATATGAGTAATTAATTAGTGAAACAATGTTCTTTTTAACTATAAGCATAATTGCCAACACATGTCTCAGTTATTTCAATAAATCAAAATTATTTGAAAGCCACTAAAGTAGTACAGAATCTCCCCAAAAAGATCAATTTTGTACAAACTCTTGCAAAACCAGTACTTATCTGGAGAAAAATCGGTTGTCCAATGGAGCACTCCGTTTCGAAGAATCCTTCTTCAGGGACAAAACACTTTATACCAACACCATAATGTGTATGAGCACCAAGGATATTCTACTTCTGAGCTGTATCCAGTGTTAAGTGTAGCATACAGACCCCCATTCCTGGAACAACATAAACACACATTAGAATCACGACATCAGAGAATTCTCCCCCATGTGATGACATCAGACTATACAATTAAGTTTATAGAACACAAGAGAGTATAAACAATAGCAGCCTATTCAATAAAATCATTAAGACCTTGAAGTATAACTGTTTGAAGTTCAACTATCCAATGTTGTTCCGTCAGAAGGAACTTGATCAATCACAAACTAGAACATTTGAATTAATTTGTGTTGTTGTTCAATACAGTGAGCTACCATAGGAGCAGCCACCACCATAAAGATTAAACTGTCACCTATACTTAGTGGGAAACCAGTGGAGCTCTGGAAGTACGGGGGTGATATAACTGCAATATCTAGCGTTAGCCAGCAGTTGCATCATTTCAGATTTTGTTGCAATCCTTTAGCCTTTAGACACAAAAGTTCCAGATGCAGCAAGTTATAGTAATCAACATTAGACTTAACTAGTGCAAGCCCAGGGGGTCCTTTAAATACTTTAGAGGGAGGGATTCAGTAAAGGGCCCACAGTAAAACAGATGGATGGTGTAAATTAGTATACTGTAGATCCCATCTATATAATAAAACCGTAGGCGGCGCATGCGCAGTCTTATCAGCGTGCTTCCATGATCCGTATGTCCGTGGCCGCCAAGACTGCAGCATGCCCCGCGCTTACTACGGCCCCACGCGCAGCTCAGTTTGGCACGGCGGTTTCCCCAGATAGGGGAAGCCGAAAAACTCAATCCCGCCTCATGGTCCTGCCGCCGCTAACGAATTCCCCCCTCCCCCCCCAATCCTCCTGCAACAGCCGCTACCGCTCCTGTTCAAAGCGGCCTGCTGAGGTTCACGGCTGCTGTAACGAACCTCGCAGGCCGCTCTCCACATGGTAGCACGTTCCCTCTGACGCAATCGCGTCAGAGGGAACACGCTACCGAGTTGGAGAGCGGCCTGCGAGGTTCGTTACAGCGGCCGCGAACCTCAGCAGGCCGCTTTGAACAGGAGCGGTTGCGGGAGGAGGAGGGGGGGGAGTTTTAACAGGAGGAGTCGCCGAAAAAAACCTTCAGCCGCAGCAGGCCAGCACACGGGAAGGGAAGGGGGAGGGGCCGAACGGAGCAGGGCAGCTCAAGGTAAGAAGGGAATGGGGGGTGGGGGAAAATGTTTCTACTACTCAGCAGGGACCTGGAGGGGAAGGGAAAACCGCTGCTGCTTCTGCAAAGGAAAGTGGGGGGGGGGGGGGAGACACGACACAGAAAGAAATACAGACAGACAAAGGAGGCTAGGGAGAGAGACAGACAGAAATAAAGACAGACAGGGGACCAGAGAGACACAGAAATAAAGACAGACAGGCAAAGGGTGCCAGGGAGAGAGAGAAAAAAATTGCAGGAGGGAGAAAGACAGAAAGAAAGGAAGAAAGAAACAGGAGCAGGGAGAGAGACATAAAGAAAGAAAGACAGACAGCCATATATTCTAGCACCCGTTAATGTAACGGGCTTAAACACTAGTCTATAATAATAATATGCTAAGCGCGCATGCACACTCTTATCCCATGTTCCCTGAGTCCTGATCTGTCAGGATGTAGCCGGCAGAGTGCGCATGCGCGCCAGAGAAGCCTCTCTGCTCTCCACCTTTCCACCTCGCTCGGCTGCAGAATGGCCCCACACTCGCAGCTTCAGGCTCACTTAATCCCTTGCCACCCACCCCCCTTCTCTTCCTGCGATCCGACTGGCTCACTTACTCCCCTGCCGCCCCTTCCCTTTCCGCGATCCGACCGGCTCACTTACTCCCTTGCCGCCCCCCCCCCCCCTTCCCTTCCCGCGATCCAACCGGCTCACTTACTCCCTTGCTGCCCCCCATTCCCTTCCCGCGATCCAACCAGCTTACTTAGTCCCTTCCTGCCCCCCTTCCATTCCCGCGGTCCCGACAAACCTGCGACTCCAGCAGTGTCTGCAGCACTGTACACACGCTGCTTCGGGGCCTTCTACTGCCCTGATTTACTCTGGCACGTCCCTGATGACATCATCAGAGACATGGCAGAGCAAATCAGGGCAGTAGAAGGCCCCGAAGCAGCATGTGTACAGTGCTGCAGATGCTGCTGGAGTCGCAGATTTGTAGGTACCGTGGGAAGGGAAGGGGGGCGGAAAGGGACTAAAGTAGCCATCCAGACCGCGGGAAGGGAAAGGGGGGGTAGGGGAAATGTTGCTGCTGCACAGGGAAGTAGTGTGGGGGGAGGGAAATGGAGGTGTAGGGAATGCTGGTTAATAATAGGAGACACAGAAAAAAAAAACCCCACATACAGCAGCCAAAGAGACAAACACCAAAACAAACACAGACAGAGACCAAAAGTAAGAAATATAGACAGCAGCCAAAGAGATAGGCAGAAGGTGACAGTCAAAAAACCACACAGAAGAAGAGGGGTCTAAAGAGACAGATTTAAAGAAAAAAAAAAAACAATAAATTTTGGACAAGGACAGAAAGACAAACAGAAAAAAAAGACACACAGAAGGACAGGGGGCTACAGAGACAGATTAAAAGAGACAGACACCATAACAAAGACAGACAGACATACAGCGGCCAAGGAGACAGACAGCAAAAAAAGACAGACAGACATACAGTGGACAAGGAGAGAGAAAGAGAGGGACAGAAAGAAAGAAAGAAAGACAGACACACAAATCTATTCTAGGACCCGTTAATATAACGGGCTTAAAGACTAGTAGAAAAATAAATCTTTAGAACAGCACTTAACTTGATTATTATGTTCAAAGATTTCCCAGCCTGGTGTTAAATATTACACTGTGATTTTGAGATCTCTTCAGTTATTAGGATTCATTGTCTGCATTTTTTGAAAAGAATTCACCCAAGGCTGGAAAGTACAACAGCTTCAGTAAACAAAGCACGGTGTATCAGCATAACAAAGCTTAACATCTTGAACTAAGTAAAAGGCTTAACATAACAAATGATATTGTACCAAAAAAACTTACAATGAAGGTCTAACATATTGAAGATAATTAAATGGGTAATAATAACTTAAATGGTCCATGAGTCATAGCTCTTAGAATGCATGATGTGGGAGCTTGCTGGTCAGTAGTAGGACTCCATTAAAAACTAGCAGAATTTCCAGACCCTCAGCTTCCTGAACCAAGGCTTCCTGTGCCTATTAGCTGTGCTTTATACTGATACTATACCAATTTTAAAATAGCCCCTTTAAATGCTAGCCTACGAACTGTAACAGAGACTCTATGCTAAGAAAAATCTATCCCTTAAACTCCCTTGCTAGTACTTAAAATAGAATACGTAAAGTCCAAGAAGGTATGTTAGTTGCTTTGTGTAGGGAGGGGATTTAGCTGTATTGCTGAAGGACTTTTTAGAGATCAAAGTGATAGATAAGGTTATGAATGAAGATATGAAATTGTTTGTGTGCCACTTCACAGAAAGCACTTTGTTAGGTTTGCTAATCCTTGTATGTTGTGCTATATTCCGCCAGGGAAGGGGGCAGCAGCTAGAGATTGTTTTCGGGATTTTGTGTTTAGGAACTCATTGGGTTTGAAATATAATTTGGTATTGGGGGACTTGAACCTACATTTGGAGGGTCGTGTAAATGGACAAGTTGATGAAATTGTATCTTTCTAAGAGGCTTTGACTTATGTTCTGGACCCATAGATATGAGAAGGGCCATCAACTAGATATTATAGCTATGACAGGCTATTCAGTTACCAGCTCTGATATTTTTTTCTTGGATGACTATTGGATCCATTTTTTGTGGTCCAATCATTTATTGTACACTTTTAACATTAATTGGATGCAGTGTGGAGTTAAGAGAGTGAAGCAGACTCTTACTCGTACTACCCAAGGCCCAGTTGAGGATTGCTGTATTTTGAGACAGTTCAGACTCATTGAGTTTATAAGGGGCCATTGAAAAGTTCTCAGCCCAACCAAGAAGAGAATGATGTGGAGCTATGAAACATACAAGTTATTCCACACTTTTTTTTGACTCCTTTTATTTCAATGATATAAAATGAAACAAAAAGTGTCAAGAAAAGTGTAGAATAACTTGTAAGTTTCAAGGCTCTACATCATTCTCTTCTTGGTTGGGCTGAGAACTTTTCAACAGCCCCTTGTAGATTTAGACCTGTCATAAAAGTAAATATACGGTAAGTGATTGTCTGATAAATGGTTTGACACTGGGCATCTGTAACTTAAGAGACAGTGTATGAGATTAGAGCAAGCTTGGGGGAGGACCAATTCAGAGGTTATTAAAAGGGAATGGGGGAGATAGTTAAATTATACTGTATAATTCTGAATTGAAGGCTAAAACGAAAGTGTTTTCTACTATACTAGGAGTGAATATAATGGATACAAGAAGGTTGTTTAAATTAGATAAAGATCTTACAGATACAAGTGGTTGTTTGGGACCATGGATGTTGTGGTAAGAGTGCCTTATGGGTCTGGCTCCTTCTTTCTATTGTTCACAAGCCCTCTCTCTCACCTGGCTACTTAAGACATCTGTGTGATGCTCTATTAGGATTTTCCATACCAGGTGCTGCTGTTCTAGAGACAGGTATTTACTATTTCATTGAGATTTGGGGGGATTAGAAGGGGGTCAGTTACTACTGGGAGAATGGGGGGGGTTATTACTTAATACTTCCAACTGTCATCTGGTCATAGTAACATAGTAACATAGTAGATGACGGCAGATAAAGACCCGAATGGTCCATCCAGTCTGCCCAACCTGATTCAATTTAAATTTTTAAAATTTTTTCTCTTAGCTATTTCTGGGCAAGAATCCAAAGCTCTACCCGGTACTGTGCTTGGGTTCCAACTTCCAAAATCTCTGTTAAAACCTACTCCAGCCCATCTAAATCCTCCCAGCTATTGAAGCCCTCCCCAGCCCATCCTCCACCAAACGGCCATATACAGACACAGACTGTGCAAGTCTGCCCAGTACTGGCCTTAGTTCAATTTTTAATATTATTTTGTGATTCTAGATCCTCTGTGTTCATCCCACGCTTCTTTGAACTCAGTCACAGTTTTACTCTCCACCACCTCTCTCGGGAGCGCATTCCAGGCACCCACCACCCTCTCCGTAAAGTAGAATTTCCTAACATTGCCCCTGAATCTACCACCCCTCAACCTCAAATTATGTCCTCTGGTTTTACAATTTTCCTTTCTCTGGAAAAGATTTTGTTCTACGTTAATACCCTTTAAGTATTTGAACGTCTGAATCATATCTCCCCTGTCTCTCCTTTCCTCTAGGGTATACATATTCAGGGCTTCCAGTTTCTCCTCATACGTCTTCTGGCGCAAGCCTCCTATCATTTTCGTTGCCCTCCTCTGGACCGCCTCAAGTCTTCTTACGTCTTTCGCCAGATACGGTCTCCAAAACTGAACACAATACTCCAAGTAGGGCCTTACCAATGACCTGTACAGGGGCATCAATACCTTCTTTCTTCTACTGGCTACGCCTCTCTTTATACAGCCCAGCATCTTTCTGGCAGCAGCCACTGCCTTGTCACACTGTTTTTTTGCCTTTAGATCTTCGGACACTATCACCCCAAGGTCCCTCTCCCCGTCCATACATATCAGCTTCTCACCTCCCAGCATATACAGTTCCTTCTGATTATTAATCCCCAAATGCATTACTCTGCATTTCTTTGCATTGAATTTTAGTTGCCAGGCATTAGACCATTCCTCTAACTTTTGCAGATCCTTTTTCATATTTTCCACTCCCTCTTTGGTGTATACTCTGTTACAAATCTTGGTATCATCTGCAAAAAGGCACACTTTTCCTTCTAACCCTTCAGCAATGTCACTCACAAACATATTGAACAGGATCGGCCCCAGCACCGAACCCTGAGAGACTCCACTACTCATTTTTCCTTCCTCCGAGCGACTTCCATTAACCTCCACCCTCTGGTGTCTGTCCGACAGCCAGTTTCTAACCCAGTTCACCACTTTGGGTCCTAACTTCAGCCCTTCAAGTTTGGTCAGTTTGCGTACCTCCTTGGAACTTAAATGCTTCCAAAAGAGGTCTAGTCCAAAACGTCTAAGTTCCGTCCAGATGTTTTATATAAGGTTTGATTATCCCTGGAAGACGTCCAAGTCTAGCCTGCCCATAGCAGTCCCCAATTCTGGACTTACAGTGGGTGAAATGTCTTGCTAGACATCCAGGAAAATGGTTTGATTATCAGCACTTGGATGGCCTGGGAATTAGGACATTCAAGTGCCGACTTAGTTTGGGGGACTTTTAGTTTTTTGATTATGCCCTTATTTGGCTCCTAGTTCAGGCAAGGGTTTTGTTTAAATTTTATTGTTTACAAAGTGTTGTTTAGTCTGGCTCCATTTTACTTAGCAGCTCGATTTGAGTTAGCAGTGGCAGTATGGTCCTTGACAGTTATGGAGCTTTTTGCCGATCCCTCTGTTAGAGGGAAAAAGGAGGCTGAGCTGCTAGAAAGTTTGCTGACTTATTGGGTGGCTAATATGAACAAGGATGTCGCTGTTGCAAGTCATTGACTATTGGGGCTTTCAGGGTAGAGTTAAGAAGTACTTATTTTGAAAATACAGTGGAACCTTGGTATATGAGCATAATTTGCTTCAGAAACATGCTCGTAAACCAAATTACTCGTATATCAAAGCGAGTTTCCCCATAGGAAGTAAAGGAAACTCGCTTGATTGGTTCCATCTCCCCTCCCCCTCTGCCACCAGCACTGCTCCACCCTACCACATCCCCAAAAGACCCCCACCCCCAAGGCCACTGGTGTGCTTCCACATCCTCCCCCTGCGAACCAGCATTGCCCCCCCCCCCCGCCCGCAAATGCCGCCCCCCTGCAAACCTTTCAAATGTCTGTTCCAACTGAAACTGGCTTGAATATTACCTTAGACCAATCAATGCTCAATATGTAAATAAATGGTTTCTAAGGTACTCAATAAACGTCTTATGTCACCTTAATAAATGTTTCAATAATTTTGTAGTCTGTTTAATAGACCTCAGAACCACCATTCCTCCGTCCCACTGAAGTGTAATCACGGGGAGATGCAAGTGGTGCACTCCTCACCGGTCTATTTAATTTAAATTTTATATCATTCCTCCAATTCTTATGCTTAAATTTACTTATCTTAGTAATGGCGAACTATCAGTTCTCACGGTAGACTGGCGGTAAGGCCCGACATGTTTCAAAATTGTTTCTTCAGGGGGCCATCTTACAAACAAAGATTGATTAGAGTTGGATGGCGGCAGCATTTGACAGACCCCTGAAGAAACAATTGTGAAACGTCGGGTCTTACCGCCAGTCTACCGTGAGAACTGATAGTTCGCCATTACTAAGATAAGTAAATTTAAGCATAAGAATTGGAGGAATTGGAGGAAAATTTAAATTAAATAGACCGGTGAGGAGTGCACCACTTGCATCTCCCCATGATTATACTTCGGTGGGACAGAGGAGTGGTGGTTCTGAGGTCTATTAAACAGACTATAAAATTATTGAAAACATTTATTAAGGTGACATAAGACGTTTACTGAGTACCTTAGAAACCATTTATTTACATATTGAGCCCCCCCTGCGAACCGGCATCACCCCCCCTCATGAATGTCCTCCCCCCTCCCCCCCCCCCCCCCCCCCCCCCCCCCCCCCCCCCCCCCCCCGCATGAACCAGCATCCCCTGCCCACCCAAACTGATGGCTTTCCCCCAATCTGGCACCGGCACGCAGCACCAACCCACAGGAGGTGCTGATGCCCAAAGATGTGCTGCTTGCCAGACTTGGCCTTGAGCATCTGCACATGCTCAAGGCCTTCTGGCTCTCGCCTCTCTCTGGACTCCGCTTCTCCCAATCTGCTCCTAATGTCGCCCACATCCTGCTTCAGGTCAGCCAACGTCCCACTGATGTCCGTGCGTACAGAGGTAAGTTCGTCTTTTAGCTCCTGAAACCAGCCACATATTTCCTCCCGCAAATGTGGCAAGGAAGTCTCCAGAGATGGACTTACCGCGGTGGCGCCAGCACGCTGTGATGCATTCTTAGTATCAGGCTTAGAGGGCCCACTCGGGAGCGGCAAGGAAAAGGTTTTAATATCGAGCTGTTTCTTTCAAGTTGTCATCCCACCACTCCCGGACTGTTCACAAGCCCGCTGGGGACCCGAATATCGCGCAGGCAGGTGAAAGCTCTCTTATATCAGCAAAAGAAGCATCGGGGGCCAGGGAGCTATCCCTCTAGGCTGCCATGAGCCACAATGATGTCACTTCCTTGAGCATGACATGATATTTGACTGAGCTTTACATGCACAGCCGAATCATACAGACCCTGATCAAGATCCATAAAATCATCAAGAAAGATAAGTGGACTTTATAGTTTAAAGCAAAGGATAAATGAACCCAAAAGTTTGGGAGTGGAGGAGTGAACTAAGTTTAATGTACTAGATTTGGTAAGGAGGAGGTTTTTTTTTATGCCAATGAGGTATCTCCTAAGTTTGTACCTGCTTGCATTAAAAAGTGATTGTGGCAGGTCAGAATCTGAGGCTTTTTTCTCCTTCTCAACAAATTGGTCAGTCTAACAATCAAAGATTAAACAAACAATTTGCAGTCTTTCCAGACTACAGATCATCATTCATTTTCTTGAAGGGATTGTGGATTGTCAAATCACTTAATCCCTCATTGCCCCAGGTGCAAAATTTCCACAAATAATAGAGTGTGAGCCCACTGGGACAGATAGGGAAAATTGCTTGAGTACCTGAATGTAAACCACTTAGACTATAAGTAGTATATAAATGCTAATAAAAATGTACAGCTTAGCAAATGGAAACAGGCAAACCACTGCAAAATCCCTTAATGTGATCATGCAGTATAAACCACTCGTTAGCGGTATAATGAACCTGTTTGAATGTGCCACTTACCAAGCTTTCTTAAATTTAAACACTGCCCTTGTCTCCACCACCTCTGAATCTCCCTATGCTTTTAGTAAAGAGAGATTTCCTCTCTTTCAACCTCATCTTTTGTTCCAAAACCTCCTTTTTGTTGAAGGAATCCCATCTCCTGTGCATTTATACCCTGGAAATATTGAAATGCCTTTTACTATAACTCACCTATAGTCTTCTTTTTCCTCCAGGGTATACATTGTCAGATACATTGTGATAAAGACCATTGACCATTTTAATAGATGCCTTCTTTCTGAACTTGGTGTACCACACAATTCCTCCCAGAACGCCAATATCCAATATTCATAAACTTCCGCCGAGGTTTCTCTGGACATGGAAATTGTTTTTAAGGAGATGTATATCCCATTAGTAGAGCGGTACATTCTCTCAGGGAACGAGCTGCCTCTGTCAACAGAACATCCTGAAGAGCCTGAAGTCAGTGACAGGAAAAGTGATGGAACACACAACAATAGTTTTATCACCATATGATAGCACGTAAGTGACCATGATAAATGTTCACTATTGATAAAGACCTGCTTGTTCAACAAAAGGGCTGTGTAACCTGATAGAAACCGCACACAATAAAAACACTGAATCTGCAAAAAAATTTAATCTAAATGCCAAATGTATAATATGGGTCCTAGAAAATATAAATAACCAGTCTGATAGCATTAATCATTTACCAATTGCACCTCTGGGTTCACACACTGAAAATGTTAGAAGAAATAACTCACTCATCATAATAAGTTATGCCTCAAAGGAGCAATAGTGTAGACTTGGAAGGTAACAAATCCCTTTTATAAAATATTTTATCTCAGATTCCCCGAGGCTGAGGATTCTAGCTAATCCTGCCAAATGACAATGTTTCTAGAAAGAAACTTTTAACTAGTCCTGACTTTTTGATGCCTTTCCTGGTGGATATTTGTTCTTCTGAATGCATGAAGCAGAACTACAAATGGTACAATGTTTTTAAGATGTAGCATCTTCTCAATAGAATGCATAATATGTGTAGGGTTACCATATGGCTCCAAAAAAAGAGAACGGATTGAGACATCCAGATTTTACTTCCATTGCTTTCAATGGAAGTAAAACCCAGATGTCTTAATCCATCCTCCTTTTTCTGGAGCCATATGGTAACCCTACACTTAAATTTTAATGGAGGCAATTCTATAATTGTGTGCCACAAATTTGGCTCTGAGAGGCTAATTCTCTAAAGTCACTGTGCATTTAACAATGGCACTAAACCATCTTTAAATGCACGGATTTTACCACTTGATTATTAAAATGGCTCACCATGGTTTCTTCCATGCTTTCTAGCAGCCTCCTATTGTACTATACAAATGTAGTACAATGAGGTCATTAATAATAAAACTGTAGTCTAATGAAGTCATGAATATTAAAATGACCTGTCTGGATGATTCTTAAAAAGGAACGCCCCCTCCATTTATGAGGAATCGGTGCTGATATTTACAGGCAGGGTCTGACCTGTTGTAGCCTTACTTTCCTGTCAATGCCTGAGCACTGATTGGCTCAGACACTGATAGGAAAATAAAGCAGCTCCTTAGGGTAGCAGTATTCAGTTTGAGCCCTAATGAGTATGCATGAGATTAATTTGCATACAGTATAAATAGTATGTCTGTAAAGCTACTATATCTCACACATATGCTTGAGTACCTGATTTGTAACCCATTCTGAGCTCCTTTGGGAAGATGGGCTAAAAAACTGAATGAATGAATGAACGTTAATTAAATAGATCAGGGCGACTCACAACATGAACAGTAACCACTGAAAATATTTCTAAAAATGTTTGTGATATGTGCTCAGAAACCAAGTACCCATATATGTGACATCACTAAAGGGCTCCATTCCGATCACTGCACATAAAGGTCACAAAACAATTCAAAACGTCCTCCTGGTTGGTGTCCTGTGACTTCTCTGCAGCCTTTCCTCCTGAAGAAGCAATGTGTTCTGGTGAAATTTGATCACAATGGAGGGATTTTGTGCTGAATTGAAGACTGAAGATTTGATTTTCTATGGGCTTCCATTCTATTTGGATTCACTGCTGAAGAACTGTCATAAGTTGGATTTTTTTTTTTTTTTCTTATTTTCTCTTGTGTCATTTTTTTGTGACAGCATGGCTGTGCTTCTGAGGACATTTTGAACTGTTTTATGACCTTTGAGTGCAGTGATTGGAACAAAGCCCTTTAGTGATGTTATTATATACTTGGGAGCAGATTCTATATAGTCCACCAAAAAAAATTGGCCTAGATTAGTGTGGCACTAAGTGTGATTGTATAAAAGTTAGGCGCACTGTATAAGCACCACAACTTTTAGGCATACCCTATTTATGCCAGGGTTTTTCTTGGCCCAAATGCCTGTGCCAAAGTTAGATGTAAGAATAACTGCAGCAGGAGCACGTTTAGAGCATAAGCATGAAGTTCAGCAACAGTTTTATTATCCCCCAAGGAAGGCTTGTTTTGGCTGAAATGCTCCTGACAAAGTGGAACGTCGGGTGTTTATTGAGACACTCGCCAACGTTGGAACTGGCGAATAGCCATTTAGATAAGTGTTGCTGTTTCTTTTGACATATACTAAAAGTTCTTTCCAATTAGACACAAATAGAGTTTATGTGTAAGGGTGGGACGGAGGTTTGACGTAAATGATTATATGATGATTGATATATCCAGGATAAAAACCTGAAATAACATATAGAAACATAAAATATGACGGCAGAAAAGGGCCACTGGCCCAACAAGTCTGCCCACTCTAATGACCCCCTCCCCCTAAGTTCTTCCTTGAAGTGATCCCACATGCTTATCCCATTTTTTCTTAAAATCTAGCACATTGCTGGCCTAAATTACCTGCAGTGGAAGATCATTCCAATGATCAACCACCCTTTTGGTGAAGAAATACTTCCTAATGTCGCTATGAAATCTCCCACCCCTGATTTTCAACGGATGCCCTCTTGTTGCCGTAGGTCCTTTAAGGAAAAAGATATCTTCTACATACGGCCCGTAACATATTTGAACGTCTCAATCATGTCACCCCTCTCTCTGCGTTCCTTGAGTGATTATAGCTGCAACTTACCCAGACGTTCCTCATACGGGAGATCCTTGACTCCTGAGACCATCCTGGTGGCCATTCGCTGAACCGACTCAACTCTCAGCACATCCTTTTGATAATGTGGCCTCCAGAATTGTACACAATATTCCAGATGAGGTCTCACCATGGACCTGTACAACGGTATTATAGCTTCGGGCTTCCAGCTGACGAAACTTCTTTGGATACAACCCATCATTTGTCTAGCCTTGGAGAAAGCTTTCTCCACTTGATTGGCAGTCTTCATATCTTTACTAATGATCACTCCTAAGTCCCGTTCTGCTGCAGTTCTTGCTAAGGTCTCACCTTATAGGAGGTTCTATGTACTGAGCTTTTAAGCCTCTATATGATACTTCAATCTCCTAGTGAACTCATTATTTGGGAGAGTTTTCTTCAAATTAGGGTATCCGTACTAACGGTTTGAGCAGGATGTCATTTATATTGTACTAATATGTGCATAAGTTGATACACCTTTGTGTGTAATTAAAAATCTTTTAAATTATATTTTTTTGTGATCCAAAGAAACCCCCTTTTCGGATGACGTTGTGCCAAAGTTAGAAGCATAAGGGCCTGTGGTGTAATAAGGGGGGTGCAAGGGTGGTGGACCGCCCTGGCGCAGTCCTTGTAAGGGGTGTAGGCACCCGTCCTTCTATCCGCCCCCCCTGCTCCTTCCCAACCCCCTGCCGTGCACGTGCGCCCCTTCCCTTCCCTCGTACCTCTTTAATTTTCCCTGCCCAAGCAGCATTGCGAACTTGCTGCCTGCATCAGTGTTGCCTCTCTCTCACACATCCCTTCCAGAGGGAGAGCTGACATGACGCGGGCACCAAGTTCATGTTGTTGCTCAGTCTGGAAAATGAAAAATATACGTGGAAGGGAAGGGGGCCACATGCAGGGGGTCGGGAAAGAGTGCAGGGGTGGAGAAGAAGGCAGGGGAGGGCACCATTTACCCTCGCTACGCAACTGACAACAGCGCCTATGTCTAAACAGATGCCTAACTCAAAACACGCCCACAATCCGCCCTCTAACCATGCCTACATCATATATTTCCTTTGATTTATTTAACTTTACACATCCGAGGGGTGGGGGGGTTGGAGGGAGGGGAGTAAATATTGATAGTGATATTTGGATAACTTTATTCTTCATTTGTATTATATATTAAGTTATATTGTGCTATTATTATATGCAAGACAAAGAAATTATTGAATGATATTTGTTACCTGTACACATATTACCTACTGTTCTTTCATTTGTATGACACTGGTTTTGATTAAAAATCAATAAAGAATTAAAAAAAAAAAAAAAAAGAATTGCGTTTTTGAGATAGGCACCTAATTTTCAATTAAATCAAATTAACATCAATTATGAGGTGTTAAGTGCCAATTAACAGCGTCCAGCCTATTAATTAAGTTAGTCACCTACATCAATTTGGTACACTGATGTAGGCGCCTAATTTTAGGGAGACCATATAAAATCGGTCCCTTGGTTTCTGAGCATACATCACAAAAATTTTTAGAATTATTTTGTGATTGGTCATGTGAGTGGCCCTAATCTATTTTATTATGTGTACTGTAATAACATGTTCGGAGTGCACACCCTATTATTGGTACGCAGTGTTTACGTTTAAGGCACGATGTTTTTTCCCCTTTTTCCCTCTCCGGATTATCCTAGTGTCTCCTACGGGAGTGCCCTATATAATTGCCTTGTTATATACTTACTGATGATGTTTGTAATTTCTCTTTACATAGTTAGGTAGTCATGCATTGGCATCTGTCATATCTGTTTTGTTTATTGTATTTTCTATTTGATAAAATTTCAATAAAAATATTTGAAATCTTATTATGTGTACTGTAGAAAGGGTGCAGAAAAGAATACTAGTACTTTAAAAAGTGTGTTCCCCTAGTCTGTCTGTATATCTATCTATTGCATTAATAAAATGATTAATGCATTAGATAGATAGATAGATGCATTAGAAAATTTTTACATAGTTAACGCAATGCTGTATCTCCCCCGCCTGCACCCATCTAGCAGTGCTCTCTCCCCCTTCCCCATATTCTAAAATGTGCTGTCTTGTCTCCCAGTCCTCTCCCACTTCTGCAGGCAGGATTAGTGTTGGGAGGGGGGGAGCATGGACTGAGATGTTCTTTCCTTATTCTCACCCCAATCCATAGTGCCCCTCACCTTTTCAAATACTTTTTAGGATTTGCCTGTAAGGTCGGCATTGAGGAGTGGACCATGGATAGGGATGTCCTTTCCTTCTTCTCACCCCAGTCAAAAGCCCCCCCTCACCTTTTCAAATATCTTTTCAAATATCGTTTCCAGTGCAGCAGTGAACCTCCAACGCTGCTCACAACCTCTTCATGCTGTTCTGCCACGTCTGCCCAGTGGCATAGCAAGTGAGATAGGCGCCCAGGTGGTGGCACTTGGCATCATCGTGCTGTGCATTTACCCCACACACACACTCTTTCCTGACACTTAGACGCCCTCCCCCCATACTCTTCTCCACCACGTGAGTGTCCTCCCCTCATGTACCTCTTGAAGTGTTCACCAGAACCATCTTCTACCTGCTGTTACCAGGACATGAAGTCAGAAGGGAGCCAAGGCCAGCATGAACAGCAAGTGGAAGATGATGCTTTCTTCGGCAAACATTTAAAGAGTTACATGGGGGGCAGAGATGAAGAGAGGCACCTGTGTCCCCTGCAAAGAGGGCACCCAGAACAGACCACCCCTCAACCTCTTACTACACACTGTGTCCATCCTAGCAGAAACAGGAAGGTTTGTCAAAGGGGGCAAATGGAAGCAGAGGAATAGCATGAGGAGACCAGGGGCAGCACCAGAGGATTACTGCTGCTCCAACAACCCTCCCCCCCTCCACCCCATGCCGAATCCAAAAAGTTATGTGTAAAGGTGAGGAGGGACTTCAGAACGGGGTGATAAGAAGGAAATGATATCTCAGTTCACATCTCCCCCAAATATTGACCCTGACATGAATCCAAAATGGTCATTTATTTCCTGTTAGAGGTAGATAGGGAGGAGAAAGATGTGGCAACACGGGATATAGAAGTGTGGAGAGACAGAGCAATGCGTAATGGGGGGGGAAGGGCAATGCAGTATATGGGGAGAGAAGGCAATACCAGATGGGTGGGGGAGAGAGATGGAGCAATGATGGTTTTGTTTTTGAGGTAGTATCAGTGGTGTTGGGGCAAGGAGGAGAAACAGAGTCATCCTAGATGATTAGGAGGTGGGACAGAGTGCATCAGAGTGAAGAGATGAGTGATAATGAACGTTAGAGAGAAAGAACTGACAGCAGCCATTCAGGGAGCGGCGCAGGACCAGGTAGAGGCGCGAAAAGCTCGTGCCTGCCTTATGTGCCGCTCAGCTACTGCCGCAAGACTTGGAGGCAGCTGTCCAGCGAGGGAGGGGCAGGAGATGCAGCGTGGACCACAGGAATTTTAAAAAAGGTACCAGGGGAGGGGAGGTGTCTGCCTGCCTGCCTGGACTGCTGTAATTTTTTTTTAAAAGATACCAGTGGGGTATATTCGCTCCATAGGATGCACCTTCATTTCCACCCACTTGGGGGAGGGAGGAAAAGCGTATCTTATGGTGCGAAAAATACGGTATATATAAATAACAGAATACCAAAACATAATATATAGTGAACGACCCCTACGGGAAGATTACAATCAGCCACAAATGCGGAGAAAAAGAGACCTCAGAAAAATGACCTCACACCATATAGCACATGAAATTGTGCAAACTGGGGCTCTAGTACAGTCATTGGTCTCAAAAAACTCCACCAATTTCATATAATTTCAAAACTTTCACTCAAAAGAGATTGTGAAACAATGTTCATCCACACAGGACAAATCCAATCATGAAAAAAAACCGCTTAATCCCTGATCTTAACCTGAGCATCGATGAAGAACTGTATATCCAAGTTTCGAGATTGTGACTGAGACCATGACTGATTAGCTGAAGATCAAACAGGTCCGTAGTAGGCATTTGGCATTAATCTCACACTTCAGTGTTGTTGAAGGCATATACAGGTGATCATTTTGTGTGTTAATCGGTGGAGCTACTGTACATATTTTTTCATTTGTAAACCATATGAAGTGGTGCTGTGCTCCAGGTACATAGTCAAAAGCTGCTTGCACCTTCTCGATTTGGGGACATATTAATAATATCTTAGAATCTAAAATCCCTTTATCTTATGAAGTAGTTATTTGTGGAACTGTGTTGCATATCAGGGATCCGTTAGATAAATATAAAGGTCGACTGTTCCTAATTAAGACAGGTACTGCTGTACAGTTGATCATGCGTAACTGGAAAAATTGGGACCGTCTTAACTTTACATTCTGGTGGGCAAATTTATGCTTGATATACAGATATGAAAAAATGATTGCAGAATCGTTAGGAAATATAAAAATTTTCAAGCTAATATGGGGTCTATTGACGTCTTTTGTTGATCTATTGTAGATTTGATTTTTATTGATATATTATGTGCACATCCAGAGGGAGGGAGGGTGGATTTATTTTTAAATGATTCTCTGAATTCTTGTAAAATTAATGTATTGGATTATTTATTAGTGCTTATTATCTCTTATGGATATGAAATGTATATCATAATGTGCTTTTTGAAGATTTGATTATTAAATTAAAAATTTATAATAGTTATGGGATAGGGTGGGGGGAGGGATGTAGATTGATTTTTTCTTGAAAGAATATTAAGTGGTGTCTTATTTAATTTGTATTGCACTTATTGAAAATACTGAAAATGAATAAAGAATTAAAAAAAAAAAAAAAAAAGCTGCTTGCACCGTTTCAGGTGTGTGTCTTTGTTGTGTAAAGTTAACTCTTTGGCATTACACTTTTTAAGACAGTTTAATTTCAGATAGGCATGAATTATCCTAACCACAGTTGTCTGGCTTATTCCTGCTTCTCTTGCTATTTGGTGAGTTGTTCGGTGTGTTTACGGCATGTCTTCCTGACTCAGTACAAGATCACATACAACATCAATGTGCTCTAGTGTGCAAATCGAGCGCGGTCATCCACTGCCTGACTTATAGTGCCCATTGCTCGGATCTTGCATAGCAACACATCAAGGCCGTTCTTATTCCAACCCTTCTGTGGGAACTCTTTCAACAATCGTCAACTGCTCTAACCTTTTAGTAGTGCCAAGTTCTTTATCAGAATTCAGTTGATACAGAGACTGTTTACAAACTATCATCTGCTTCTGCGCGTATCCCATAGCAACAATTCATTTTCACAAGGTAGTGTTGTGGTGCGGTGGGACATATTTACAACATTTTACATGAACTTCATTCAGGACACGACGCACTAAGGGCTCCTTTTACTAAGCTGCGATAGCGTTTTTAGCGCGTGCAGAATTTTAGCGCACGCTCAACCCGTGCTACGCAGCTAGAACTAACGCCAGCTCAATGCTGGCATTAGCGTCTAGCACGCGTGGCAATTCTGCACGCGCTAAGCGCACGCTAAAACCGCTGTCGCAGCTTAGAAAAAGGAGCCCTAAATTTCATAAGAATCGGCCCAGTTCTGTGGAAGATATGACAAAAGACATTTTGGTATGGGGGGGGGGGGGTTCGGTTCAGAGTGTATAAATGCAATTGTGTGAAAAACTGGAATTACAGAATTGACGCATAGCACCCAAGTTTATGATGCTCACTTTCTTGACTTTACTGAAATTGTGATAGCAGTAATATAAAATTACAGGGTACAGCAATGGTGATCAGATGGACAATTCCCTGGCTCTGGTGCTGCAGTGAGAAATCTGAAAGACTAAAGGCAGTGGTCTGAAGTGAGGAGAACATATTCATGTGCCTGTATTTATTATGAAAGAAATCAGCTGCCAGATTGTCAACTTAGAGGGAGAAATTAAGGTTGATGCCTAATGAAGGGGGGTATAACTCTGTGAAGATTGGTTTGAAATGTAATTAGTTGAATAATTGACGACCTAACCTCTCTTGCTGCATGTGAAAGAAGTAATGCACGCTAGCAATCTGGCACTGAGCATAGCGAGACCAAAGCAATAGGAGAGAGATCACACATCTCTGTCACACAATGTGTGGAGACAGAGATGTGGGTTTCTGCTATGAGATTTACTCCTTTGTGGATGCTTGTCTGAGTTGTAGGACCTGGTACAGTAAGTCTCTTCTCCCACCCTGTGTCTACGGGGAAAAAAGTCTGGTAAATCAGACTTAGTCGGTTTGGATTTTATGGTGAGACACAGTATAATTTCTAATTGTAGCAGTCTCTGCTTTGCCCTGTTTGATATGTGAGCCTCTCACAATGGGATTATAGAAAAGAATGCAGAGTATTTCAGGTAAAGCCTTAGAAAAAGCCTGTCATGTACAGCTTTTAGTTTTATACAGAAGATTAATCTTTGTAAACATCAAAAGATGTAATGGTTTTAAATACATTTGGAAAATGTAAAACTTAAATCCAGACCATGAATTCTCTTTTTAGGGTACTTTATGTAATATAAAACTTTTATTGTTTTTGCTTTATTCATCTCTCATTCATCTGTCTGTGACCCTGACATGACAGGCAGATAGTAATGGGTGTCATGGAGGCATTGTCCTTGTAGTCAGAGTGGTAGGACCTGGTGGTAAGGAGAGACCCCAGAGGACGACCACTTAAACTCAGGAGGAGAGAGCAAGACCTCCAAGGCCTACCGTTCTGACTAGGGTTATGGGAATGAAAATCCAGACCCATGGCCCTGACCCCAGGCCCTTCCCCATCCACCTGAGTCATGCCTCGTTCCGCCTGAGTCACTCCCTGTTCCGCTCCCGGCCCTGCCTCCAGCCCCGCCCCCTCAACCTTGTTGCTTGTCGGGAGAGCATCTGCACATGCGCCGGTGTGACGCAATGACATCGCATGCGTGCGCGTAACGTCACCGCGTTGCATCCCCGCACGCTCAGATGCAATCCCGATGCAGCTGCTACCTGGAAAGCTTTTCAAAACCCAGACAAAGTGCTGGGTTTTGAAAAGCCATCCGGCCCCCCCAAACATGTCCTCGAAAAGGAGAACATGTCCGGGGAAATCCGAACATCTGGTAACCCTAATTCTGACCCACTGGAACAGAATGAGTCAGCGAAATGTGCATCCTCTGAACTGGCATTCTCCTACCACTGGGTTGAGTCAGCATGGAGCTACTAGTGAAATACTGGGGTCTTAGCAAGGCTTCTGTTGCTGCTTTAAGATCCAGGTGATAGAAGATCCTCTTGGGCTCCTATGGAGTATAACTGAAGGACAGAAAATCTTCCACTGTGGCAATCAGACCTGAGTTGGTGGGAAGCATGCTTTTGCAGGTAGGATACAAAGAGGAAGTGACTTCAGAGGGAGAGCTAAGACCAGCGCAAGCAGCAGGTTGGAGATGCTGCTTGTGCCTGCAAAGAGTTAAAGAGGAATGGGGGGAGGGGTAGAAAGGAGAAGAGGTGCCGGTGCCCCCACCAAGATGATGCCCTGGTTTGTCCGTGCCCCCCTGCCCTTCCTTACTATGTCACTGCATAGAAGTACACATGGTATTGTCCTTAGGTTGCAACTCCTGGAATTGCCGTTAAAGCTCACTTCAGCCTATATGAACCTTCTCATCATTTGAGTGTGCAGACCGTAAAAGTCTTCCCTCATGTTCCAAATTCCTGGAGTTCCCGTTGAAGCCCTCCCCAGCCCATTCTAAACCTAATTGCCATATATGGGGCACAGACCATACAAGTCTGTCCAGTACCAACCCTAGTTCTTCAATTTACAGTCTATCATTCGTTTTCTAACTAGTGATCCACTATGCTCATCCCATGCTTTTTAGAATTCTGTCACCACTTTCACCTCCACCACCTCTCTTGGGAGGGCATTCCAGCATCAACCACCCTCTCATAGGAATTCTATGAGCATTGGAGCTAATATCTCCATGGCCGGAGATTAAGAAAAAAGCCTAACACAGCTTCGTAAAAGGGGGCCTTAGTTTTTACTCAAAAAGTATTACATTGACAATAACTTTTTTTACTTTCACTTAAGTAAATTTTTTAATGTGTTCTTCATTGTACTTTTATTTAAGTATTAAAATAGACATATTTTTATTCTTTACTTAAATACATTGAACAACACTGGCTTTAATTTGTTTACTTTTCATTATTAGAAGTTTATGTGACACTATGTAGTAGCATGGGCTAGCAACTAGGCATGGACCCTTCACAGATAGAGGCAGCAGATACAGTAAACCATACAAAAAGCCTTTACTATTATGAACCAAAAAGTACCAAAATATGTTATTGTCACATATCTGAAAAAGCCCTGTGTGAAACGGCAGATTCTCCGTTGGTTATTTAAAAAGCTAAGTGCTTCTTTTCTCTAAGAGCTCCGTTTTGCTATCTAGAGTTTGCACATAAAAACATAAATAAACAAAATTGTTGAATTAAAATAACAAAGTAAAGTTACAATGTAAAGTTTTTTGTGACCAATGATAATATCCATGGCCCCAGAAAGACTCAGGGTGTGACCCATAGTTCGGGTGTTTGAGGTCCTTGCCTTACATTCTTGACACCATAGTCTTGTTTAGACCAATATTAGTTTGTCCATGTCTGTTCAGTTTTCTGTTTTATCTGTTTGTGGACAGAATTTTTGGCTTCTGTTAGCTCCATTAGATTTATTCTGATTGGCCCAGACACATAAAGCCCCACCAATAGGAGGAGCCTTAAACAACCTGGGCCAATCAGAGCCTCAAGCCCCTCCCCCCAGATACAAATAAAAGGGGCCTAAAGTTCTGACTGGCCCAGGTTATAAAAGGCCTCTCCTATGGGTGGGGCCTTATGTGTCTGGGCCTTTAGTGGGTGGAGCGAATCACCTGAATAATTTACTTTACACTGAGATAATCCAATAGGGGATCACTTCTAGCAGAATAATTATTTACAGTACTTGTATATACCAGTGATATAAGTAATCCAAATTGTAACATTCCTTGAGATTCTTCCTAATATCCATTTCACATTAACATCTCTACACAGTAAAGCTGGTTCCTCCCAGAAGGTCATCTGGGTTGGTCTGACTCAGCAGCGGCAATTCTTATGTTCTTATGTTTACCTTACATAGAAATATAGAAACATAGAAGATGACGGCAGAAAAGGGCCATAGCCCATCAAGTCTGCCCACTCCAATGACCTACCACCCTTGATTTTAACCCCCTAGAGATCCCACATGTGTATCCCATTTCCTCTTAAAATCCGGCACGTTGCTGGCCTCAATCACCTGACGCGAAAGATCATTCCAATGATCAACCACCCGTTCGGTGAAGAAATACTTCCTGGTGTCGCCATGAAATTTCCCACCCCTGATTTTCAGCGAATGCCCTCTTGTGGCCGTGAGACCTTTAAGAAAGAAAATATCATCCTCCACCTCAATATGGCCCATGATATATTTAAACGTCTCTATCATGTTTCCTCTCTCTCTACGTTCCTTGAGTGAGTATAGCTGCAATTTATTCCGCCTTTCCTCATAAGGGAAATTTTTGAATCCCAAGACCATCCTGGTGGCCATTCGTTGAACCGACTAAACTCTCAGCACATCTTTTTGGTAATGTGGCCTCCAGAATTGTACACAATATTCCAGATGAGGCCTCACCATGGATCTGTACAACGGCATTATTACTTTGGGCTTCCGGCTGATACAACCCATCATTTGTCTTGCCTTCGATGAAGCCTTCTCCACTTGATTGGCAGTCTTCATGTCTTCGCTAATGATCACCCCCAAATCACGTTCTGCCTTAGTCCTAGCTAAGGTCTCACCATTTAGTGTGTAAGTTCTGCACGGATTCCTGCTGCCAAGGTGCATGACCTTACATTTTTTTGCATTGAAGCTTAGCTGCCAAAGGTCCTGCGTCATACTGTCTGGCAAAGTGCTCTTACTTACTAAGTTGCATAGTTTGGCGTCATCAGTGAATAATGCGATTTTACCCTCAAGCCCCTGAATCAGATCTCCTACGAATATGTTGAAAAGGATCGGGCCCAAGACCGAGCCCTGTGGCACTCCACTGGTCACCTCCGACGTTTTTTAAGGGGCACCGTTCACCACCACTCTCTGAAGTCTACCGTTTAGCCAATCATTGACCCATGCAGTTAATGTTTCTTACTTGTCATCTGCTGCTCCATCTGGATTTTGTAGCATTCTCTTTCTCTACTTTCTGTTCCTCAGCAAGCAGTAGTAGCAAACAGGTTCTCCATTCCTGTGTTCCCTTGAACAGCATCTTGGTAGCAGCTGATTCGACAGCTGATTCGGATTCCTGACTCAGCCATGTCAGAAACAGAGGCTATAGGGATACCTTCTTTGCGGATGATACCTCCAATAGAGTAGACACCCCTGAGGGTGTAAATAACATGAGGAAGGACCTAGTGAAGCTAGAAGAACGGTCTGTAATTTGGCAGCTACGATTTAATGTTAAGAAACCTAAAGGAAAGGTACAGTTTAGGAGGTGAGGAACTTTTGTGCACAAAAGATGAAAAGGACTTGAGATCGATAGTATGTGGTGATCTTAAGATGGCCAAACAGATCGAAAAGGTAATGGTGAAAGCTAGAAGGAAGCTAGGGAGCATACGAAGAAGTATGGCCAGTTGGAAAAAGAAAGCATTGATGCCCCTGTATAAGAAAGACTCTGGTGAGTACTCATTTAGAATATTGTGCACAATTCTGGAGACCGCACCTTCAAATAGATATAAACAGGATGGACTCAGTTCAGCGGACGGCTACTAAAATGGTCAGTGATCTTCATCATAAGGCATATGGGGACAGACTTATAAATCTCAGTATGTATACTTTGAGGAAAAGCGGGAGAGGGAAGATATGATAGAGATGTTTAAATTCCTACATGGCATAAATGCGCATGAGGCGAGTCTCTTTCATTTGAAAAGAAGCTCCAGAATGAGAGGGCATAGGATGAAGTTAAGAGGTGATAGACTCAGGAGTAATCTAAGAAAATATTTTTTTTACAGAAAGGGTAGTAGATGGCTCCCGGTGGAGATGGTGGAGACAAAGACTGTGTCTGAAATCAAGAAAACGTGGGACAAACACATGGGATCTCTTAGGGAGATGAGGAGATAGTGAATGCTGTGGATGGACAGACTGGATGGGCCATTTGGCCTTTATCTGCCATCATGTTTCTATGTGACATTCTGATCTGCTAGAAAAAGTTTAACTATGCTGCAGCTTAGAGGTTAACAATTATTTATGTATTAATATTCCACCTACAAATTAGACTAATCACAATTGGCCAAGGGCTCTGTCAAACCTGAGTATCCTTGATTTGAGGTCCTCTGTATGGGGATCAATGATTCTTCACCTGGGCCCTGTTTTTCCTCCTTCCTCCCTTTAAGTTAGGAAGAAAAATCACAGTCCTTGTTCTGGAAACAGCAGAGTTAGGAAGATGTCAAAACTGCTTTCTACTAGCAGTGCACTGAAGGTTTCAGCATTGCTTAACCTGAGTGACCTCTACATATTTAATAACAGATAACTTTAAATGGATTTTTGCCAGAATTATCTGGACAATTTTGTCAAAATAACTTTAACTCTCACCTACTTAATACAAATGCAAGTTCTATCAAGAGTAAGGCTAATAATTCACAGGTAAAATTTAATGGTACTGTACAGCAGCGGTTCTCCATCTGTGTGTCATGAGCATTCAGGATGTGTGTTAATTATCATTTATATTTGGTTTTTTTCAAAGAGGTCAAGGCAGATGACTTTAAAATATGCAATCACCACAAATTACCCAGATATCATGAAAACACAATGTGTAAAATAATAAACACTTTCAGTAATGATTGATGCAATGAAGTCCTATGGTATGATACAAGGACAGCATAGGTTATAAAATAACTCAAAATGAAGGAAAAAGCCTCAGAAAAGAGCCCTCCCACCTCCACCAAAGTGGTTTATTGTAGGTGGTTGAGCGGTAACCTCATTGGCAAAAAAACCTTCAATACAATTATAGCCTTACTAGTGTTTAAGCCCGTTACATTAACGGGTGCTAGTAAAGCCTCCTTCCCTCACATGTCCCCTATTTTCAGCCCCAGCTCCAAACCCATTTTACCCCCCCCCAGCCCCCTTCTCCCATCTGTTCATTTTCAGTCCGAGCCCCCTTTTCTCGCCAGCAGCATTTCCCTCCCCACTTCCCTGTCCAGCAGCACCTCTTCCCTGCTCCCCCTGTCCCTCTTCCCTGCTCCCCCGGTCCAGCAGCACCTCTTCCCTGCTCCCCCTATCCCTCTTCATTGCTCCCCCGGCCCAGTAGCACCTCTTCCCTGCTCCCCCTGTCCCTCTTCCTTGCTCCCCCGGCCCAGTAGCACCTCTTCCCTGCTCCCCCTGTCCCTCTTCCTTGCTCCCCCGGTTCAACAGCACCTCTTCCCTGCTCCCCCTGTCCCTCTTCCTTGCTCTTCCGGCCCAATCCCCTGCAAAGTCCAGGGAAAACTTAACGCAGCAAATGCATGCGTGCAAGCCCACACAATGAGGCCAGGGGTGATGCAAAATGCCAGGCCCTGTTGCTATGTATGGAAGTTCTGCAGAGTGCATAAAACACAAAAGAGGTATTTGGGGCAGATTCCTCCCTCCCACCCAGCACTTATTCACTGCGGACCCGTACATTGCAATCAATCGAAGAGTGGTGTGAGTAGGCGAGAGGGCGGCAGGTGGGTTTGGAGGTCGGGGCGCATGCGGCAAGCCACCGCTCGCGTCTGAAGATTTTAAAAAGGCGGTAGGCATTGGGGCGTGTGCGGCAAGCCGCCGCTTGCATCTGAAGATTTTAAAAAGGCAGTAGGCATTGGGGCGCGTGCGGCAAGCCGCCGCTCGCGCCTGAAGATTTTAAAACCTCCCCTGGATCGGTCTGCCCAGCTCCTTACCTTAGTTGAAAGACGCTGCGGTGGCGCCTCTTCGCAGGAGCAGGGCAGACCGAAGAACAGCATGGCCGACAGCCGCCGCGTCCGACATCTGCCTGGGGGGAGGAGAGTGTTTCGCGCGCATGCGCACTCCTATCCGAGGTGCCCTACAGCGCACGGAAAATGGAACACGCGATGGGAGTGCGCATGTGCGGCTTAGCCTTTTATTATATTAGATGTTGTACTTCGCTTAATGAGAAATGAAGGATAGAAGAAAAAAATTTTTTAAACTTATCTTCAGCTGATCGGTACACCAACGGTGGCCAGCGTTTCACAAAATTGCTGCCTCAGGGTATATCCCGACCAATCAGTCTTCTTTCAAATCAGATGCCAATGGTCGTCTCATGCATCTCAGCAATTTTGTGAAACGCTGGCCACCGTTGGTGTACCGATCAGCTCACTCGGCGGCCCCCAGGTCAAAGATCAGTGCCCCAACCGAGACCAGCCCTACCTGCATTCGTTCCGGTTCAGCAGGAACTTGTCCAACCTTGTCTTGAATCCCTGGAGGGTGTTTTCCCCTATAACAGATTCTGGAAGAGCATTACAGTTCTCTACCACTCTCTGGGTGAAGAAGAACTTCCTTGCGTTTGTATGGAATCTATCCCCTTTCAACTTTAGAGAGTGCCCTCTCGTTCTCCCTACCTTGAAGAAGGTGAACAATCTGTCTTTATCCACTAAGTCTATTCCCTTCACTATTTTGAATGTTTCGCTCAAGTCCCCTCTCAGTCTCCTCTTTTCAAAGGAGAAGAGGCCCAGTTTCTCCAATCTCTCACTGTACGGCAACTCCTCCAACCCCTTAACCATTTTAGTGGCTCTTCTCTGGACTCTTTCAAGTAGTACCGTGACTTTCTTCACGTATGTCGACCAGTGCTGGACGCAGTACTCCAGGTGAGGGTGCACCATGACCCAGTACAGCAGCATGATAACCTTCTCCAATTTGTTCTTGATCCCCTTCTTTATCATTCCTAGCATTCTATTCGCCCTTTTTGCCACCACTGCGTATTACGCGGACGGCTTCATCAACTTATCAATTAGAACTCACAAGTCTCTTTCCTGGGAGGTCTCTCCAAGTACCGCCCCGGACATCCTGTATTCGTGCATGAGATTTTTGTTACCGACATGCATCACTTTACACTTATCCACGTTGAACCTCATTTGCTATGTCGATGCCCATTTCTCGAGCTTGATTATGTCACGTTACAGATCTTTGCAATCCTCCTGTGTCTTCACTACTCTGAATAACTTCATATTATCCGCAAATTTAATCACCTCACTCGTCGTACCAATGTCCAGATCATTTATAAAGATGTTGAAGAGCACGGGTCCAAGCACCGAGCCCTGCAGCACCCCACTGGTGATGTTCTTCCAGTCCAAGTATTGTCCATTTACCCCCACTCTCTGTTTCCTATGCTCCAGCCAGATTTTAATCCATGTATTTCACGCTTGATTCCATGGCTCGCAATTTTCCGAAGTAGTCGTTCATGTGGAACCTTGTCGAACGCCTTCTGAAAATCCAGATATACAATGTCGACCAAGTCGCCCTTGTTTATCTGCCTGTTTACTCCCTCGACGAAGTGCAGCAAGTTCGTCAAACAAGATCTGCCTTTGCTGAAACCATGCTGGCTGGTCCTCATCAGACCATGTCCATCAAGGTGAGCAATGATGTGGTCCTTTATCAGCGCCCCTACCATCTTTCCCAGTACCGAGGTCAGATTCACTGGTCTGAAGTTTCCCGGATCTCCCCTCAAATCTTTTTTGAAGATCAGCGTAACATTCGCCACCTTCCAGTCTTCCGGAATCTTTCTTGATTTGATCGACAGATTGGCTATTAGTTGAAGCAGTTCAGCTATAATCCCTTTCAGTTCCTTGATGACCCTCAAATGGATGCCATCTGGTCCCGGGGATTTATCGCTCTTAAGCCTATCGATCTGCCTGCATACCTCTTCTAGACTAACCATCAACCCTGTCAGTTTCCCATCTTCATTTCCAGCATATAGCCTGATGGGTTTCGGTATGCTGCTTTGTCCTCCTTTAGCACTCCCTTTATTCCATGGTCATCCAACGGTCTCACCGCTTCCTTCGCGGGTCATTTCCTTTAATATATCAAAAGAACGGCTTGAAGTTTTTCGCCTTCTTGGCTATTTTTTCCTCAAAGTCTCTCTTGGCCCTTTTTATCGCCTTATGGCACCTGCGTTGATATTGTTTGTGCTTATTCCAGTTTTCGTCCGTTCTTGACCTTTTCCATTCCTTAAACAAAGTTTTCTTGTCTCTGATCACTTCCTTCACCTCTACAGTGAGCCACACCAGTTCCTTGTTCTTTTTCCTCTTGGATCCCTTGTTGCTACGCAGTATATATAGATTTTTCACCTCAGTTACTGTGTCCTTAAAAAGGGATCAAGCTTGCTCTAGCCTTTTTACAGTACTTATCCTCTTCTTAATCTTCTTCCCCACCATGAGTCTCATCCCTTCGTAAAAAATAAAATCATTCCCCCTACTGTTGTTGTCTTCCTCCCTCCATGCTGTGCCTTGCCTTCTGGCCTGTCCCCCGGTGTTATCTTTGGGTCGGCTCCCTCTTCCTCAATGCTACAGTGCACAAAGCCTTGGGCAGCGACTCCTCGCACATCACGCGCTTCATCTGGAAGCCTTCCCTCTGACACTGCGACATCAGACAGAAGGCTTCTGGTTCAGGCACAGGACATGCGTAGGAGCCTCTTCCCACAGCTTTGTGCATTGCAGCACTGAAGAAGAGGGAGCCGGCCTGAAGACAACGCCACATTGATTGCACCGTGGACCTGCGGCTGAAGAGCACTGTCTGGGGCCCAATGCATGTGCCGGCCCTGTGGACGTGTAGGAAATTTCTGCGGACCTTCACCGGTCCACGGACCAGCGGTTGAAGAACACTGGTCTAGAGGGAGATCCTGTTGTTCAAGCTCTTTGGCCCATTTTCCTTAAGAACTTCAAACGTCAGAACAGAGTTTTAAATTTAGTCTTGTATTGTACTGGTAGCCAGTGACGTTATACAATTACCTTTTTAGCATTTACAATTCAACATCAAGTAGTCATGAAAAGTAGTAATTTTGCTTACTCACTGCTCACACATAGAAGACTTCAAATGTTCAGCAGAGTCACCCCCACACTGCTGTAAATCATTTCTCAAGGATTCCTAAATACCTGGCACAATTCTGTAAAACACAAAATCCATAAACGCATTCTGAAAACAAAAGACTCCTTGCAAGGAATCCACTTATGTAGTCTAAGAGTGTCCTATAACACAGCAAGTACACGAAGATGTCCAATGGGTATAAAGTGACATACAAGATTCTTAAACTGAAAAAGAGACATTAAAGCACTGAGTTGTAAATTAAAGCTCAAGCATTATTAATTAATTACAATTCACAGAGGCAGGCTGAACTCTCTATTATCTTTAATGTATCAGCAGCTGCTTAAGCAGCTGAATTAATGAAAAATGTGGCAACTGCAATAACTAGGTTTATGATTATTGTTCACAAGGGGTTTTTCAATATGTTGGTTGCACACTGTGCATCAACAATAAGAGCATTTACTAACATTTATTGTACAAATCTATGATGCACCCACAACTTCAACTCTATGTACAGTTCTGGTCACTGTACTGTACACCCAGAATAGACACGGACAAGACCAGTGAAGAAGATTTGTGATATAGAATGGCTTTGTTATGAGAAGAGACTAAAGATGAGCATTAGGAGACAAAAGCACATAAAAACATGACTAGACATATTTCAAGTTTCCAAGTTTATTTGTTACTTATATACCGCTATTCTTATTTTCCTATAAATGGAGATTTTCTAAGAAGTTTATACATGTTGGTACTCGAGCACTTTTCCCTATCTGGCCTGGTGTGCTCACAATCATGGAATCTTCCTTCTATATCAACATTTTGATGACACCCATGAAGGGAGAAACCACTTTTATAAACTTCTCCATGGTGATTTTAACAGATTTCTATTCTTCTTTGGCCACTCCTAGCAGATTTTCTTCCTCGGCAGGTTCAAGAGAAACCTGCCGTCCAGGAAATTCTTTTGCCAAGTTCATCTATGATAAATACTCCTCATGTGATCCCTTTTTTTTAAGAATTCTTCCCACATTTCCTGTTCTACTCTTTGAGAAGATTTCTCATCTTCTACTTCCATCTTTTTCTCATCTGCCTCCAGCATCTCCCTTTCAAGGATGACTCCAAGGAAGGAGATAAGGTGTTCACATTTGCCTCATGTGAGGGTTGGAACAGTTTTTCAGCATCTCTGTCTTCTCTCTTATTGAGATTTCATCTGAGGTTTCCTTTCCCATCACCTCTTCTGTCGAGGTTGTTCTTTTAGTTTAGTTTATTGTCATTTCTAGTCTGCCTTTGCCCAAAGCAGATTATAAAAGCATACATACACAGTAAAAAAAATTAAAATACATACACCAACAACATATTTGATTTTTTTAGCCTGTCCTCCCATAGGTATCCAAGCAGGGTCATGGTCTATCTAATATACCTGAGGATAAAGTGACTTGCCCAGGTTCACAAGGAGCAGTGTGGGTGTTTGAACTTAACAACTTCAGGGTGATGAGTTTATAGTTGTAACCACTACACTACACTTTCCTCCTTTCAAGGGCCTCTTCTGTAGACCCTTTAATGGTCAATGCTGGAAGGAAACAATTCATACAAGCAAAAACTTGTTCAACCATTATTCTTGTTTCCAATGATCTGACTTATTTATGAAGAGTTAGCTCCTCTTCTCCTTTTTCCTCTCTCTCTCTTCCTTGTTTTGTTTTGTTTTTTATCTTCCAGAAGTATCTCCTCACTGTAACGGCTTGTTACTGTTGAGTCAGACAGATGCAGAATTTCTTCTTTCTCCAAATATGCAAGCTTTTCAGGTTCCTCTCTGTCCAATTTTAGTGTCTTCATTGGAATGAGGGCTTTACTTCTGGAAGAACTGTATTCTTCAGCATCTGGTACACCAAGATTTGCTTTTTCTTCTACCACAAGCTTCTATTCTTATACTCTTCTGCAAATTTCTCCGTCATCTTCTTCCCACAGCTCTCTCAGTCACTGTCCATGCTCTCTTTCTTGCCATATTCCTTGGTACCACTCTTCTAACTTATGTTCTCTGTTGCACCTCTTGATACAACTCTCTCTGTTCCCTTCCTCACTGTACTTCCAGGCATCATTCCTCTACTTTTTGCTTTCTTTTTATTCCTCAAATTCTGTAGCATACCCATCTAGACTAGGATAAGATTCATATACATTATCCTTGTAGTACATAATTGCTTCCTGGTATCCCATATCAGCTAGTAAGGGATTAAGGGATTTTCCCTCACTGGGACTGCAGTTATTTCATTGGGCATCAGACAAATAGGGATGCTCTGAGATTTGCTGATCGGTGTTGAGATCCATTAAGGAAGGGATACAGCCTTGCTGGGTTAGAGGGGAGGGATTCAGGCAGGGAGGAGTATTTCTGCCCTAAACTGGAATTATTTGGAGAGGTCCCTGAGAGAGGATGTCCTGAGGAAGAGAGCTCCACTAGAGAACCCTTCCCTAGCTGTGGGTTGAGGTGAACCCTGGGAAGCAGAAGGAATCTAATGAGACTGTGAAACAAAGAGAGAGAACCCTTCCCAAGCCGTGGGCTGAGGAAAAGCCCTAAGAGGTCAAGAAATCTGACAAGATCCAATGTTGAGATCCATTAAGGAAGGGATACAGCCTTGCTGGGTTAGAGGGGAGGGACTCAGGCAGGGAGGAGTATTTCTGCCCTAAACTGGATTATTTGGAGAGGTCCATGAGAGAGGATGTCCTGAGGAAAAGAGCTCCACTAGAGAACCCTTCCCTAGCTGCGGGTTGAGGTGAACCCTGGGAAGCAGAAGGAATCTAATGAGACTGTGAGACAAAGAGAGAGAACTCTTCCCAAGCCGTGGGCTGAGGAAAAGAGCTGACAGTGTGAGACATTTGGTACATGGCTGGCTAAGGTAAGCCAAGCTTATTATACTGAATATTGTGGACTATGTGTGGGTCTGACTAGGACCAGCCCTTGAACTTTGTTTACGAGAAACTGTTTATCCTTGAACTGAGAAAGGGTTTTGTTTTACCTGAGCCTGTGAGATAACAGATTCAGGTCTGTACTTAATTTTTTTTTTTTTTTAAACTGTTATACCTGCAAGAGTGTCCAGGCTGTTTATGTGAGTGGGCATAGGGTCCAGGAAAATCTGGACTGGACCTGCCACACAGCTCTACAGTGACAATGGATATGTCCCACGTCTCCACAGCAGGAACATACAGGACTCCTTTTTCTCCTGTTGGCTTCACAGACAAAATTTCTGTGGAATTCCTCCTCCTGTTTCTGTTTCCACTGTCTTTCCTTGGAGAGCTTCCACTCTTTATGTAGGTCCTCCATGTCTGGCTTCCTGATTTTGGTCAAATGTTATTATGTATCTACTAGAAAGGTTAAGGAAGGTTTGGAGAGTGATCCAGCAGTTTTGAGTCTGATCTGCTGCTAAAGTTAATGCCTGTCAAAACTTTGCCTGAACTGAGCAGATAGATTCCTGGGGACAGAGTTAGCGAGGGGTTTGCCTTATACAGCCTTATTAAAAAAACATGCACATATGTACATGAAGTAAACCAGAACAAGTGTACATGGAAAACAGAGCATGTAAGTAAAAACATATCAATTCCCTTGGCTAATTTTTAAAATTAAGTACTGTACATTCATGTTTTAAATTTGAAAATTTGCTAAAGCCTGCCCAGTGAAAATAATCATGTATTTTTTTATATATGTGCAAAGTTATAGAATTACCCCTGAGTTCAATAAGATGCAATGTAATCTATGCATAAAAACAATACCTCATTATAAAACTATATCCATTCTTATATCTTTCCTTATAATCCCCTTCTCTCGCCTTCTTTCCCTTTTCTCAAATCAGCATTTAAGAACCCATGGGATAACCACAGAGGGTCCTAAGTTGCTTAGTTACAAATGCGATGAGATTTTCTATCTCCATTATAAAGCATGCTGTCTGAAACCAATCATACACTGATAATGGATGTTTAACATTCCATTTACCAGCAATAGTCAGTCTCACTGCCAAAAGCAAGTGATTGATCAATTTAGCTGTGAATTGTACTTCAAGTCTTGGAAAGCCCCCTATTCAGCAGCAATACTTCCAAGTCTTCTGGAACCAATATTAAGCTATACAGTATAAGATTAGACAGAACAATATGATCACTGTGTGTAAGATACACAATGATGTACCTTTCCTACTGCATTCTCTTCACTATTTGTCAATGAAGGAAATACCCAGCTGTGGGAACGTTCAGAGTGCCAACTGAAGTATATGGTCTTTGGGCCCAATTCTATATATGGCACTTAAGCGTGATTCTATAAAAGTTAGGTGCACTTTATAGCATCACACTTATGGCTTCTTTTACAAAGCTGCGCTAGTGGCTGCGCTGCACTAACGTCCCCGAAGCCCATAGAGATTTAAAGGGCTTCAGGGCTGTTGCCGCACGGTAGCCGCTAGTGCGGCTTTGTAAAAGAGGCCGTTAGTGCCACCTACGGGGCTCAGGTGTCAATAGGGGTTCTAACTTTGGACGCATCCTGTTTAAGGCAAAACACGCCCACAATCCACCCCATCATGTATACTTTGTAGTTGGCACCTTGGACTAGGCACCTATCTCAAAGTGATAGGTGCCTACCAAGTTAGGTGCTTAACATCCAATTAAGTGCAATTTATGTCAATTACAAGGTGCTAATTGTCATTTATTGTTGCCGATTAAGGCCCAGATTCACTAAAGACAGTGACCCAATCGCTGTTGGCCGATTCTCTGGCCGATTTGCAAACAGCGATTGATTTACTATCAAGTGAATAGGGGCATACAAACTCACTGAATCAATCGCTCAGTGAGCTATTGAGTCGGTGCAGAGCCCTGACAGTAGTGACAGGAGAAGCAGCTCCTGTCACTGGTGTCAGGGCTTCAGCTTTTTTTTTTTTTTTAATGGCACAGATGTTCTGCGCGACTTAAACATGCACCATCTGTCCCATTAAAAAAGCCCTCCCCCTGCGCTAACACTCCCGATCCACCGACCGTCCCCCATGCAAACTCCCTCCTGCCACCAGACGATCGCTGCCTACACCAAGGAATGGCAGGAGGGATGCCCACACCCTCCTGCCACCAGATGCCCCCCGCCCACCCACCCGCTGATGCTGCCCGATGATACCATCAAACTATTAAATATAGCAGGAGGGATGCCTACTCCCTCTTGCCACCAGACACCTGACGCCATCAGATGGCAGGAGGGATGCCCACTCCCTCCTGCCAGTGGAGTGCCTCCCTCCCTCAGCCTCCCATTCCCTCCCTGTTACCTTTCATTGGGAGCAGGAGAAGTTCCTCCTGCGCCTCTGCCAGCTGCCTCTGTCTGCAATGCAGGCCTTAGGCCCCGCCCCATGCATCAATTGATGTATGAGGAGGGGCCTAAGACTCTGATTGTCTCAGATGCTTCAAGACCATCCCCTTGGGTAGGGTCTTAGGCATCTGAGCCAATCGTGTACTCCCCTAGGCTCCCTCTGTATCCCGGATACAAGGGGGAGGAGCTAAGGCTAAGTGCCAATTATCGCTTGTTAAGGCTCTTAAATGGTTCATTATCCACTTAGTATGGGCGCCTAAGTCACGCTCAGTATTAGGCGTGATTTAGGCGCCCTTTAAAGAATCAGGGCCTTAATGTATAAATCGCGGCCTATCATTGGGGAAATACGGTACTTTTAGTTAAAGAATTGTAAGGACATCTTTTTATCCAATGAATTTTATTTTCCCATAGAATTATTGTGGCTTCTTTTTGTTATATATCACCTTGAATTAAATAGTATTAGAGCGATTCAGAAATCCTTGATTAGATTAGATTAGATTAGATTAATATCCTCAATAATTGGTAAAAAAAAAAAAAAAATTAATTGGGTGACAAACACCTATCTGATTCTATAAAAGATAGCTGCTTATCACATTGTGCTTAGCGGCACCTAACGCCTAAGTGGGCATTTCTATGGGTGGAGCGTGACTTAGGCGCCATTAAGCACAATTCTCTAACATCTTAGGTGCCTGAAATGTAGGCCTTTAAAACCCTCACCTACAATTCAGGCACCTAAGTTTTTACATAGGCGCCACTAGCTGTGATTCTGTAAACGATGCCTAAGTGTGACTGACACATAACCAGCACCATTTTTTTAGGCGCTGTCGATTTAGGCACCGTTTATAGAATCAGCTCCTAAATGTTCAGTGCCAGTACTTATAACAACCAACAACAAAGTGAATGATTGCCAATAGCAAAAAAGTCCAAAGTTGGGGTGCAATCAAAGGACCTTTAATAACATTGGCTCGACACGAGTCGTGTTTTGGCCGTAGCCTGCCTCAGGGATCACAACACTGTATTCTCTTTAATGATAACACACAATGTAGACTGTAAGACAACAAATGGCACTTTCACCATGATGCACTACAGTATTCCATAAAATGACAGCGGGGAAAATCTGTGGCAACTGAGTGCCAGTACTTATCCAGATACTAACACTGAATATCCAGGCACAAGGCAGCTGTCAGGAGCTAACGATACCACCAACATTTAACAATGATACCCAGATAATTACCCAGTTAACTTGGGGCAAGTATTTTATTGCCCTAATGTAACCTGCAAGGTTAATACATGGGTCAATTAATAATTCATGGTAACTTTTTTTTTTTTTAATTTGCCATTTTGATGCCCAGTCTCCCAGTCTCATAAGGACCTTTCACAATTTTTCACAGTCTTCTTGCGATTTAACAACTTTGAACAACTAGGTATCATCAGCAAATTTAATTATCTCATTAGTTATTCCCTTCTCTAGATCATTGACAAATATGTTAAAATGCAGCAATTCCAGCACAAACCCTGGGGAACACCATTATTTGCCCTTCTCCATTCAGAATATTTTCCATTTTAACTTACCCTCTGTTTTCTTTCAACCCATTCTTAATCCATAATAGGACATTACCTCCTATTCCATGACTTTCTAATTTCCTCAGAAGTCTCTATTGAGGTGCGTTGTCAAATGCCTTTTCAGAATTCAAATATACAATATCAACTAGCTCACCTTTATGCTCATTCACCCTTTCAAAGAAATGCAGTAGATTGGTGAAGCAAGATTTCCCTTGACTGTTAATCTATGCTAATATATTTGTTCTGCTATTTTGTTCTTTATAATAGTCCCTAACATTTTGCCCGGCACCAATGTCAGACTCACCGGTCTATAATTTCTCGGATCACCTCTGGAACCCTTTTTAAAAATCAACGTCATATTGGTCACCCTCCAGTCTCCCAGTACTATGCTGGATTTTAAATAAAAAATAAAAATTACTAACAGTAGCTTTGCAAATTCATGTTTCAATTCTATCAGCACTCTGAAATGTATACCATCTGATCCAGGTGATTTGCTATTGTTCAATTTGTCATATTGACCCATTACATCTTCCAGTGTTACAGAGATTTGTTTGAGTTTCTCTGATTCATCAAAATTGAATACCATTTCTGGCCCCAGTAACTCCCCCACATCTTCCTCAGTGAAGACCAAAGCAAAGAATTCATTTAATCTCTCCACTATGGCCTTGTCTTCCCTGAGAATCCCTTTTATCCTTCAGTCATCTAGTGGTCCAACTGATTCTCTTCCTGGCATCTTGCTTTTAATATACCTAAAAAAGTTGTTACGGTATGATTTTGCTTCCAGTGCAATCTTCTTTTCAAGGTCTCTCTTTGCCTTCCTTATTAGCACCGTGCATATGACTTTCCATTCCTTGTGCTGTTTACAATTATTTTCATCAGATTCTTCTTCCACTTTCTGAAGAATTCCTTTTTAGCTCTAATAGCTTCCTTCACCTCACTCATTAACTATGCCAGCTGCAGTTTGGTTTTCCTTCTTCTTTTTTATAATACATGGAATATATCTAGTCTGGGTTTCTAGGATGGTATTTTTGAATAGCATCTACACCTTGATATATATTTTAACCTTTGTAGTTGCTCCTCTAAGTTTCTTTTTTTATATTTTCCTTATGTTATCATAGTCTCCTTTTTTTAAAGTTAAATGCTGTTGTATTGGATTTCCTGTGTGAACTTATTTCAGGGATTATATCAAATCTGCTTCTATTCTGCCCTAATTTACTTTTCTCCGCTCTAAATAAATGCACTGCTTTCTGGGTTTTTTTAAGGCCCAAAAAGTAACTGAAGTATATTAGAGTAAAATAATGAAACAGTATAACATTCTCAGAAAACTATTTATTCTGAGAGCATTAAACTATCCAACCAACTGATAAATAGCGTTTTCCACTGTACTGACTTTCAAATGCATTTAAAATTGAAGAAAGATCATTCAAATAATTTGCCCAGTTTAGACATCAAGACAATACCAAAGTATTTCATCAATTTGTGAGCAAGTTTTAAAAATACACATGTGAAAGTTGAAGCATATTTTCCTTTTCAGAATTGCCCTAGTAAAAAAAATACCAGAAAAATTTCCAGTTAGTATTCCGGCAGGTTATTTTTACTTCAAAAGAAATGTGCATAGATTTCAAAGCATAACGGGCCAGATTCTATATATATGGCACCAAAAAAATCATTGTGAGAAAAAAAAATCTGTTTAGCGCTATTCTTAAACCATGCAGTGGCATAGTAAAGGGGGCCGTGGGAGCTGTCTTGGTGGAAGCACCAGCGCCTCTCCTCCTTCCTGCCCCCCGCCACATGTGGTTTCCTTTCCCCAATGTACCTCTAACTGTTTGCCTGCACAAGAAGCAAACAGGATGCTAGGAATTATTAAAAAGTGGATGGTTAACAAAACTAAGAATGTTATAGTAAAGGAGGCAAAGTGTGAGGTTATAAAATTCGCAGATGATACCAAACTATGCGGCAGAGTTAGGACCAGGGAGGAGTGTGAGGACCTACAAAGGGACCTAGACAAGCTGGAAGACTGGGCAAACAAATGGCAAATGCGCTTCAACGTGGACAAATGCAAGGTCATGCATATAGGGGAAAAGAACCCGTTGTTCAGTTACAAATTGGGGGGGGTATTGTTGGGAGACAGCAGACTCGAGAGAGACTTGGGTGTGATGGTGGATGCATCACTGAAGCCATCTGCACAGTGCGCAGCAGCCTCGAAAAAAGCCAACAGGATGCTGGGCATCATAAAGAAGGGCATAGCAACCAGAACACGGGAAGTCATCATGCCATTGTATCGAGCGATGGTGCGTCCACATCTGGAATACTGCGTTCAGTATTGGTCGCCGCACCTCAAGAAGGACATGGCGGTACTTGAGAGAGTCCAAAGGAGAGCAACGAAAATGGTAAGAGGGCTGGAACACTGCTCATACGCTGAGAGGCTGGATAGGCTGGGGCTCTTCTCTCTGGAGAAGAGGAGGCTCAGGGGAGATATGATAGAGACATTCAAGATCATGAGGGGCATAGAGAGGGTGGATAGGGACAGATTCTTCAGACTAAAGGGGACAGCAAATACGAGGGGGCATTCCGAGAAACTGAAGGGAGACAGGTTCAAAACAAATGCAAGGAAGTTTTTTTTCACCCAAAGGGTCGTGGACACTTGGAATGCGCTACCGGAGGAAGTGATCAGGCAGAGTACGGTACAAGGATTCAAACAGGGATTGGATGGATTCCTGAGGGATAAAGGGATCGTGGGATACTGAGGGAAAAGGAGATAGAGGGGTATAGATAGAGGATTACTGCGCAGGTCCTGGACCTGTTGGGCCGCCGCGTGAGCGGACTGCTGGGCACGATGGACCTCAGGTCTGACCCAGTGGAGGCATTGCTTATGTTCTTATGTTCTTATAATGCCCTTGTATCGCTCATGCTGCGACCTCATCTGGAGTATTGCATTCAATTCTGGTCTCCTTATCTCAAGAAAGATATAGCGGTGCTAGAAAAGGTTCAAAGAAGAGCGACCAAGATGATAAAGGGGATGGAACTCCTTTCATATGAGGAAAGACTAAAAAGGTTAGGGCTCTTCAGCTTGGAAAAGAGACGGCTGAGGGAAGATATGATTGAAGTCTACAAAATCCTGAGTGGAGTAGAACGGGTACAAGTGGATCGATTTTTCACTCCATCAAAAATTACAAAGACTAGGGGACACTTAATGAAGTTACAGGGAAATACTTTTAAAACCAATAGGAGGAATTTTTTTTTTCACTCAGAGAATAGTTAAGCTCTGGAACGCATTGCCAGAGGTTGTGGTAAGAGTGGATAGCATAGCTGGTTTTAAGAAAGGTTTGGACAATTTACTGGAGGAAAAGTCCATAGTCTGTTATTGAGAAAGACATGGGGGAAGCCACTGCTTGCTCTGGATCGGTAGTATGAAATGTTGCTACTCCTTGGGTTTTGGCCAGGTACTAGGAACCTGAATTGGCCACCGTGAGAACGGGCTTCTGGGCTTGATTGACCATTGGTCTGACCTAGTACAGCTATTCTTATGTTCTTAAGAAGCATATCCAACCTGCTTAGGGTTGCCAGATTTTGCGATTGTAAAATCTGGACACTCTAGCGCATGAGTGGATTGCCTCCTACCCAACGCGATTGAGAGGAGGCTTTTCAAAACCTGGACAAAGTGCTGGGTTTTGATGGAGTGAAAAATCGATCCACTTGTACCCGTTCATATCGTTGGGAAGTGAGAGGGGGGGTCAGTGACCACTAGGGGAGTGTGGTGGAAGTCATACCTTCATGCATCCAGTGGGCTTCTGGTCAGTTTGGGTACCTTTTTGGCTCTTATACACTTTTAAAATAGGTCTAACTCCAAACGTCTAAATGACACCCTAAACATCTTCCAAAAGGTTTTATTATCCTTGCAAAATGTCCAAGTCCTAAAGCCTCCCTAATCCCAACTAAAACACGCCTCTAACATGCCCCCTTAAGATTTAGACATACTGGAGGGAAAATGTCAGTTTCAAAAATCAACACTTGGATGTTTTAGCGATTAAAACAGCCAAGTGTCACTTTATGCCATTTTTTTGGACATCTTTTTGTTTTGAAAATAAGCCCCTTAGCCTTTTGATAACAGAATTCTACATTTTGGCTCTCTTTTATCAAGCCGCAATAGGGTTTTGTTATTGCTGGCCGCCGCAGTAAAAGCTCCGACGCTCATAGGAATAAAAGGGGGCCTTAATTCATTCCTGCATAATGTTGGGAAGCCAAAAAGTATAGCATCATGAGTACAAAGAAGCATATTGAATTAGGATTTAAGATTTTTTGCAGAGAAGACAAAACATCCTTAAAAGCAGACTGTTGATACCTCTTTTCCAAGACCTTTATTTCACAATCCAGATTATTCAGTTCAGCAGCACATATTTTATTTATATGAACACTATACTGAATAATTATCCCAGAAAGATAAACCTTATGGGCATCCCACATAACTGAAAAAGAAATATCAATCGTCATATAATGTATAAAGTATTCCTTGGTTTATTGCTTCAGCTTCTGGCTAAAACATTCATCTTTCTGTAATGCAACACTAAATCTCCTTGCATTTTCCACCTTACCAACTGTGTCTAAATTCAAACTTAATAAAATGCAAGCATGGTCTGAAACATGAATAGGCTTTGTACTGGCATCAACAAGTAAGTGGAGAAAGAGATTAGGTTCTTACCTTAATAATATCTTTTCTAGTAGATAGGTGTGTCATTTTGGACGGACAGGTAATATCCCATGCTTGCGAGCCGTACAAAAGGAATCCAGATTTATTAAAAGAACTGGACAATAGCATCAGCAATATGATATAAAGCCAGATCACTACTTACTTAGTTTCATTAGAAATTAAGTTTTAGTAAAGAGTAACCAGAAATACTACAGAACCTAATAGATTCAGAGTGGCTGCCACTTAGGCAATGCCATAAATTTATAAGTAGTTGTGGCATGTATAGAAATTACTCCTATTCATATCTGTGTTTTACGAGGGTCATTTCATAAATAAGGCACACTAATTTTTTTAATTTACATGTTTGTTTGTTTTTCAAGTATTTCTTTACAATCCTTCAATATAATCTCCCTGCTTTGCAATGACCGAGTACCAATGTCCGGGAAGCTTCATTATTCTATCCAAGACACTGTTTTGGTTCAGTTGACGAATGGCTCGGGTACTGGCGGAAAAACTCTTCCAGAGATGGAAAACGATGTCCATGCATAGTTTGGAAAAAGGCTGAAGTCTGGTGTATTCATGTCTGGACTGTAGGGAGCATGAGGTAACACCTCCCAGCCATATTTGCATAGTTTTTCAATGACAACATTCCCGGGCGAGCATTGTCGTGAAGAATGAGTGGCCTAGCTAAGAGCAACTGAAGTCGAGTTTTGTGCATTTTTCTGTGCATTTTTTGCAAAAAAAATCATGATAATACAATGCTGTGACACTTCTTCCATGATGATGCCTTCATGATCATAAGCAAAAATCATCATTTGTTTGACTTTTGATTGAGCTCATCAAAATTTTTTTAGTCATGGAGAAGATGGCACTCTCCACTCATCATTGAAAAACTATGCAAATACGGCAGGGAGGTGTTACCTCATGCTCCCAACAGTCCAGACATGAGTCCACCAGACTTCGACCTTTTTCCAAAGTTGAAATAACCTATGCATGAACATTGTTTTGCGTCTCTGGAAGAGCTTTCTTCCGCCGGTATCTGAGCCATTCGGCAACTGAATAAAAACGGATGGAATAATGAAGCTTCCTGGACGTTGGGACTCGGACATTGTAAAGCAGGGAGACTATATTGAAAGACTGTAAAGAAACACTTGAAAAAAATAAAACATGTAAATTTAAAAAAATAGTGTGCATTATTTCTGAAATGATCCTCATAGGTGTATCAATTGAAACAAGTAACTAAGGGCCCTTTTTACAAAGCCGAGGTAACGATTCATGAGTGGCAAATGCAACACAGCCCATTCAATTCCTAAGGGCTGTGTTGATTTGCTGTGCCAAGAATCACTAGCGCAGCTTTGTAACAGGGGCCCTAAAGTTGGCATACAGATCAATAACTTTTGTTCATATGTTGATACAGAAAAAAAAATATAGCTTACCATCAGGATAATCCAGATCAATACCTTGCTTCTAATTTAGGTATATGCCAATGTGTCCTGTGCCTGGTATACATTCTTGAAAGGCACTATTACAGGATGCCTGTGTGGCAACAAGCAACAAAATTCATTAAAGAAATTCCACAGAAGAGCAGGAGAAACCAATACAAAAGATGAAAGCTGTGGAACCAATGATCTTGTGGAAGACTGTGGTTGCAGGGGTTAAAGCTACAGCCTCAGCACCTTGAGGTTGTGGGTTCAAACCCATGCTGCTCCTTCTGACCCAGAGCAAGTCACTAAATCCCCTCATTGCCCTAGGTACATTAGCTAGATTGTGAGCCCATCGGGACAGAGAGGGAAAATTGCTTTTGTACCTGAATAAATTCATGTAAAACCGTTCTGAGCTCCCCTGGGAGAACAGTATAGAAAATTTAATAAATAAATTCACTAGTTAGGAAATTCTACTTTACAGAGAGGGTGGTGGATGCCTGGAATGTGCTCCCGAGAGAGGTGGTGGAGAGTAAAACTGTGACTGAGTTCAAAGAAGCGTGGGATGAACACAGAGGATCTAGAATCGGAAAATAATATTAAAAATTGAACTAAGGCCTGTACTGGGCAGACTTGCACGGTCTGTGTCTGTATATGGCCATTTGGTGGAGGGTGGGCTGGGGAGGGTTTCAATGGCTGGGAGGGTGTAGATGAGCTGGAATAGGTTTTAACGGAAATTTCGGCAGTAGGAACCCAAGCACAGTACCGGGTAGAGCTTTGGATTCTTGCCCAGAAACAGCAAAGAAGAAAAAATTTTAAAAATTTAAATTGAATCAGGTTGGGCAGACTGGATGGACCATTCGGGTCTTTATCTGCCATCATCTACTATGTTATGTTTTTAGTTTACTAAAAGAGTCTTTTTGCTTTGCTCATTTGTCGGCATCGCCTGCATCGGAAGCATTACACTCTCATATACACAGTATTCTGATTGCTTCACAGCATACCAAATTCTGTGATTACATCAGATAGGACCCTAGAAGAAGGTCTTCTGTGACCGAAATATGGACCATATCAGGTCCACACCACAACATCTGTACTGTGTATCATTGGATTGTTTTATTGATCTGCACCCTGTAATGTGAAGACTTTTTAAAAAAATAAACTTGTGTATCAAGATCATCGATTCCACAGCTTTCGTCTTTTCTGTTGCCTTTTCATTGGCGATGGCAAACCATCCCAGAGTGCCCTGTATAGGGAAAAGGGCTAAAGGGTCTCCAAAATCCACTTGATAAGACACTAGTTTTGTAATTACAAAACTTAAAGGGTGATGATGTCAATCCTTGGCCCTTATTTTCACCTCCTCCTTGATGTATTGCTGATCACTTACTGGTGTTTTCTAGTTATGTAAAACAATTTAAATAAAACATTACAACAGAAAGTATTTTCACTTATCTTTTTAATTTACAATCACTAGCCTGCCCCGACGGGACCTGTTTCGCCACATAAAGGCTTTTTCAAGGGTTCTAAAGGAGCTCTGCACAATACAAAGAAAATATGTTTAATGTGAAGACTTTTTTAATAAACTTGTGTATTAAGATCATCGATTCCACAACTTTCGTCTTTTGTGTTGGCCTATTCATTGGCCCCAGGTACAAAAACTTAGCCAGCTTTATAGGTGATTAGCGCCAGACTAGCACACATGTTAATGAGTGCAGAATTTTCATAGGGCTCTAGCATGGGAAACAGCATGCGTACCCTAGATGGTAGCAAATTGTATTTAAATATATTCACATTATATTCAAATATATTCAAATGGATGTTAATTATGTCATTTCATCCTCCCAGTGTTCAAAGGACAGCACAGAAACAAATACTGCCCTTAATGCTGCAAACTTACCACCAGCTCATGGGTATCATGGAAGATTTGAAGAGAGGATTTCATCAGAATTTCTGATTTTAACATGCCAGTTTTGTTTTTTTTCTAGAAGCGGAAGGAAGCCCATGAAGCCTCTAAAAGCTGATAGTGAAAAACAAGTGTGTGCAAGTCCAAGAAAAAATAGAAAGTGCATGCACACATCAGTGCCATTATTCTTTGCTTAAATAAGAGCCTTTAAAGTGAAAACAATTTTTGAAACACTTATTTTAAAGGCACAGAAGAGTGACAAAGATGATAAAGGGGATTGAACTCCTCTTGTATGAGGAAAGACTAAAGAGATTAGGGTTCTTCAGCTTGTAAAAAAGATGGCTGATGGGAGATTTGATTGAAGTCTACAAAACCCTGAGTGATGTATAACAGGTATAACTGGGTTGATTTTTCACTCCATCAAAAATTACAAAGACTAGCAGATACTTGATGAAGTTACAAGGAAATACTTTTAAAACCAATAGGAGGAAATATTTTTTCACTTAAGCTCTGGAACGCATTGCTAGAGGATCTGGTAAGAGCGGCTAACGTATCTGGATTTAAAAAATGTTTGGACAAATTTCTGGAGGAAAAGTCCATAGTCTGTTATCGAGACAGAAATGGAGCAAGTTAATGCTTCCCCTGGATCGGTAGATAGAATGTTGCTAATATTTGGGTTTTTGCCAGGCATTTGTGACCATGTGCAATGCACATTACATCAGCTTGATCAGTTCAGCCGGTTGCATGTAGGTATGAAGTGAAGGCTTCAGTATGTCCTTGACAATGCAGCAAGAAGCAGAAGTAGATACACACTGTTCCACAGCTATGCCGGTGTGATGAGCTGCAGAAAATTGGCCCCAACTTCGTTATATTATACACATATAACTCTCATAATCCAATACTTGAACTCTGGACAACTTGTATCATTTTCAATTATAATGCTTCAGAGGATTCTCAAATACGTACTTCAAAAGCATACTCTAAAGGACTACCTTCAGGGTTTTTAAGTGTCTATCTAATATTGGGGAACACAATTTGGTTTGAAAATTCAAAGCATGTTTTGAGCTAGATAGGATACTGGTCTAGATGGACCATTGGTCTGACCCATTATGGCTATTCTTATGTTCTCATATCTTAGCTTATGTTCTTATGCCTAAGCTTTAACAGAAATAGCAATTTTATGTTTTCTATATAATGTTTGATATTATTTAGTTAGTTAGGTGCCATCGATTCATGCTCGAGTCCTAGCGACTTGATAAATTACAGATCTAAAAAGAGATTGGTTTTATGCTAGTACGGTAAGCCGTCTGATTGCAGGTCACCCTCTTTGCCTGGTCCTTCGATCTTCCCAAACATAATGTCCTCCAATGATCTTTCTCTTCAGACCAAAATAAGACAGTTGTAACTTCATTATATGGGCTTCAAGTGACATAGCCCATTTGATCTCTTCCAGAAACAATTTGTTAGTTCTTCTGGTGGTCTACGATAGAGAATGACACAGGGAAAAAAATTCATCACCGTGCCCGCTCCGTTCCCCTGAGCTCGTCTCCGTCCCTGCCCCGTCCCAAAGAGCTCAGTCCCCGTCCCCACCCTGTAAACTGTCAGATCCCATCACACAAGCCTCGAATAGTTAGGATTTTATACTGAACTTATTTTATTAAAGTATAAAAAGAGACAATATTCTGTACAATTGTCATTTTATAAACACAAATAATACAGAGCAAGGATCAACAAAACCCCTGCCAGAACCGGAAAAAATCTTCAAGGGGGATCAGGAGGGTATATTATCATGCATGGAGGTAAGCCTCGAAGGCGTTCTAAGGCAGATAGATAGATTAAAAATTGACAAATCTCCTGGCCCAGATGGGATCCACCCGAGAATACTGAAAGAGCTCAGAGACGAAATAGCGGAGTTACTCAGGCATATTTGCAACCTATCCTTGAGAACAGGGATAATCCCGGAAGATTGGAGGATAGCAAATGTTACACCAATCTTCAAAAAAGGATCGAGAGGCGACCCGGGGAACTATAGACCGGTGAGCTTGACCTCAGTTCCGGGGAAGATGGTCGAATCACTGATCAGGGAAGGTATCAATGAGCATATAGAAAAAAATAAACTGATGAGATCAAGCCAGCACGGTTTCTATAAAGGACGATTGTGCCAAACGAATCTACTACATTTCTTTGAGGGGATAAGCAAACATTTGGACCAAGGTAACCCCATTGACATAGTTTATCTGGATTTCCAAAAAGCCTTTGACAAGGTACCCCATGAGTGCCTGCTGAAGAAACTGTGGAACCACGGGGTGGAAGGGGACGTCCACAGATGGATCCAAAATTGTCTGGCGGATAGGAAGCAGAGGGTAGTAGTAAAAGGACACTACTCTGACTGGAAAGGGGTCACGAGTGGTGTCCCGCAGGGGTCAGTGCTGGGACCGCTGCTGTTCAATATATTCATTAACGATCTGGAAACAGGCACGAAGTGCAAAGTTATTAAGTTCGCAGATGATACAAAACTCTCCAACAGGGTCAAAACTGTTGAGGAATGCAAAGAACTGCAGAGCGAACTGAACAAACTGTGTGAGTGGGCAAAAAGATGGCAGATGAGCTTCAATGTGGAGAAATGTAAGGTCTTGCACATGGGGAAAGGGAACCCCATGTACAGCTATACAATGGGAGGAAGGGTGATGGGGAAAGGCACCCTAGAAAAAGACCTAGGGGTATTGGTGGATACAACAATGAAGCCAGCGGCGCAATGTGCAGCGGCCTCAAAGAAAGCGAACAGAATGCTGGGCATTATCAGAAAAGGTATCACTACCAGAACGAAGGAGGTTATCCTGCCATTGTATCGAGCAATGGTGCGACCACACCTGGAATACTGTGTCCAATACTGGTCACCGTACCTTAAGAAAGACATGGCGATACTTGAGAGGGTCCAGAGGAGAGCAACTAGGATGATAAAAGGAATGGAGAACCTTTCATATGCTGAAAGGTTAGACAAACTGGGGCTCTTTACCCTGGAAAAACGGAGACTGAGAGGAGACATGATACAGACGTATAAAATCATGAAAGGCATAGAGAGGGTGGAGAGTGACAGATTCTTCAGACTAGCGGGGACAACAAAAACAAGAGGTCATTCAGAAAAACTGAGAGGGGACAAATTCAAAACGAATGCAAGGAAGTTTTTCTTCACTCAGAGGGTGGTGGACACCTGGAACACGCTTCCAAAGGAGGTAATAGGACAGAGTACAATACTGGGTTTCAAAAAGGGACTGGATGACTTCCTGGAAGCGAAGGGGATTGCAGGGTATAGATAGAACGTTACTCTACAGGACATAAGCGAAAAGCGTATGTGAGTTTAAGGAGCACTATCAGGTCCTGGACCTGAGGGGCCGCCGCGTGAGCGGACTGCCGGGCACGATGGACCTCCGGTCTGACCCGACAGAGGCAATTCTTATGTTCTTATGTTATGTTCTTATGTCTCCACTCACTTTAACAAATATCCCCTCCACTATTGTGAAAACTGAACAAACCAAATTACTACAGAATGCTACATAGAAAAATCAAGCTAACAGAATACTTCAGTCACACATAGCAGGAATAGTGTTAGGAGAGTGCAACTAGGGCACATGTCCCCTAGTCAGAGAGAGAGAGAGCCCTAAACCAGCTGGAAGCTAAAGAAGCACAGCCTGGGCTTTGCATTCCCTAGTTATGTCTAATACCAGCTCTAGCAGGATATATATTTCAAATCTGAAATATTCTAATCACAAAATATAAAATAAATTTATTTTTTCTACCTTTTCTTGTCTGGTAATTTTATTCTTCAAATCACATTGGTCTCAGGCTTTGGTTTTGGGTTCCTTCTGTCTTCATTGTGGCATGGCTGGCTCCTGAAGGTAAAATAGACGCAAAAGGAGCTGGGGAGGAGATGCCGAGTTTGACATGGGCACAATTTTTTTACCAAAGGAGCAAGAATTTTTACCGCTCCCACGGGGTGGTAAAAGGTCTTGTTCCCATTCCCGCGGGGCAGTGAAAGGTCTTGTCCCCATTCCTGTAGTAAACCAGTTGCAAATGTCTTCATTCCTGCTGATGTAATGCGGTGACCACGGTTTACCATTTCATTCTCTAGTCTATGACATGCATAAAATCCTTCTCCAGCACCAAACCTGAAATAAGTCAATCTTCTTTCTGTCTTGTTTTCATAGTGTCCAGTCAATGTGTCTGATCTTCATTTGGAATTTTCTTTCCTTGCCTTTAAATACTTTGTTGAGAACCTTCATTGAGGAGCGACCAAGTATTATTCTGCGAAGCATTTCTTCCTGCCAGTTGCTTCTTTATTTACAAAAGAACCCAGGGGATTGAAATTCTTTACAACTTCTGTTCTAATGCCTTCAAGCTAAAAATCTTCATTATTTATTCCATGTTCGTGATCTTGTTTATTTTCAGTTCTAATCCATTGTTATGACTTTTAGCTTTGACTTTTCTCAGTAGATAACATGTCTTCTTTTGTTGCTGGTGATGAGCATTGTATCATCTGCATAGTGCAGGTTACTTATATTTCAGCCACCAACTTTGAAATCAATGCTCTCTTCTTCCAAATTTGCTTTTCTGAAGATGGGTCAGCAAAACAGTGGGCCTTCTTTAGTAGGCCTGCTTCCTATCCTAATCCTGGTCATCCTCAGCAGTAACAATGCAATGATGTGCCAACAGTTCTGGTAATCACTAATACAACAGACTACATTTTTTAAAGAAAGAATAATATATCTATATATATAAAATCGGAGGTATGTATGTGTGTGTGTATGTGCCACGATCACGCAAAAACGGCTTGACCGATTTGAACGAAACTTGGTATGCAGATCCCTCACTACCTGGGATGATATGTTCTGGGGGTCTCGCGGCCCACCTGCACACGTGGGCGGAGCTACAAACAGAAAATCAGATTTCACCCATTCATGTCAATGGAAAAAATGTACAAAGCTGCCATTCTCACAGTAATTCAAAAACGGCTTGACCGATTTGAACGAAATTTGGTATGCAGATCCCTCACTACCTGGGGTGATATGTTCTGGGGGTCTCGCGGCCCACCTGCTCACGTGGGCGGAGCTACAAACAGAAAATCAGATTTCACCCATTCATGTCAATGGAAAAAATGTAAAAAGCTGCCATTCTCACTGTAATTCAAAAACGGCTTGACCGATTTGAACGAAACTTGGTATGCTGATCCCTCACTACCTGGGGTGATATGTTCTGGGGGTCTCGTGGCCCACCTGCTCACGTGGGCGGAGCTACAAACAGAAAATCAGATTTCACCCATTCATGTCAATGGAAAAAATGTAAAAAGCTGCCATTCTCACAGTAATTCAAAAACGGCTTGACCGATTTGAACGAAACTTGGTATGCAGATCCCTCACTACCTGGGGTGATATGTTCTGAGGGTCTCGTGGCCCACCTGCTCACGTGGGCGGAGCTACAAACAGAAAATCAGATTTCACCCATTCATGTCAATGGAAAAAATGTAAAAAGCTGCCATTCTCACTGTAATTCAAAAACGGCTTGACCGATTTGAACGAAACTTGGTATGCAGATCCCTCACTACCTGGGGTGATATGTTCTGGGGGTCTCGCGGCCTACCTGCACACGTGGGCGGAGCTACATACAGAAAATCAGATTTCACCCATTCATGTCAATGGAAAAAATGTAAAAAGCTGCCATTCTCACAGTAATTCAAAAACGGCTTGACCGATTTGAACGAAACTTGGTATGCAGATCCCTCACTACCTGGGGTGATATGTTCTGGGGGTCTCGCGGCCCACCTGCACACATGGGCGGAGCTACAAACAGAAAATCAGATTTCACCCATTCATGTCAATGGAAAAAATGTAAAAAGCTGCCATTCTCACAGTAATTCAAAAACGGCTTGACCGATTTGAACGAAACTTGGTATGCAGATCCCTCACTACCTGGGATGATATGTTCTGGGGGTCTCGCGGCCCACCTGCACACGTGGGCGGAGCTACAAACAGAAAATCAGATTTCACCCATTCATGTCAATGGAAAAAATGTAAAAAGCTGCCATTCTCACAGTAATTCAAAAACGGCTTGACCGATTTGAACGAAACTTGGTATGCAGATCCCTCACTACCTGGGATGATATGTTCTGGGGGTCTCGCGGCCCACCTGCACACGTGGGCGGAGCTACAAACAGAAAATCAGATTTCACCCATTCATGTCAATGGAAAAAATGTACAAAGCTGCCATTCTCACAGTAATTCAAAAACGGCTTGACCGATTTGAACGAAATTTGGTATGCAGATCCCTCACTACCTGGGGTGATATGTTCTGGGGGTCTCGCGGCCCACCTGCTCACGTGGGCGGAGCTACAAACAGAAAATCAGATTTCACCCATTCATGTCAATGGAAAAAATGTAAAAAGCTGCCATTCTCACTGTAATTCAAAAACGGCTTGACCGATTTGAACGAAACTTGGTATGCTGATCCCTCACTGCCTGGGGTGATATGTTCTGGGGGTCTCGTGGCCCACCTGCTCACGTGGGCGGAGCTACAAACAGAAAATCAGATTTCACCCATTCATGTCAATGGAAAAAATGTAAAAAGCTGCCATTCTCACAGTAATTCAAAAACGGCTTGACCGATTTGAACGAAACTTGGTATGCAGATCCCTCACTACCTGGGGTGATATGTTCTGAGGGTCTCACGGCCCACCTGCTCACGTGGGCGGAGCTACAAACAGAAAATCAGATTTCACCCATTCATGTCAATGGAAAAAATGTAAAAAGCTGCCATTCTCACTGTAATTCAAAAACGGCTTGACCGATTTGAACGAAACTTGGTATGCAGATCCCTCACTACCTGGGGTGATATGTTCTGGGGGTCTCGTGGCCCACCTGCACACGTGGGCGGAGCTACATACAGAAAATCAGATTTCACCCATTCATGTCAATGGAAAAAATGTAAAAAGCTGCCATTCTCACAGTAATTCAAAAACGGCTTGACCGATTTGAACGAAACTTGGTATGCAGATCCCTCACTACCTGGGGTGATATGTTCTGGGGGTCTCGCGACCCACCTGCACACGTGGGCAGAGCTACAAACAGAAAATCAGATTTCACTCATTCATGTCAATGGAAAAAATGTAAAAAGCTGCCATTCTCACTGTAATTCAAAAACGGCTTGACCGATTTGAACGAAACTTGGTATGCAGATCCCTCACTACCTGGAGTGATATGTTCTGGGGGTCTTGCGGCCCACCTGCACACATGGGCGGAGCTACAAACAGAAAATCAGATTTCACCCATTCATGTCAATGGAAAAAATGTAAAAAGCTGCCATTCTCACAGTAATTCAAAAACGGCTTGACCGATTTGAACGAAACTTGGTATGCAGATCCCTCACTACCTGGGGTGATATGTTCTGGGGGTCTCGCGGCCCACCTGCACACATGGGCGGAGCTACAAACAGAAAATCAGATTTCACCCATTCATGTCAATGGAAAAAATGTAAAAAGCTGCCATTCTCACAGTAATTCAAAAACTGCTTGACCAATTTGAACTAAACTTGGTATGCAGATCCCTCACTACCTGAGGTGATATGTTCTGGGGGTCTCGTGGCCCACAACTCTATGTTGCTTGCTCAAGGGTTGGTTCACCCAAGAATTTATATGTTCTTGCTCCAGGAGATGAAACTAAAATTGTTGTTTATAATCACGTTTTGCGTTAGTTGTATTGTATTCATTTTGTCAAATATTTCACATTATAATTTGAATATTGTACTTTTTATTAAGCTGTAAAAAAATAATTTCATTCACCACTATAAAGTATCTTTATTTGAATCCATTTTCAGTGTTATTGCTATAATTAAATACCCGTGCAACGCCGGGGCATCAGCTAGTTATATATATATTTCATTTTGTATATACAGTTGTCTACTAGCTCCAGATTTTCAGTTCAGCTTTATTTGATATACCATTAATATATGCAGAGACATTTGAACAGTTTAGAATTAGAAATAACTGAGGAGAGAAACAAAGAACAATCTAAAATCAAAAAAGACTAAATGTTGAATGATGGAAAAAGCAGAGTACAAGGGGGAAGAGAGAAGTACAATCTCAAGATAAAGTTCCCAGATTTCCTCTTTAAAAAAAGAGAGCACCTGGCCCCACCCTACCTCCAGTGCCACCCCATTCTGCCCCCAGCCCCCTCCCCACACAAACCTCCCCAAGCTCAGGGCCATATCTGGCGGGCCTCTGCACATACGCATGTGCATGTGTGCGTGTGTGTTACGTCACTACATCAATGTCCACCCATACGCATGTGTGCGTGTGTGTTACGTCACCACATCAATGTCCACCCATTCGCAGAGGCCCTCCAGATGCTCAGGAACTTCAAAAACCTGGACAAACTGCCAGGTTTTAGAAATCCCTCCAGGCACTTGGCTAGTCCTCTAAAAATAGGACATGTCTGGGATTTCCTGGAAGTCTGGTAACCCTATCTTAAGGGGAATCAGTGTTATGGGGGGAGGGCTAGGGAAGTATAAGACAAGAGGAGAAAGGTTTGTATAAAAGACTGCATTCTGAAGAAGAGAGTCAGAGTTGCAGAAGTACCTGAAAAAATAAATGCTAGATTCCATAGAAGGGAGATTCAGTGTTACAAAAAAGGCTTGGAAAAATAAGTGTACTTTAAGGGAACTCTTAAATGTTTTGAGGGAAGGTTTAATTTTGATTGAGAGTAGACAAAGCGATGTGGCTGGATGGTGTACATCCAAGGATGCTGAAGGAACTCACGGAAGTTCTGGCGGCTCCCCTGACTGACCTTTTCAATGAGTCTCTAGAGTCGGGAGTGGTACCAGAAGACTGGAGAAGGGCAGATGTGGTCTTTCTCCACAAAAGTGGAAGTAAGGAAGAAGAAGAGAATTACAGGCCGGTAAGTCTGACTTACACTTTTAAATTGTGAAGTTTAAATTTAAATTGTGAAGTTTCTTGAATCCTGTGGATTACAGGGCCGGAGGCAACATGGATTCACTAGAGGTAGGTCTTATCAGACAAATCTGATAAATTTCTTTAACTGGGTAAGCAGAAAAATAGATAGAAGGAGTTTGCTAGATGTGGTATATTTAGGTTTTAGTAAAGCCTTTGGCAGTGTTCCACACAGATGTCTAATAAATAAACTGAGTACCCTCGGGATAAGTCCCAAAGTGACGGGCTTGGTAAAGAACTGGTTGAATGGAAGGCGACAGAGGCGACAGAGTGATCAATGGAGATCGCTCTGAGGAAAGGGATGTTACCAGTGGTGTGCCTCAAGGTTCTGTTCTTGGGCCTGTTCTTTGTAACACTTTTATAAATGATATTGCTGCAGGGCTGTCGGTAAGATTTGCCTCTTTGCGGATGATACCAAAGTCTGCAATAGAGTAGACACCCAAGATAATGTGAATAACATGAAGAAAGACCTGGCCAAGGTTGAAGAATGGTCTGAAATTTGGCAGCTAAAATTTAATGCTAAGACATGCAAGTCATGCATTTGGGCTACAAAAATCAAAGGAAAGTGTATAGACAGAAGAGCAGGACTTGGGTGTGATTGTATGTGATGATTTTAAGGTGGCCAAACAGGTTGAAAAGTGATGACAAAAGCTAGAGGGATGTTAGGGTGCTTAGAGAGAGGTATGGCCAGTAGAATAAAAAGGAGATATTGATGCCCCTCTATAAGACTCTTGTGAGACCTCATTTAGAATATTGTGAACAATTCTGGAGGCTGCACCTTCAAAAAGATATAAAAAGGATGGAGACAGTCCAGAGGAAGGTTACTAAAATGGTGTGTGGTCTTTGTCATAAGGCGTATGGGGACAGACTTAAAGTTCTCAATCTGTATACTTTGGAGGAAAGGCGGGAGAGTGGAGATATGATAGAGACATTTAAATACCTATGTGGTGTAAATGAAAGGAAGCTCTGGGATGAGAGGGGATTGGATGAAGTTAAGAGGCGATAGTTTTTAAATTATAGCTCTTCTTTCTCCTATGTTTTTCTGCTATGTACTCTAGTCTTAATCATATGTGAACCGAGTCGAGCTACACTGGGAGATGACCCGGTATATAAATCGAAGATTAGATTAATCTATGGAAATATGTTTTTACAGAAAAGGTGGTAGATGCGTGGAACAGTCTTCCGGTAGAGGTGGTGAAGACAGAGAGTGTGTCTGGGATAGTCACGTGGGATCACTTAGAGAGAGGAAGAGATAATGTTTACTGCAGATGGGCAGACTGGATGGGCCATTTGGCCTTTATCTTCCATCATGTTTCTATGTTTCTATTCCAGAAAGTATGTGCAACAGTGCTACAGCAATTGTAATGCCATGTTTGATGAAAGGAGGGGACAGTAAGTAAATGCTGTTAGAATGAACAAAGGACACGCCGAGAAGAACAAGGGATAAGAAGACTTGACAGAAATAGTGGAAAGCCAAAACAGAGGATCTTTTCTAGATCTATTAACTGAAACAGCTGATGAAAATAGAGACTTTGTAAATAGGTTATAAGTTCTACAATTAAGTTATTTCTGAGAGTTGTCTTATTTCCTGTTGAGAAGACTAAAGTTGGAAGTTTGGTTCATCATCCTGTGGTGTTGTCTAGACTATTTGGAGGAGCAAGAGACTTTGGAGGTGCTTGCAATGGCCTGCCAGCCTAGGGTTGATCCTAGCTCACATCTCTACCACATACACTTTGTGTGACCCCTTCCCAGCAGCCATGATACAAGGAATTTCAGTAATCCAATCTGTGATGACAAGGCCCAAGACAAGGATTCTAAGAGAGAAAAATCCAGCATAGAGCAAACAGACCAGAGTAAAGAAACTACATTGAACAACAGAAGGAATCTGTTTTTGAATAAAAAGGTTGTTATTCAGGTGAACACCAAGGACTTTAACAGAGTCCTTCAAGAGGACATCTACATCATGGATATAAGATGAGGAAGAGAGCATGTGAGGTGGTCCAGAAGAAAAAGTAATTGCTTCAAACATATTAGCATTGAACCTGAAATAGCTATCAGATAGCCAGTTGATTCTCATAGGCAATTGGTATTCTTACGTTTTTGCATGCATGTGGTAAAACCAAGATTAGATGATGAAGATATGGAACTGCTAACCCTAGCATTACCGTATGGCTCCAGAAAAAGGAGGATGGATTGAGACATCTGAGTTTTACTTCTATTGCTTTCAATGGAAGTATAACCCAGATGTCTCAATCTGCCCTCCTTACTTTCATTGCTTTCAATCCATCCTCCTTTTTCTGGAGCCATATGGCAGCCCTAGCCTCAACCCTCTCTGTGCAGGCCAAGAGCCCATGCATTTTTAAACCATAGTTCAAATCATATCAGAGAACTATCATAGAACTGCACTGCCCTCCTATGGCCAATATTATTCGTTTTTCCCAAAAAAATAGTTGTAGCATATTTTTCATTATCTTTCTACTTTTGTAGTGATGGAAGGAAAATGACAGCGGTGCACTTGAGGCATGTACAATGTTCCTCATCTTAAGTATATAAACAGGAATTAGAAGTAAATCAAATCCTGCAAGCAAAGGCAATTTTTCAACATCTCCAAATAGTCAGTCCAAGAAAATGTTCCCTGTTCATTATCTGCACCTCTACTCACTTGGTGATGCTGTGTTCCTCCCTGTTACCCATGATTATGTGTGTTGTCTTGCAACCCATTCTGAGCTTTCTGGGAGAATGAGATATAAATAAATGTGACTCACCAAAAAACAATGTACATTAGATCATCTGACAAGATAAATTAAATCTCCAATGTAGCTAAAACTGATCTTTTACTATGTGCCACATGTTATAGTCAAGAGTTTTTCAAATGGATAAAACATTTGGCTGAATATAATTTTGACTATTAAATGTGTATATATTGCTTTGATGAATTCTAAATTAAATCTTCCATGTAGTTAAAACCAGTCTTTTACTTTGTGCTATGTCCTATAAAATCAAGAGTTCCTCAAATGGATAAAACATTTGGCTGAATATAGTATATTCCTTTGATGAATTCTAATTAAAAAATCAAGTGGCAAATAATCACAGGATCATTATACAGTATTAATCATTACTGTGAAACCAATTCACTAATTCATCCAGGATCTTAAATAAGTGTAAGAAGCTAAGTCTATTTAAAAGTCTGGACTATTCACTAAGGGACCCTTGTACTAAAGTGCAGCAAGCTCTTGTATTTTAATTGTGCTTTAATAGCAAAAATTAACATGCATTAAGTGCAAAGGCTGTGCAATTATTATTGAGGACCTACTCAGCAATTACTACAGTTCCATACTGAGTGTTTCCAATTAGGGCGCACTGAACACATCTGCTTGAGGAGGTATTAGGTGCATGTGTGCTAAGTGTTCAAGTGCCAGCATGCTGTAAGTTCATGCTGTTTATGGATAGATGGGAATAGGGGAGAAGAAAAAGGGAGGATATGGCACCTATGGATGGATAGATTGGAAGGGAAGACATGGAAAAGTAGATTTGAGAAGGAAGCAGAAAAATGGAAAAAGTTGAATGTTAAACTTTAATGCCAAAGATGGAGAGAAAAACAGCAAATGGATAATAAGGCCCTGGAAATAGAGTTAAGAGCACAGACAGAAAGAAGGAAGTGCAACCAGAGACTGGGAAGAGTAGAAAAAATAAAATCACCAGGTAGGAAAGGTGATTTTATTTTCAATTTAGTAATTGAAATCACTCAGTTTTCAGAATTTATATCTCCTATCTATATTTTGTACTGTTCGGAAAGAAATATATTTCTTTATATTTCTCTGAAGTTGTACTACATGCAGAGTCTGGCATCTTAGGGTTTCATTTTTTATATTGGGACTTTTAGTTTGTAGTCCTGTATTTGCATAGGTTTATTTGTGTTCTGCATGTGTAACCAAGGCCAGGTGTTTGTTGTGAATGTTATGGGTATCAGGGCCTCAAGTAGGAAGATATTTGTTGACAGTTTGTTGGGGTTTTGGAAAGCCCCAATCTCGGGGCTGCGTCTGTAGGACCTCTACACATGCGCGAACATTGACGTAATGACATCACATACATGCATGTGTCGATGTCCGTGCATATGTGGAGGCCCTCTAGATGTGGCCCAGAGCTCAGGGAAGGAGACATAAGGAATGGATCATGTGGGGGCATGGCTGGGGGCAGAATTGGGTGGAGTCACATGTCCTTTTTTTTTTTTTTAAAGAGGAAATCTGGTAACCTTAGACAAGCTTGATTTATAGGTTCTAAGTGTGTTTTTGCAGGATGCTGTGGCCGTTAGCATAAGAGTTTGCTGCTTCTCAGTTCACTAGATTTTTGTGGTATCATTCTATTTTGAGATGAGATCTCCACATCTTCAAGTTCAACAAAATGTAAGTCTATTTCTTTTTTTGGTGGTGAGAGGGAGAATATTGGGCACCCTAATAATTTTGAAAAGTTGGCTCCTATGACCAGAAGGATTGTTAAAAGTGTTGATAATTTTCAGAGTTTAGCTCACTACAGCACCCCCACCCCTGCGCCCCCCTTCCACTGCTGAGTCTGTGGTAGACTCCAGACAATGAGAAGGCTGCTCTAGTCACAGGAGGAAGCAGGGGCTATAGCTCCTGAGTAAGTGTCTGTGTTGAGAACCCCCTACCTTAAAAGCACCTCAGCTCTAGTTAGCAGTAGTACTCCTCCATTTTGGACTTGCTTCTTTCCCACCACTACCAGGAAATGTCCTGGAGTGGATTCATCTGGCTTACTAACCTGTGCCAGACCCTTTCCCTGCCCACCAGCTATTCATATTCATACCAGTGAATGCTGCACCGCTAGGGCAGGGAAACTTGCTGCTTTCAGTTGTGTGGGTGGGGTCTGACTATTCAGGCTCAATATTAGCTCGGGCCCAAAGGAACATTCCTGTCCTCCTCTTGCAGGAGCAGATTCCAGCGGGCACCACTCCAGAAATTTCTTCATTCTCTTGCACAACTTACAAAGATGTCTATCAAACCAGTGATGAGGACAATAGAAGGGTGAACTATGCATTTGTCGAGGCTTAAAAGACCCAGGTCAGCTTTAATATAATGCTACTCCTCCTCCTTTTCTTCCTACCTTGTCTTTCCTGAACATATTATAGCCCGGTATAACTACATCCCAGTCATGGTTCTCTGTGCTACTATATCCAACTTCTCTTCTTCCATCACAGCTTCTAGATCCAGAATCTTGTTTCTCATTCTTCGAGCATTAGTATATACTGCTTTCCAGACATTGCCCCCTTTTCCCCTCCGTATAGAGGTATTAAGTGATTTACTTACCTGAGAGCTTACCTGGGAGCTTTGATCACCCTGCCCCATCACTTCTAGTTTAAAACCCTCTTTAGTAGATTAGCCAGCCTGAGGGCAAAGACACTTCTACCCTTCTTTGATTGATACACACCATCCCTGCTCAACAGCCCTTTGAAGATCATCCCAAAGCCAAAACGCTCTCAATGACCATCCACATAGCCAAGCATTCATCACCAGGAGCGAACTTCTCTGCCCTGGCCTTTATCCTTCAAAGGTGGCTTGGACTCCAAATTGTATAGAGCAAGATTATTTTCTACCTCTCAGTGTTGGCACTGTAATTCTGACTTGGGCATACTTAAACATATGATATTTTCTTACCCTATGCTTCTTTCTTTTTGGAGAGCTATAAGGTATTTAGTGAAATATAGGAGAGCTATGAGGTATTTGGTGGGATATATTCCATCTCCTCCTAATGTGGCTATTATTATAAGATCTTCTCTTAAATTTAAACCAACACAAAGTCACTTGATAGATATATTAACATTTATTTATTTATTTAAAAAATTTCTATACTGTTTTATATCAAAACGGTTTACAAAATGTTAAAACAAATCAAGACAAGTAGAAACAGACAGTATTAATTCTAGCAACAATCAATACTCAGAAAAATGCATCAACAAATAATTGTGCACAATGCAACCCAAGAACCTAGGCAAAAAGAGTCAGCAAAATACAGACGTGGAGGGGCATAATCAAAAGAAATGTCTAAGTCAGTTTTGGCCTAACTCACAAGTCGTCCAAAGTCGGACACGGGAAAAGGTCCATTTTCAAAAAATACATCCAGCATATTTTTTTTTATATAATCGTCCAACTGTACATCCAGCTGTCTGATCGTCCAGACCGCTAAGTCATCCACCTTTATACCCCATTTTCGTCCAAAAATTCATCCAAGTCAACAACGCCTAGAAAAAGACCATTTGGACATGGGAGGTGCTGATGTTCTGGAGGCAGATATGTAAAGTTGTTATTACCGTTTTTAGGGGGGGGATCAGTGATCACTGGGGCTGTGTGTGGGGGTCTATACTTTGTGTCTGCAGACTTATCTAGTCACTTTGGATACCTTTTGTTGACTTAGACCTGGTTTTACATGGCCTAAGTCACAACGTCCAAGTTCCGTCTAAGCAGTGTTGTAAAACTTTCGGTTATATATGCAGTACAACTAAGTCTAGGATGGCCCACTGCCCGCCCATCCTGCCCTCACCACTCCTCCTAAAACGCCCCTTTTAGCTCTGGTCGTTCAGCAGCACTGTGAAGACGTAAGTTGTTTTTAAATACGTCTAAAACCCTGTTCAATTATCGGCACTTGGACGCTTTAGGCCAATTTTTAGACGTTTTTCTGTTTCGATTATGAACCCCCTAGTGTATACATTGGAAAAAAGGAAAACAAAAAATTGTGTTTTTAACAGTTTTCTAAATGAACTCCTGTCACAACATTTCCGAATTTGGCCAACAAGGGCATTCCATAGTTTTACCCCTGCACATGAAAAGGCATTGGTTTCCGCATATTTTGGGTTGACATTTGTTTTCAACAGTGCAGACCTTTCCGAATGCAGTGATCTTGTTGTTTGATAACTAGACATTTTACTCTTAAAGAATTCTGGAATCATGCCATATAGAAATTGGTGACAGATCATAATTGCTTTGCATTGGATTCTAAATACAACTGGCAACCAGTGAAGTTGTCGAAGATACAACAAATTCATAGCAATTGGACATCAACCAAAGATGATAATGCTACGTTTTGCTGGCATAGTATTCCAATGTCATAAATTTGAGGAAATAGCGGCACAAAAGACTTTACAATTAATTATGTTTTGATCCATATGGCAATCTCTTGAAGCTGTCTTAGCTCATGTTTAGTTATTGGATGTACAGTATAATTATCTTGATGGCCATCTACAGGTATTAGTTGTTTGGTGTGCCATCACTGTCCAACCCTTTTACAAAAGCATAGCACAGTTTTTAGTGCCGGCTGCGGCGGTGACAGCTCCGATGCTCATAGCTGGCATTAAAAATAGTACTGTGCTTTTGTAAAAAGGGGGAGGGGTGTTTGTTGCTTTTTTTTTTGTACTTAGGCATCCCTGTAGTTGTTTTATGTTTCATGTTTTGTTGTTTATTTAAAAAAAAAAAAAAAAGAATAAAGATATTGAACTAGAAAAATAAAGGAAATTTTGACATATTTTCTGTTCAAAAATATATGTGAGATGGACATCTATTTAGGACACTGTCCTTTTGAAAATGTCCCTCTTTGGCATCAAACTGCAAATATGCATGCATAACAGAAAACTTGCACAGAACAAAGTAGTTTTCAAACATAAGATACCCATATATGCTGGATTTGAAAATTGGATTCTTAGGCAAGTAAATGCACATTGAAAAGGAGTGATTGTTATATTGCAATAAAAATGGTAATTATTATTATTACTTATTGACTTGGTAAAGCACCTATACCAATGTCATCACTATAACAACTGGAGAAGCATCACGTTCCTTTCAATCGCCAGCAAATTCTTTTGCGCAGACTAGTTGGACTGTTCAGGTCTTTATCTGCCGTCATTTACTATGTATTCAGGTAGGCTGGAGACCTGAACATCGAGGAAAAGAATAGCCAGAATGGATTCTCTTTCCCACATTACTGGGCTAGAGACTCCGTTCTGTGAATTCAAATAACAGACGAGGAAAAGCCATGTAAAAACAAATGGTTTATTGACAGAGCTTCCACAGTCTGGGAAGAGCAAGCCCTCAAAATTTCAGGGCTCTTCAAAGAGAGAAAACAAGGCAAACAGATTTATACCCTAAGTGACATCATTTGTAATAATTATCATGCTTTAGAATACAATGGCACAGTTGAGCACATGACTTCCATTCCAAATATGCCTTACATCAGTATTAACACTAAGGCCCTGATTCTCCAAAAGTGCGTCCCGATTTTAGGCAGCTGTAGGTGTCCTACAGCTGTCTAATCAGCCAATCGGGATGCACGTTTTTTTAAAAAAATGCTCCCCAGGCAGGCCGCCTACATTGAAGGCGAGGCCCGCAAGACACCTAGGCCCTGATTCTGTATAGGACGCCCGGGAGAGGCGTCCTATTCAGAATCGGCCTAAACTAAACCCTGATTCTGTAAACCGGCATCCATGTTACAGACACGGGTTAGAGAATCGGGTTAGATTAGACACGGCCCGCTACACTTATCGCGGCAAGAGATCTCTCTGCCGCGATAACTATAGCGGGCCGCGGCCTGTCCGATCACTGGCAGGAAGGGTGCCCAATCCCTCCTGCCCGAAGATGCACCCTCCCGATACTACCGACCCCCCCTGACATTACCAATCTACCCCCCCCCCCGACAATATCGATCGCTGGCAGGAGGGTGCCCAATCCCTCCTGCCCGAAGACGCACCCCCCCGGTGCTAACAACCCCCAAACCTCCACTCCACCAAACCTGTTTTTACGGCGAGGTGGGTCTTGCACGTCCAGCCGGCAGGCAAGTCTCGTCGAAATGAGGCGGGCCCGCCCCTTCCCGGCCCATCCTGCCGAAGCCTAAGGCCTGATTGGCCCAGGCTCTAGAAGCCTGGACCAATCAGGCCTTAGGCATAGCGGATCCGCCCATCCCCACTAAGTCTAAGGTCTGATTGGCCAATCAGGCCTTAGATTAAGTGGGGATGGGCGGACCCACTGTGCCTAAGGCCTGATTGGTCCAGGCTTCTAGAGCCTGGGCCAATCAGGCCTTAGGCTTCGGCGTGATGGGCCGGGAAGGGGCGGGATCGCCTCATTTCGACGAGGCTTGCCTGCCGGATGGACGTGCAAGACCCACCTCGCCGTAAGAACAGGTTTGGTGGAGTGGAGGTTTGGGGGTTGTTAGCACCGGGGGGGTGCGTCTTCGGGCAGGAGGGATTGGGCACCCTCCTGCCAGCGATCGATATTGTCGGGGGGGGCAGGCGGTAGTGTCGGGGGTGGGGGCGGTCGGTAGTGTCGGGAGGGTGCGTCTTCGGGCAGGAGGGATTGGGCACCCTTCCTGCCAGCGATCGGACAGGCCGTGGCCCGCTATACTTATCGCGGCAGAGAGATCCCTTGCCGCGATAAGTATAGCGGCCACGTCTACTTACAATGTAGACCAGCATTTTGCTGGCCTACATTTTAAGCTTCTCCTCTACTAGGGAGACGCGTAGGGCCGCCTAGGTTCAGCCTAAGGACCGCCTAAGGCCCTTAGACGAGCTTAGGCATCTTGGGCGTCTACCTAGGCTCCCGAAGGCGCCTTCAGGCCTGCCTGGGGAGCATTTTTTTTTTTTTAAACGTGCATCCCGATTGGCTGATTAGACAGCTGTAGGATGCCTACAGCTGCCTAAAATCGAGACGGCACTTTGGAGAATCAGGACCTAAAAGTCCATTCTGTTAAGTTTTTAAACCCAGCAGGTGGTAGTGTTTCACTTTTCTTCCTAAATCAGTTTTGATCTTTGACCTTTCCAAGTATCAATCATGTCAATTACAAAGCCCTACTTCCTTAAAGTAGTATTGTGTTTTCTAATCTATAAGAACCAGATTCTCTGTAAAACACCCAAATTTCCTGTTCCTCTGAGAACTTTATCCCATAGATGTATGTGAACAATGGTACATAAATCTATGTCTCTTAACAGTCACAAAATCAACCAAATCAACCTTCTAAACTTCCTAGCATTAGCTGAAATGTAGAATCAGCAATTTAGACAGGGAATGCCAATCTGTGAGCTAGCTAAATCTATTTATTGCAATCTATTTATTACAAGGTCTCATGGCTGAGTTTCCAATGCAATGTGCAGATAACTGTATTTTTTAATGTATTCACTTAAGTTTGATTCATTCACAATCTCAGTTTTCATATCATCGGTAACAACTGTCACACCTGTAAATTCCAGAAATCTTCAACATATATTATTATGTTGCTTCATACTACTCAAGCAGTAGCTGAATACTGTGGACAAGGCATTATGGGAAGAAGCCAGGTTTCCCTGTGGATGCTCATGGAGTGAGCAAATTTTCACATTGTGCAATATCAATGAACAAAGTATCGAATTCCAAAGGCCACTGCTAATTAACTACATTGATTTCAAAAAGACATTTAACAGCATACTTAGAAAATCTTTTTGGAACATTGTTAAGAATATATGTTACATCAATATTTTCCAGAATCTCTACTTGAACTCCAGTTGCTATACTGCATCACAGATTTCTTCAACATCAATACTAGAGTTTGCTAGATTGCATCATCTCGCTGTTTTGGCTGTGGAATTCATCAAGAGCAGGGCAAAATGTAGGTATACTTTGAGTACAGTGGTTGGTAGTCATGAATACCGTGGAAAAACCAGTTCAGGCTCACAGATTTAGGCTTTGTGGACAATACTGCATTTCTAGCAATTTGGAAACAGAGGCTGGTAAAGTCAGCCTAAGGATCAGTCATGACAAAGACATGCAGGTTGAAAATGCCCAAGGAAACATACAGTTGTTTTGTCAGATGCCTATCTAGACAGCACACTTTCAAACAATAGCAATGTAGATAAAGATGTTAACTCAGAGGCCTCAATGTACAAAGCTCCAGACACCACAATAAAAAATACTACAGTGGGAGTGATTTTTCTTTTACCGGTACAAGCAATGCGCAGCACAATAACTTGCAAATTAAATGCATGCTATTCGTGCAAAGCATCGGCAGATTAGATTCTAGTTGTAAGAAACTCCAAAGAGTAGGCCTGTGTTGCCACCAGATAAGAGATGAGTGCAGGTGTCTCTGATAGGGGAGAAGCAAATAAACATGACATTTGGAAATCATTGTTTTATTTTGGCATACAGGGCCGGATTCTGTAACTGGCGCCAATATTGGCAGCCGCCTTAAAAGCGGCCGCTGATCATGTGTCAGTCATGCATCGATGCCAGTTTCAGAATCGTGCCTATGGGAACAATAGGCACCGGAAATGAAGGCCAGGGTTTTCCGGGCCTACATTCCCGGCACCTATCTTTATATGAATCATGCCTACATAGGCGTTTTAGGCTATCCAATGCCACTTCTGGCATTGGCCATGCCTACTTTGATATTCAGTGGCCTTAAGCAGGGGTGCGATTCCGGTCATTTTATTTAGGTGCTTCAACTTCGCCATTTTTTGCCATTTCTAATGGCACTGGTAGAATTTCCCCCTACAGTATACAATATGAACAACAAATTCAAGTACAAATTGTTTAATTGTTAACATCCTTCAAAGTAAAGTAGTCTCTGAGCTGTGGAAACCTTGGGAGACTGCTTTGAAGGATATTAACAGTTAAACCAGTTTGTACTTGTATTTTGTTGTTCATGCTGTATACTGTAGTGTATGCTATAATAAACAATGATTTCAAATGTCATGTTATTGCTTCTCCCTTACCAGAGATACCTGTACTCATCTCTTATCTAGTGGCAACATTAAGAAGTACATGGCACAAACTTTCAAATGTATATACAGTATTAGATTTCCAGTATTGGTGCATTTTTGAAGAGAAAAAATTAGTTGCCATGACTTATGAATCAACCCTTGGTATTTTGGGCCCAATTTAATGAAATGCCTTTCCCCTCTGGTCAACAACATGCTACCTACCTCACAGGAAACTGATAGGTTTCAGGTGCCTTTCTAAATCACTTTGGCTCTAGTCTAAAGTGATACTTCAGAAAGCAAAACTTTGAATGAAACTGATTATCTCAGCTCCTTATTCGCCCTAATGTCATTTTGAAACAGGAAACTAAACAGATAAGACCTGTAACTGACATTAACAATCTCAAGTAAACAACCTACAGATCTTATTTTGGCGAACAAGCTTTTACCGCCTGGGGTCTGCATTAACCTTTAGATTAGGTAGAATGGTTGAAGAGAATATTAAACATGTTGTGTAAACAGCACTGTAGAAAAGGATATCCACTGCTGAGAGCAGGAATTGTTAACCAATGTTTGGCCTACATGCTAAGACAAAGCAGAAATGGATCTGGCACAATTGTTAATAGGCTTCCTCTATGTGCACATGTTTAACATTCTATTAGGGCCAGTTTTAGATTTGCTGGAGCCCCTCCCCCAGATGAAACAATTATAAATGACTTCATACACAAAACACAGACATTTACAAATACAGAACATAGACAGACCTTCTCTAAGACCCCCTTTTATGAAGCAGCGTTAGGGTTTTTTTTTTTTTTAAAAAAAAAAGCTCCAACACTCAGAGGAATTCTATGAGCGCTGGAGTTTTACTGCAGCAGCCGGCAATAAAAAACCCTAACATGGCTTGATAAATGGGGGTATAAATAGAAAACAAGGTACCTCAAATTAGAAATAAAAATATGAAGACCAAAATTTAACTGAGAATCCCAAGAAGCAGTGGCGTACCAATGGGGGGGGAATGGGGCAGGGGGGCAGTCCGCCCCGGGTGCACACTCCAAGGGGGTGCACAGCCGGCCGGATCCGGAACCTCCCGAGCTGCTCCAAACGGCTCCTCAGCGCGGCTGCGGTACTTAGAGCAGAGTCGGCAGCCACGCTGAAGTGAACGAAGGTCCCGCGATGACTGTGCCATCTACCACCTCTGTTCCGGAAGAGGTAAATGATGTCGGGGGGAGGGGGGGTGGACCAGTCATCGTATGATCTTGCTGCAATTAACTGCGTCTGCCGGCCCCTTCCCCTCCGACGTCACTTACCTCTTCCATCCAGAGCAGAAGGAGTCATTGCGGGACCTTTGGGATGGAGAAAGAAAGGAGCATAGTAGGATGGTGAAAGAAGGTCAGGGTGGTATGGAAGGGTGTGAAGGGTGAGAAAGGGAGTCAGGGTGGTATGGAATCATGGTGAAGGGTGACAAAGGGGGGTCAGGGTGATATGGAAGGGTGTGGAGGGTGAGAAAGGGGGGTCAGGGTGGTATGGAAGGGTGTGGAGGGTGAGAAAGAGAGTCAGGGTGGTATAGAATCATTCTTAAAGGTGACAAAGGGGGGTCAGGGTGGTATGGAATCAAGGTGAAGGGTGATAAAGGGGGGTCAGGGTGGTATGGAAGGGTGTGGAGGGTGAGAAAGGGAGTCAGGGTGGTATGGAATCATGCTGAAGGGTGACAAAGGGGGGTCAGGGTGGTATGGAATCATGGTGAAGGGTGACAAAGGGGGTCAGGGTGGTATGGAATCATGGTGAAGGGTGACAAAGGGGGTCAGGATGGTATGGAAGGGTGTGGAGGGTGACAAAGGGGGGGTCATGGTGGTATGGAATCATGGTGAAGGGTGACAAAGTGGGGTCAGGGTGGTATGGAATCAGGGTGAAGGGTGAAGGGTGAGAACAGGTGTCAGGGTGGTATGGAACCTTGGTAGAGGGAGAGAAAGGGGCAGATGCTGATGGAATTGCAGGGAAAGAGACATAAGGGGGAAAGATACTGCATGGAATTGGGTTGGAGGGAGAGAAAGGGGGCAGATGCTGATGGAAGTGGGGGGAAGAGAGAGGAGAGAGATGCCAGACCATGTGGTTGTGGGAGAGGGAAGGGAAGAGGAGAGGAGAGATGCCAGACCATTGGAGGAGGGAAGGGAGGAGATGGATGCCAGACTAATTGGGGTGAATGGAGAAATGGAAGGGGGATGCATAAAGTTTCTAGAATGGGAATAGAGAGAAGATGCCATATAGAAGGGGCAGAGAGAGGGTAGACAGTGGATGAAAGGAAGAGAGTGACAAAAAGATGAGGAAAGAAGAAACCAGAGAAGACAAGGTAGAAAAAAAAAATTCTATTTATTTATTTATTTTTTGCTTTAGGTGAAATGCATCGCTGTTTCTGTGATGTTGCATTGTATGCAGAGTCCAGCTTCTTGGTGCTTCAGTTTAACCTTTGTTTACGTATTTTTATTCTATCTCCCCATTTACAAAACTGTAGAGCATTTTTTAGTGTTGGCATCTGAGCTGTTACCACCGTGGCTAAAAACCACACTACAGTTTTGTAAAAGGGGGAGGAGTTAGTTTGTGATTACATACTAGGCGAAGGTGTTTTCTGTGCTCTGTTTGTTCAAAAAGACATGGTTTTCTGCAGTGGCGTACCAAGGGGGGGGGGGGAGACCCGCCCCGGGTGCACGCTCCAAGGGGGTGCACAGCCGGCCGGATCCGGAACCTCCCGTGCTGCTTCAAACCGTACTTCAGCGCGGCTGCCCTACTTAGGGCAGAGTTGGCAGCCGCGCTGAAGTGAAGAAGGTCCCGCGATGACTGGGAAGAGGTATGTGACGTCGGGGGGGGGGGGGGTGGACCAGCAGCCGCAGTCATCGCGGGATCTTGCCGCAACTAACTGCGTCTGCCGTCCCAGCCCCCTCCGACGTCACTTACCTCTTCCATCGGAGCAGAAGCAGTCATCGCGGGATCTTTGGGACGGAGAAAGAAAGGAGGTCAGGGTGGCATGAAAGGGTGTGGAGGGTGACAAAGGGGGGTCAGGATGCTATGGAAACATGGTAAAGGGTGACAAAGGAGGGTCAGGGAGCTATGGAAACATGGTAAAGGGTGACAAAGGGGGGTCAGGGTGCTATGGAAACATGGTGAAGGGTGACAAAGGGGGGTCAGGGTGCTATGGAAACATGGTAAAGGGTGAAAAATGGGGGTCAGGGTGCTATGGAAACATGGTAAAGGGTGACAAAAGGGAGTCAGGGTTCTATGGAAACATGGTAAAGGGTGACAAAAGGGGGTCAGGGTGCTATGGAAACATGGTGAAGGGTGACAAAAGGGGGTCATGGTGGTATGGAAACATGGTGAAGGGTGACAAAGGAGAGTCAGGGTGCTATGGAAACATGGTGAAGGGTGACAAAGGAGAGTCAGGGTGCTATGGAAACATGGTGAAGGGTGACAAAGGAGGGTCAGGGTGCTATGGAAACATGGTGAAGGGTGACAAAGGGGGGTCAGGGTGATATGGAATCATGCTGAAGTGTGACAAAGGGGGTCAAGGTGGTATGGATGCCTGGTGGAGGGAAAGGGGCAGATGTTGAAGGAATTGCAGGGAAAGAGACATAAGAGGGAACGATACTGCATGGAATTGGGTTGTAAGGAGCGAACGGGGGCAGATGCTGATGGAAGTGAGGGGAAAGAGAGAGAAGGGGCAGATGATGGAAGTGGGGAGAAGGAGAGAGAAGAGGGCAGATGATGGAAGTGGGGGGAAAGAGAGAGAAGGGGCAGATGATGGAAGTGGGGAGAGAGAAGAGGGCAGATGATGGAAGAAGGGGATAAATAAAAGGAGGGCACATGATGGGGGAAAAGGATTGAGTTAGGGAAATACTGGAGGGGGTGAGGGAAAGAGGTGGCGAGCTATAGGTAGACAGTAAAAAAGGAAATTGATGAGAGGGTAGTAATAACGTAATCTAGATGGATGCAGAAAATAAATTGAAAAGGAAAATGAGGTAAGAAAAGGATTGCAGAAGAGAGGTGTGGGAGAGGGAAGGAGAGGAGAGAGATGCCAGACCAATGGGGGTGAAAGGAGAGATGGAAGGGGGAGGCATACAGTTTCTGGAAGGTGCATAGAAGGAGAGAAGATGCCATATAGGGGCAGAGAGATGGCAGACAGTGGATGGAAGGAAGAGAGTAACGGCAGACAGTGGATGGAAGGAAGAGAGTAACAAGAAGATGAGGAAAGCAGAAACCAGAGAAGACAAAGGTAGAAAAAAATTTTCTATTTATTTATTGCTTTAGGAGACATGTGTCACTGTTTCTGTGGTGTTGCATTGTATGCAGAGTCCAGCTTCTTGCTGGTTCAATTTAACCTCTGTCTATGTATTTCTATTTTATCCCCCCTTTTACAAAACTGTGGAGCGTTTTTTAGCACCAGCCGTGGTGGTAGCAGCTCTAATGCCCAGAATTCTATGAGCGTCAAAGCTTTTACCACTGTGGCTAAAATCCGCACTACAGTTTTGTAAAAGGGGGAGGGGTTAGTTTGTGATTACATATTCCATACTAGGCAAAGGTGCTTTCTGTGTTCTGTGTGTTCAAAAGACATGGTTTTCTGTTAGGATTGACGGTGTAGGATTGATCTGTACTAGTCTGGCTTGTTTAGTTTTACAATGGATGTATTGATGTTGTACTGCTCACTGCATATGTAAGATGCTGCCTTTTCCTAGGTACTCATGTGTGACATGTGGCTTGTTACTAAAAATCATGTTTTTCGTACAGATTGGGGGGGGTGCTAAAAAATGATGGGCCCCGGGTGTCACATATGCTAGGTACTAGCTATAGAAACACAGATGTATTGAAAACCAATGTATGTAAATCAACACTTTCAAATGGTGACTACTATGTGTATAGGACAAAACAATAATAAAGTTTTGCAGAAAAGTGTCTGTGAGACAAGTATCAACTCTAAATATGCTCAAAAAGAAGGAAAAAAGCCTCAGAAAGAGGTCCTCTTGTTGTACACTGTCTTGAACACAATCATCGGTTTGAAGACTTACGATGCTATGCCATTGATCATATTAAGGAAGGAACTTTGAATCGTCAGATTCAGTTATTACGTGCTGAACAATTTTGGATCCATCTATTAAACAGTGAAGAACCTGCCGGTTTAAATCAAAGACTTGAATGGAATGCTTTTTATTAAATTTGACAAATCTATTGAAAATAATTTTTTCATATTTTTCACATTCGTTTTGGAAATGGTTTTCCTTCATCACAAATAATTTCTTAAGATAAAATTCATCATGAACTAATGGTCTAAGAAAGAAGAGATAAGAAAGAAAAAGAAGAAACAATGATAAAAACAAAAGTAAAAACAAAATAAAAATTTTAAAATTGATAAAAATGAAAAACAATAACACACATTAAATAAATAAAATAAGCACGTTTTTGCGTTCTCTGGTTTATAGCATTGATTTACTTTGTTTGATTTTTTCTTAGCTGTTACGTTTTCTCAGTTGTTACGTCTTTTTAGGATTACTTCCGGTAGTGATGTCACACCGGGGGTATTTAAATTCAAGAATTCTGAAGCCGCCCCATGGCAGCCATCTTTTTTTGGACTCTTTCGAAGCGGTAGTTTCTGCTCTCTTAAGGTACGTGTTAATATCCAACAAAAGTTAAAACCTATTGAGAAATTGCTGAAGTTTCCTCTGTTTTATTTTTGTTTTGCAGACTGATCGGTTGGGTCACACCCTGATGCAACTTGTCGGTGAAATGCTGGCCTCCGTCGGTGTGCCGATCAGTTTAAGATAAGTGGTTTTTCCTCTATCTATTAGTCTATATATGTGAAGCACAAGTTTTTTGCTCAAATAACTCATATTAATGAAGGTTTTTGCCTGTGAGGTTACCGTCTAACCACCTTGATATCCACCTTTGTGGCGGTGGGAGGACCTCTTTCTGAGGCTTTTTTCCTTCTCTTTGAGCATATTTAGAGTTGATACTTGTCTCACAGACACTTTTCTGCAAAACTTTATTATTGTTTTGTCCTATACACATAGTAGTCACCATTTGAAAGTGTTGATTTACATATGCTAGGTACGCCACTGGTTTTCTGTTAGGATTGACTGTGTAGGATTGATCTGTACTAGTCTGGCTTGTTTAGTTTTACAATGGGTGTATTGATATTGTACTGCTCACTGCATATGTAAGATGCTGCCTTTTCCTAGATATTCATGTGTGACATGTGGATTGTTACTAAAAATCATGTTTTTCATACAGATGGGGGGCGGTCAAAAAATGATTGGCCCCGGGTGTCACATATGCTAGGTACGTCACTGCCAAGAAGTTAAACTTGGCACGTACTGCAACACTGTTGAAAGAAAAGCAGAAATGCACTTCCTGTGTCCTGAACACAATAAAGTGACATCTGTGATGCCATATCCCAAAGTTAATATAGTCCAGTTAATAAATTCAAAATAAAACACTTTTTTCTGACTTTGTTTCTCCAAGTTCATTCCAATTTCTCTTTTTTACTTTCCTTTCTCTCTTTCCTACTTAATCCTGTTTTGTTCTATATCCTCACATTGTGGGGCCCAGGGCAGAAATTAAGAAGGGACCCTCCTCCCTAATGATCTTCCCACCATTATTACCATACAACTACTATAATACAACTTTAGTTTAATTCTTTATGGTGGTAAGGGGGGGGGGGGGGAGGTGACAACAGCTACGTCAACAGTAAAGGTACTATAGGGGGCGTTTTTGAGCACAGCAGAGCTGTCCAGAATTTCTTCTACTGTGTCTCTGAAAAATGTAGTAACTTACCATATTCCAAATGAAAGCTATCACCTTATTTTCCATGTTTTATTTATATTTAATTTCTAATGAACTGTTTACAATGTTAGTTTTTAAAATTTACACCTGTTATTTTTATATTTTCCACAGTACAAGAGGACACAAGTCAATATTTTTCTTTCTGCAGTGTTGCATTGTGTGCAGTGTCTGGCTTCTTAAGGGTTTCTTTTACTTTTCATCTACATATGTTGGATTTCATATCTATTAACCTTTAGAGCAGAATAACACAGCTATGACACTACTTTATCCTAAATTTAAAAATAAAATTATTTTCTCTACCTGTGTGGTCTGGACATTTAATTTTTCTAATTCTATTGATTCCAGTCTCCAGCTTCTGCCTTCCTCTGTCTTGCCAGGATTTCCTGGTCCATTTGTCATTCTTCTCTCTTCACCTATCTTCTTCACTTCCTCCATTACATTCATTTCTAGCACTGATCTTTTCCTTTCAGTTTCTTCCTCTCTGTCTAGATTTCATTACTACTACACAGTCTTCAATTTCCCTCTATCTACCTAAAACATCTCCATCACTTTCCCTCACCCTGGACCTCCCCTTCCTCTTCCTCATATTTCTCAGGATTTCACTGTCCTCTCCTTCCAGCTTCTCTGTCCTCCAATTACACTCAATGTCTCCTTTCTCTCTCTCTCTTCCAACCAGCATCTCTCCCTTTCCCCTCTCTCTCCTCTTCCATTCAGGGTTACCCCATTTCCATCCCATGTCTCCCTTTTCCCCCCTTCTATCCAGAATCTCCTCCCTCCCATCCACCCTTCTCCACTACAGCCATCCAGGATCTCCTGTCTCTCACTCTCTTACACACCTACAATCCAAAATCTTCTCTACTTCTTTCCCTTCTACCATGCCCTTTCATACCATCTACCATGTCTCTCATCCTCAGCATTACCATCTCTTTCCTCCCCCCCCTACATTCCCCCCTACATTCAGCATCACCTGTCTCTTTCCCAATACTCCGGTTTTCCTTTCCCCCATCATGAACCTGGCATGTGGCATCCGTTAAAGGGCCCACCCAAGTGGATTAGTATTTGGAGTAAGCTCAATGCATATGCATGAGACCAATTCGCATCTCATGCATATTCATTAAATCTCTCCTGAGTCAGCTACTCCCAAGTGTCTTTGGGTTCCAGCTGCCTCCCCATCTCTGCCCCAGTAGTTCTGCTGGTAGACGAAGGAAGCTGTCCCTACTGAAGTGAATGGGCTGCACCCAACATATCCCACTGCCAGCCCAGAAGTTTGAGGAGTGCTCAGCAAGCTGCCAGTGGTAAGGAGCCCCTTCCAGTCCCATCACTTCCTGTTTCCCCCAAAAAAGGGGCCCCCACCAGCTTGGAGAGGTGAGATAGGTTTCCCTCCCTTCGACTCACTGCCCTCTCTCCTGCCACTGCCACAGTCTGTAAACAAATTTAACACATGCCTCGGGGCTCTAACACTGTGTGTGCCACTAACGGCTTCCCTTCTCTTTCCTCCCCTCATGATGTAACTTCCTGTTTCATCTTCCCTACCTCCTATTCTCTTCCATCTTTCATCTACTTCCCATTATCACATTTCTTCCCTTTGTACTCACTATATTTTTCTCACTCATCTCTTTGCCTCCCCCCTTGGCTTCTCCCATATGGTTCCACCTCTCCCTTTCCCTCATTCCTTTCTTGTAATCCAGCATTTCCTTTCTCTCTCCCCCCCTTGTTGCCTGCCATTTCCATGTCCCTTTCCTTCCACCCTCATTTCTTTCTGTCCCATCTCTATTTCATCCTTCCTCACCACAGTTTATCATCTCTCCTCCTCTTCCTCCCCCAATGATCCAGCATCTATCCCTGTCTCTCTCCCATTGTCCAGAATTTCTTCCTTCCACCCGACTCCAAAATCTATTCTTCTCTTCCCTCCATCCCTTCTATCCTCAGATCCAATATCTCCCTCTGTTTTCTCTACCTCCCTCCATCATCTCTCCCTCCCTTCCCTCCATCCCTGGGTGCATCTCCTTATCCCTTCCCTCCATCCATTGTCCACCATCTCTCTTCCTCCCCTCTGTCCCCAGGCTCATTTCTTCCCCCAACACCAGGCCAGCATTCCCCCCTCAACCCCCCCTCCCCCCAGTCTAACTTAAAACAGATCCAAAAACACCCATGGCCTAGCATCGCTCTCCTTCTCCCCACCCCTCCCCTTCCTAATCTATGTCTATTTCTATGGCTCACTTCCACAGCAGAAATTCTGACATATTCGTGGCCAGCATCAGAGCTTTCTCTCTGCTGAATTCTGCCCAGGTCAAGCAGAAACAGAAAGTTGCATTAAAGGGATGTGGGCCACAGCAAAGGAAAACTCCAGGGTCAGCCATAGATAGCATAAGAAAAGTGAAGGGAAGGAGATCAGAAGATGATTTCGTACTGGGGTGTGTGGAAAGAAAAGAGATTACCGTGCCAGGGGAGGTGAAGGAAATATCAACCCATGGGGGCCTTTATTTTCTGTTGATTTTCTCAAAATATTGTGGACTAAATATCCAAACAATTTGTTTTTCCTGTTTTTAGGTGTTTCTATTATGTTTAATTGATCTATTCAAGTTTTAATTATTCTGCTTGATTGTAATAAAGTTGTTATAAATAAAATAATTTAAGAAGAAAACATGGGGGCCTCCTAGAGCTGTGCTGTTTACCTGCCACCACCACCATGCTGGCCTTGCATCCTATCTTATCCTCAGGGCCAGAATGAGCTAAATGCAGCTCCTCAAACTGGTTCCTAATTTTATTCAGTAGTTTTTATAAATATCTTATCAGCAATAGAGTGAAAATCTAGCCCCCAGATATCCTATGATCCCATTTTGCCAACTGTGTTTGAAAACAGAAATCGTGGCCAAGCCAGTACTGGTGCAGATTTCTATAATCAAGGTCAAGGAAATTCAGATTTAATCTGAACTGAATTGCACTCTGTAGTTCAAATAGAGTAAGAAATTGAACCTATTATGAACCAGCTCACCCAACTGTGCATTGAAAACTGCAGAACAAGCCAGTATGTGCAAATAGCATTTATTTATCACTTATGGTCTCAAATCCCAGTGCATTATTCTCTGAGTTGTTACAGCAGCAGGATCCTTGGTATGAGGGTAATACTGCAGCAACATTTTCCCAGTATTCTCTTGGCTTCAGTTGGGAATTGCTTTTATAACAAGGATTTTCCGAAATCATGTCCTCAATAAAGATATCCTCTGGCACTGGGAGAAAAACACAAGCATTAGGACCCCATTTTTTGAACTTTGCTGAACCCCTCCATTTACTTTTGAAGATCTTTTTCCCATCTCGAATGCATGAGGGTGATATACTTGTCTTTGGCTTTTGATTCCTTCGCTGATTTGCCTTTGAACTGTCAGTTTTACTTCTGTTTCTTTTCGGAGCTGTTTTCTTTCGTGATAGTGCCTATATAAGACAAACAAAAATGAAAAATAGACTCTGATCTAAAAATAATTTTTATGTCAATAGTGTATTTTTACAAATTTTATAACTATTATACCTATTTTATAAAGGTAATGTATGTGCCTAGCTTTCGTAAAATAGTCTCCCTGAAAGTTCCCATATAAAGTTACATCTGCTTCAAGAGCTCTATATTTCCTGAGAACCTACTTTTAAGCCTGTATACTCTTGGGCAACTGTATAAATGCCTACTTGAGCATGTAAAATGCTGTTCTATATATTCAAACTACTTATAAAATTATCTCTTTAGAGCACAAAATTTACAGTCGGAACCAAGATGCATTTTAAAATTTCACCCTGAATGGACACCAGGGATGTGGCACGGACCTTGCAGATACTACGTACTTCTCCTATGGGGGTAGAGTATGATGATGTGAGCTCATGTGGCACCTTTGAGTACACTTTTTTTCAGACTTTTTACATAATCATATTTTGAGACATCACTGTTGATGTTCTATACATTTTTGAATGCATTTATGCCGCCTTGGGCAGGGGATGGAGATATGTTGATTTTACATTAAGCTTCTATATTTACCTCCAAATTCTATAAAAAGTGCTAAAAATTGCATGTGCATCTTAATTGAATAACAAGCTAATGTATTCCTTGGTACAAATGGCCATACCTAAATTTAGTCACAGTTCCCAGGCATAAGCGCTATTCTATATACCGTGTCTCACTTTAAGCATAGCTTTTAGAATAGCACTTTTTTTCAGCGCCAATTTTTTGGGCACCATATATAAAATTTAACCTTTAGTCCTAAGCTTGTAAAATTCGTCACAGGCCTAAAACGTCTATATGCTGACATCTATAACCTTTCTAAAATGGAGCTGTATATCATCCGGCTTACATTTATTCACATTTATTAATGCCTTCATTAAAAATGTACATAAAACTTGTTCCCTTTTTGAAACAGGTCATAAAAGATTGCCAACTCGATCCTCAGATGCACCACTCCACGTTCAATGTGCATTGTCATCACCGGATCCTACTTTATAATTACATCTGTTACTTTATTTTTAACTTTATAAATATTTAATTCAAATTTTAACTTATCTTTCAGTTTGTGGTCTCTCTTTTTTTTAGGGACTTCCTTTTGCCATTGAGAAGTGTGGTCTAGATGGAAGGCGTATAACTGTTTAGGAACCTGGCCTTGAAAAAGCTCTCTCCAGCGAAACATGTTGGCAAAAGGAAGTCCCTAAAAAAAAAAAAGAGACCACGAACTGAAAGATAAGTTAAAATTTGAATTAAATATTTATAAAGTTAAAAATAAAGTAACAGATGTAATTATAAAGTAGGATCCGGTGAAGACAATGCACATTAAGCTTAACATTATGAAACTGAATTGAACGTGGAGTGGTGCATCTGAGGATCGAGTTGGCAATCTTTTATGACCTGTTTCAAAAAGGGAACAAGTTTGATGTACGGTTGTAGATGAATGATTGCTGAGTAAAGGTTATATCAATAAGGTGCAGTTAGTTTCATTAAAAATGTAGCACATTAGTAAAGTAAGACATCCCTTGGCTAAAGCCATCCCATAAGCGCTTTTCTCTATGTTCAGTCATTTTACTATTTTTTTTTTTTTATAATACTCTCATATCTTTTTGCCCAGCATTGACATCAGGCTCACTTGTCTGTAGTTTCTGAGGTCACTCTTACAACCCTTTTTAAAAAAAAGAGATTATGTACTTACCCTGGTAGATAGGTGAGACATTCCAGTAGATAGGTGAGACATTCCAGTAGATAGGTGAGACATTCTAGACAATAGGTTTATTATCTATACTCGCATTGGCTGCAGAAGTAATCCACTGAGGATTTTTCATGGCCTCCAGTGTGCTTCACAGATTAGCTTAGCGCTCTCTAGCAGTCAGTACCCAAGCATAGAAAGGCACCCACACGTGAAGTAGAGGCACCAGTAACCACAGGCTAAACTATTGTTCTGCTCATAAACAATTAAACAGTGCCATTAACCGCCAACACAGGCTTCAAAGGCGCTCAGAAACAACTCCCTAACAAGTTGAACATATGTACAGATTCTTCACAACCCCAAAGGGCTGGCTGGTCACCAAGAATCAGCTTGGAGAAGCATAAGTAGACTGAAAATTGAAAGCAGGCACAGGAAGGATAGGGTGGGAAGTCTAGAATGTCTCACCTATCTATTGGAAAAGAGCTTACCAGTACAATAGGTGAAATATTCTAGACAACAGGGACATACATACAAAAGCAATCCCCTTTAAAATAGCTAGGGTGGGCTTGCTGTGCCAGCCCTTAAGACCAAGGACCCGAAGGCCGAGTCCTGCCTGGCAGCAACATCCACTTTGAAGAACTTGGCAAATGTGTGAAGCGAAGACCATGTGGCCGCCCTGAAAATCTCTTTAGGAGGAACAGCTTGAGCTTCGGCCCAGGACAAAGCCACATTCCTGGTGCCCTGACGAAAACAGGAGACTGTATCCCTGCCAGAATATAAACTGATGAAATGGCCTTACGAATCCATCTGGATATCATGGCCTTAGAAGTGGAAGCACCCCACTTAACTGATTGAGTCAGCACAAACAGATAGTCAAAGATCCAAAAAGACCTCCAAATAACGTAGGAGCACTCTGCGCACATCCAATTTATTCAGCAAGCAATCCTGAGTTCTGGAACTAGTTGGCTGAAAAGCAGGCAAACACACTTCCTGATTGACATGGAAAGCCAAAACAACCTTTGACAAAAAGGAAGGAACTGTCCGCAAACAAACTCCCGCCTCCGAAATACAGAGAAAAGAGTCTCTACAAGTCAAAGCCTGCAGTTCAGAAACCCTACGGGCAGAGGTGATGGCGACAAGAAAAAAGTCTTGAGAGTTAAATCCAAGAGAGAGGCATCCTGAGGAGGCTCGAAAAAAGCTCCAGCAAGGCGTGACAGCACCAAATTAAGGTCCCAAGCCAGGAAAGGATTCATAACGGGTGGCCGGCCCCGAAGAGCCCCCTTCAAGAATCAAGCAACATCCGGATGCGATGCTAAAGAGAACCAACTGTCCCAGAATCTAAAACAGGACAGTCCAGCCACCTGAACTTGCAGAGATGCCACAGTGAGGCCTTTATCCAAACCAGCCTGAAGAAAAGTGAAAATCTGCTGTGACAGGGCCGGTACCTGTATTCTCCAGAACCCGGACCCTGCTCACCCGAGCGCAACTCCGGCGTGCTTCCGATGAAGGAAGGAAGTCCTGTTGGTATATCTTTACTTGTCAGGAATCCAATATAAAAATAAAACAAATCAGCTTCACTTGTTCACAGTCACTTTATTCAGTGAAGCGATAATGGGAGCAACGTCTCCCTTAAGCATTCAAAGCAAAAACAAAGTCCAAATAGAATGCTTTATCCAAATATCAAAAATAAAGTATGGAGTGGACCCACCGGAATGGGTTTACCACTGCTACCTTCAATCAGGCAATTCAGGTAAGTAACAGTTCAGTATTGTAATCACTAACAGAACTTTAGAGGGGTTGTCTTTACCTTTAAGAAGGCAAAGGAACCTTTTTTCCCTCACACAAGTTCTGGGCCTCCAAGCTCAGCAAGTCTTAAAGCTTGGCTATAACCAACAGAGAAGCTGTTGGTGGGGGAGGGGAGTAAAGGAATTCACTTATCACTTTTCTGAAATTTCAGAATGCCAATAAGGGCCCCACTATCCCAACCTGGATCTTAAGTGAATTCTCCCCAAAATCGTAACGTTTACTTCCCTCACATTCACATACATGAGTCCCCAATTCAGGCCAATTGAATTTCACAAAAAAAAACGTGTTTTTTTTCTAGCACAAGTCTATGCAGTTTCCCACACACAGCACTACTGCACAACAATACTCTATTAAACAGAGAAAGCTCCTGCCTGCACAAACCTCCAGACCTGCCACTTATCCTCACTCCAGGAGCATGTCTTCAGGCAGTCCAAGGTTTTCTCCCCAATCCATGGGTTCAGACAGAGCTGGCTGGTTGGCAATAGGGTCAGTGTCAGCTTCCTGCATTATCACATCCTCACAGTCCGGAACATAATCAGGAGAGACCCTTCCCTGAGCTGGCTCAGGGCCAACTAACTTTCCTCTCCTCAGAGCAGCCTCTATATTGTTCAATCGAACACACCCTGCTCTCTGAGGGGGAGGAGTTACCTGCACTGTTTGCTTAGTTTGTCTTGGGTTTTTCTTTATGGGTCTCAGCTGAGAGTGAACAGGAGGAGGGAGGTTCCTCTGAAGCTCTTCTGAGCTGTTCTGCTCCCCTTCCTCTACTCCCTGCAGTTCAGCCTGCTTTAAGTTAAAGGGAAATCCACCTTTTTCCCTGGGACTAGTCACAATCCTATCCCCGTGGTTAGCTCGCTGTATGACTGGATAGGGTTTAGTCACCGGCAGCTCTGGGATGAGCGGAGCCACAGGGGACGGATTGTGACACTGCGCAACCGGAGCCAAATAAGGATCCACCTGGTCTTGGGCACGCCAGTGATGGAAGGTCTTTCACACACCATAGGCCGACACCGTGGATGACTTCTTAGCTCTGAGAAGTGTATCAACCATCAGATCTGAATATCCTTTATGTTCTAGGGCAGCGCGCTCAAGAGCCATGCTTTATGCACAGAGAGACCCGGATATTCCATGACCACTGGATCCTGACAGAGAAGGTCCGGATAGGCGTGCAGACGGAGACTGCATCCCACACGCAACTGCAGCAGATCTGTGTACCACGGTCTTCGAGGCTAATCGTGCGCCACCAGAATGATGACCCGCAATCCTCCAAAGGACTCGGCCAATCATTGGCCAAGGAGGAAAGACATAGAGAAGAACTCCCGGAGGCCACGGCTGCACTAGAGCCTCAAGTTCCTCATTTCTGGGCTCAGATCTGTGACTGAAGAAGCGCTGTGCCTTCTTGTTCCTTGCTGTGGCCATGAGGTCAAAGCTGGGCTGCCCCCAGCACCGCACAATTGCACAGAATGCCTCCGTTGAGAAGGCCCACTCGCCCAGATCCAGAGTCTGTCGGCTGAGAAAATCCGCTTGAACGTTGTCTACTCCAACCACATGCATTGCCGTCAGTGCCAGAAGATGATGTCCCGACAAAGGAAAAGCAGGCGGGCTTCCTGAGCCAAGGGAGAGCTCTTGATCCATCTCTGGTGATTGACATAGGCCAACACCATCACATTGTCAGAGAAGACCCGGACTGTCTGTCCCTCAGGGTCACCTGCAATGCTCTCATGGTGAGATGAATGGCCCTGAGCTCCATATGTTTGATTGACCACCTTTTCTGGAGTGCAACAACCCAGAAGAGGATGGTGATTGCCCCGAAGGCTGGCATCTGTCGTCACCACAGTCCAGGAAACATTGTGCAATGGAATGCCCTTGCAGAGCGTTTGAGGACGAAGCCACCAGTTCATGCTCACTTGGGCCTCCAAAGTCCACGGCAGACACATCTGCAAGGCATCCCTGTGGGGCATCCAGCAGGAAAGCAAAGCACATGTGTGTTCTTACCCAAGGGACATCCAGTAGTCTGGAATTTGTGCGCCTTGTCTGGGCGCCCGGACGGAGAATCCAGGAACTAATCTGACAGAGGTTGGGCAAATTCCAGCTTTTAGCCTGACTGAATAATTTCCAAGACCCACTGGTCTGCTGTAATACGCATCCAGGCAGGCAGAAACTCTGACAGCCAACCCCCTATCCGCAGAGAGGCATGCAGCTCCCTGGCATCATTGTCTTTCAGGCAGGTCATGCAGGATGGGTGGTGAAGGTTAGGAATGTCTGTAGCCTGCATACCAACCTCGGAAACTCTGTGAAGATCTCTGTGACGAGGAAGAAACATATTGCCTGTGGTCACGAAAATTTCTGCAGGAGCCTAGAAAATTAGAATGCCCAGAACCCCTGGAGGATCTGGCTCTACTATCAGGTAGGGTCTTCATGCAACGGACCACTACCGAATCCATGAGGTCATCTAGTCCCTTACCAAATAACAACTTCCCCTTGAAAGGCAACCATGCTAAAGTTGCCTTAGAGGAGGAATCACCAGCCCACTGCTGAACCCAAAGCATTTGGCATACCGAAATAGAATAGGCTGACACCTTTGCCAGCACTTTCAAAAGATCACATAAGACACCTGCCATGTAATTTGTCCCAGCCATCAGAAGCTAAGGAGGAGGTTCCAGCATATACAGCCGAGAGAGACAGGCGTCTGCCACAAAAGATGTCAACCCCGCTGTCTAGAAAATTTTCCTGAGGACCACCTCTACATGGCAATCCTGCATATCCTTCAACACTACTCCCCCATCACTGGGAAGAGAGGTACGCCTAGTCACCTGAGCCACCAAGGAATCCACCTTGGACTGTCCCAGAAGCTGCTGGCACTCCTATGCCATAGAATACAAACGGGACATGACCCTAGCATTTCTCAAAAGACCTTCTGGAGATTCAAACTGCTCAGAGATCATACAACTCATATCCGGATGCCAAGGAAAGGTTGCAGATTGTGAGCGCACACTGCAAAGCCAGAGAGAAGTGGAAGTAGCTGGCTGAGCAATCAGATCAGGCAAAGCTGCAAATTTAAATAAGCACAGCACAATCAGATCATCACCAGGATCCGGAGCCCCTAAGGGATCTATGGATCCAGTACCCAAGTCTGGATTCCCCAATCCGGGAAGAGCTGCACTATCAAATAAAGGATCAGAAAGGTCAAGATAAGCCTCTGGATCCCCTAGGAGTTAAAAGAGGAACAGGCGGAGGAGTGGAGTTCCCCGAGTGCAACCTACCGCCCCCAGACACTGATGGAGGAGGCAGAGAACTTCCAGCAGCAGCAGTCTGAAATTCGGACCACAAAAATCTCATACAGTCAGAAAAAATATCAGGTCCCTGGGGCATAGAGTCACCCTTAGATGACTTAGACTTGTGTTTCTTAGGCTGCGGAAGGTCCACCGCCTGGCTGCCCAAAAAAAACAGTCAAGTCAAGCCCCAAAAGCAAAGGCGGCTGCCCCACTGGGCTAGCTGAGCATAGAATCACCTACTTCTGTGAGGGGGAAGCAGAGCTGATAGCTACTGCTCCCCCCCTGCTGCGCCATGTGGTATGTGGCGCAAGGATGCTCAAAAATGCTACATTTGCACAAACTTCACATGAGGAGACCCTGAGGACTCTGTCCCAACAAGTTTCCTGGCAAAAAGATGAGTTTTGAGGAAGCAGGGAGAAGATGAAAAAAAGAACGCTAAAAATCCTAGATGGCCGCCGGCATCGTGCCAAAATCGCGCTAAAATTCGTGCTAAAATTCGCGCCAAAATCACGCTAAAATAAACACCTTCTGAAAATATAAAAAATGGCGATTTTAGGATTTTTCAGGTGGGGGAACACAGGGGACCACATGAAAACATAGAGAACTGCTCAAAATTAACTTTTCAAAATTGCTGTGAGAGCCTGTCAGCTCTGCTGTACTCACTATTACCAGAGACACTGGACTGCACCTGCTTCCAGCTCTGAGTCAGTAACCAGCTGGAATTCACTGCCACACTGCTGGGAAAGCCTTCTCCAAGGTGATCTTCAGGCTGCTGGTCAGACTCCACTATCTGACAACACCTCCATCCCTGCAGACCACCAGGCGGAGGCATGAAAATGCAGCTGGCATGCTGCAGGACACCGCTGAGCCCCCTAAGTGTGCCTAACAGTCTGTGCTCAACCCCCACTTAGTGGATGGTGGGACAACTTAAGGGACGGCCCTGAGCTCCAAGGATTACTATGCAGACTGGCCAACACGTACCCAAAAGGGATCGGCCTGTCAGCTAGACCGAAGTCTGTGAACTTACAAGCAGGCAGAACCTCCAAATTGCTGTAGACGCAAAAATACTCGCAAAGGGGACAAAACTATGTTGAAGCAACATAATAAAAATGAGGAGAGCAGAACACACACAGCTGCAGCCATGCGTGCAGAAGGAAAGACTGTTGGAGGGCGCTACGCTGATCTGTGAAGTACACTGGAAGCAGAGTAAAAAATCCGGAGTGGATTCCTTCTGCAGTCCATGCGAGTATGAGGAAATAACCTGTTGTCTAGAATGTTTCACCTATTAGATACCATATATAATTTTAACAATAGGTTAAAGTTTACTAATAAAGTCATATCCAGTCCAGGTTCTGGCTGTATACAGAAAAGTAGCATATTTGAGTGATTCAAATATCAGTTGGACTGTTATTATCTTCACAGTAAAAATGAAAAGACAAAAATAAATGAACAATATTAAGGAGGGAATTCATGAAAGGGCATTAAGCACGGCGCATGCTAATGTGTTAGAACACACAATCATATTAGAGCATGATAACTGCTAGACGCCCATTATATCTATGGAGGGGTATTTTTGATAGGATGTTTAAATTTGATTTTGGACGTTTCCTGCAAAACATCCAGAATTGAACTTCTAGAAGGGTCCAGTTTTGAAAATGCTGGATGTCTAAAATGTCTTTTTTTTTTTTTTTTTAATCGTCTCGTTGGATGCCTTGGCCATCAGGATGTCCAGCTAGATGTCCAACCTCAGGACGTCTAACTTTATTCCCCATTTTCAACCACAATACCATCCAAAATGAAAATGTCCAAATGAAGCACAATTGGATGTGGGAGGGGCCAGCTTTCTAATGGACTGGCCACATACACATGTCAACAGAACATTGGGGCACATTAGAAGGAACTGCTATGAACTTCACATAAATAGTTCCAGAAGTACATCTCACTATAAACCCCTTATAATATACGGTGAGCCCTCCAAAATTCCCTCAGAACCTACTATACCCACATGTCCACCGCCTCAATAGCCCTTATGGCTGCGAGTGGCACCTATAAGGCAATATAGGAGGGTTTAGGTGGGCTCATACTTTCCACCAGAAATGTAGTGGTTAGATTGGCTTATGGGCCTAGTTCCTCCTCTCTATGGTTCACTAACCCACCCACCTGATTATTTAAGATACTTGTGTTCTACTTCCATACCAAGTGCTGCTGTTCTACACACAGGTATGTACTGTTTCATTCAAGTTTTAGGGGGTGGGAGGGGGTCAGTGACCACTGAGGGGAGTGTGTGGGGCTCACTACTTAATCCCTCCAGTGGTCATCTGGTCAGTTTGGGTAACCTTTTGGAACTTAGACGCTTATCAAATAGATCTAGTTGAAAATGTCAAGTTCCATCTTGGACATCCTGGGAAAGGTTCGATTATACTGTGTAACAGAGGTTTTGGGGCATGAATTGTAGTGGGTGTTCTATAGTGATTTGGGGTCACTGAATTCAAAACTAACCTTAAATTTTTTTGTATGACCCTCTGATTTTTGGCAAAGAGCATTATAATGCAAAAATTAACATTTTTGCTATATTTTCTAATGCTTGGAGTAAATGTTATAACAATCTCTGAAATATTAAAAGTTTGCCTCAAATTAGATTTTTAAGCTAAAGTGAGAAAAGTGCATGGATAGCATTGAAGAACGTAATCAAGAATTTTCTGGGGAATAGGAAGGCACCAGCCGTTGTCCAAATGGTGGAGACAATGCTTAAAGCATTCTGTAATCTCAAATGCAACATGTCACTAAAAATTCATTTTCTCCACTCGTATCTGGATTTTTCCCCCCGATAATCTTAGTAATGTTAGTGATGAATACGGGGAAAGGTTTCACCAGGACATTGCTACAATGTTGAAACGATATCAGGGCAGATGGAATTCATCAATGCTGGCTGATTATTGTTGGACATTAATTAGAGATGCTCTAATCGCGTT